>NC_073302.1:161493450-162093450 GCF_027595985.1 Sorex araneus | reverse complement strand
TCGCCAATGTTAATGCTCCAAATCCATGATCAAGGGATATGTTTCCATTTCCTCATGTCCTCTTTTATTTCTTGAAGTAGCATTTTGTAGTTTTTATTTTGTACAGGTCTTTTACCACCTTAGTTAAGCTGATTCTGAGGTATTTGATTTTCTGTGGTATGATTGTAAATGGGACTGCTTTTTTAATGTCACTTTCTTGTCTCTCGTTATTTACATATAGGAAAGCCATGCACTTTCCTATCAAGGATAGTGCTTGCCATAGTCTTGTAATATATGGCTTTGAATATATCAAGAAAAATTCTTTCAATACCCATGTTGGTGAGAGTTTTGATCATAAACGGGTGCTGGATCTTGTCAAATGCTTTCTCTGCACATATTGATATGATCATATGATTTTTAATCTGTTCTTTTATTGATATAATGTATTATGTTGATTTACTTCTGAATGTTAAATCATCCTTGAATCCCAGGATGAATCCCACGTAGTCATTGTGTTTGATCTTTTTGATGAGCTTTTGGGTTCAATTTGTTAATATTTTGTTGAGGATCTTTGCATCTGAGTTCACCAGAAATAAAGGCCTGTCATGTTCTTTCTTTGTGGTGGCTCTGTTTGCTTTTGGAACTAGGATGATATGGACTGGAGTGATAGCACAGCGAGTAGGGTGTTTGCTTTGCACGCAGCTGGCCTGGGTTTGATTTCTCTGTCCACCTTGGAGAGCCTGGCAGGCTAGCAAGAGTATCCCGCCTGCACAGCAGAGCCTGGCAAGCTACCTGTAGCATATTAGATATGCCAAAAACAGTAATAACAGGTCTCACAATGGAAATATTACTGGTGCCCACTAAGAGCAAATAAATGAACAATGGGATGACAGTGTTACAGTGCAGTGATATGCTCATCATAAAAACTGGGAGTGTTTCTGTTTCTTCAAGTTCCTGGATAAGCTTATAAAAACTTGCATTAGGTCCTCTTGAAATATTTGGAAGAATTTGCTAGTGAATCCATCGGGACCTGGCTTTTTTTGGGAAAGACTTTTGATTACTGTTTCAATGTCCTTGATAGTAAGAGGTTTATTCAAGTATTCCGAATCTTCTTGGCTCAGCTTTGGGAGGTTATAGGAATCTAGGAATTTATCCATTTCTTCTATATTCTCTTGTTTTGTGGCATACAGACTTTCAAAGTAATCTCTAATGATCTTTTGAATTCCTTTGGTTTCTTTTGTGATGTGTCCCTTTCATTTTTGATTTGGTTTATTAAGGTTCTCTCTCTTTCTTTGTGAATCTTGCTAGTGGTTTATCAATTTTGTTTATTTTCTCAAAGAACCAACTTTTGGTTTCATTGATCTTTCAAATTGTTCTTTGGCTTTCCAGGTCATTAATTTCTGCTCTCAGTTTTATTATTTCTTTCCTTTTGCCTGGCTTGGGCTCCTTTTTTTGGTCCTTTTCTAAGATCCTGAACTGTAGTCAAGTTATTTTTTGTGGGCCCTTTCTTCCTTCCTGAGAAATGCTTCCAGAGCTATAAATTTTCCCCTTAACACTGCTTTAGCTGCATCCTACAAGTTTTGGTAGCTTGTGTCTTCATTCTAATTTGTTTCCTGGTATCTTTTGATTTCTTCCTTGATTTCCTCCCTGATCACTCATTGTTCAACATTGAGTAGTTTAATTTCCAGGTGTTTTATTTGATGCTCTACATCTGTGTGGAGACTTTTATCTTCAGTGCACAGTGGTCTGAAAGATAGTTGATACAATTTTTAGCTTCCTGATTCTATTGAGGTATGTTTTGTGATCCAGCACTTGGTCTATATTGGAAAATATTCCATGTGCACTGGAAAGAATGTGTATTCTTTTTTTCTTTTTGGGATGGAAGGCCCTATATACATCTATTAACCCTTTACACCTTTTGAGACTGAACAAAGCAGCTCTAAATAAAACACATTAAAATAAACCTCAAACAATACCAGAGAATTGCTTCTTAAAAAATATGATGTGAAGGAAAGAAAAATAACTTAGAATTCTGAATATTTGAAGATAGTGGTGCTCATAATGATATTTATAGATTCAAAAGTAAAATAACTAAGCTATCAAAGGAATCCACAGACAGAAAAGTATTCTAAGACTAGAAGACTGAATCAATGTTATGACATGTTTATATTAATTATCATTATTCAATTATGAAGCCAAGAAAATATGTGGAAGAGACATATTTGTGTTATTACTAAATAGGAAGCAAATAGAAAGGAACTATTTACTATGTAATATCAATTGACATTCTGGAGTAATCAAATCTATAGAGTGGACTGAGGTGAGAAAACTCATACCACAAATTTGTTATCAAAATATTTATAAAATTTCTCAACGTTTCTATATTATAATTCTACCTTCATGGAAAGACTGAAAATTGTGAAACTATGTCTTATTACCATATTTAAATCTTCTAATAAATGTGGAAATTGCTGCTTACTTGACGTGTCAGGTAAAACTTAGTTTATTACTTTACCTACCCATTACTATTTTCTGTTTCAGATAGATCTTATAGCCAATATCTCATTTAAACATTTAAACTTCTCAATAATCCAGCTGGGAATGTTTCCTAATTATTACCATTTGTAATTGAAGACATGAATATTAAACAGATCAGGTAGTTTGCATAAGGACAGAGGTAGACACCAACAGTATTTTAGATGGCTAGATAAATACTTTTGCCTTTCAGGACAGTGTGCTTTTATCTACTGTTTTTATGTCAGACATTTATATCATAAAGGCAAGTAATATGTGAATTTGGGGGGTTGAATTTTTAAGCAATCACTAGTTGTTTCTTTTTTATGCACAGAAAAAAAAACTGGTGTAGATGATATAAGTTCTCAATGAAAAAAAAAAAGATGTTGGAAGCCCCTGCCTGGCACCTTTCCGCCGCCGCCGTCAGAGCCTGACCAATCTCCATCCTGCAGGTAAACAGGCAATCCCTTGGAGAGCCTGCCTCAGCGCGGAGAAGCCCCCTCCCCGCCCCCTGCCCGCCTTGGCTCGGGGCTTCTCCTGAAGCCCCTGCCTGGCACCTTTCCGCCGCCGCCTTCGGATCCTGACCAATCTCCAGCCTGCAGGTAAACAGGCAATCCCTTGGAGAGCCTGCCTCAGCGTGGAGAAGCCCCCTCCCCGCCCCCTGCCCGCCTCGGCTCGGGGCTTCTCCTGAAGCCCCTGCCTGGCACCTTTCCGCCGCCGCCGCAGGAGCCTGACCAATCCCCACTCTGCTGCTTAGGGGCGTGTCATCATTTAGGGGGCGTGGCCTAAAGTGGGCGTGGCCTCTTTTCGGAGAGGCGGATGCAGTTATTTTTTTTTTAACATTCCATGCCTTCTCCTTTGGCCACAATTGATAGAATTCATTCCTTCGAAGAACTCCCTGATCATCTTTGTTACTACATGTTAATGCTCAACTAACCCACCCTATCCTAACTTCACGAAAACTGTCAATGAACACATCAACTTGCACACAAAAGTCCTCTGTCAAAGGAGCATAGCCCAAAATCTTCAGTTGAGGTTCCTCCCAAGCTAACGAGAGCTCAGACAGTAAAGCCCATAACAACATGAAGAAACAGAGAAAATCCCCACCACCAGGAGAGAACCAAGAAAACATCTTACTAACCTCACCAGCGACCTCCCAGAAACACATCCTCCTCTCAGATAAAGAATTCAGAGAGGAAATTGTCAGGATGGTTCACGAAATCAACACAACTGTGGAACGAACATCCAATAAATTAAGGGAGGATATGGATGCAGCGTTGGAACGCTCCACCAAGATAATCCAGGAAGAAATGAGAGCAGAAATTTCAAAGCTTCGAACAGAAGTCACACAACTAAAAGAATCAGTAGATGAACTGAAAAACTCCGTAGGAGCCCTCAGTAGTAGAATGACTACAGCCGAAGACAGAATCAGTGAGCTTGAAGATGAGCTGCACAAAGCATATAGGCAGCAACAAATAATGGCAAAAGACCTCAAAATGGCTCTAGAGCGAGTTAGAGTCCTAGGGGATGACCTCAGGAGAAACAACATAAGAATCATGGGAGTGCCGGAACCACAAGGAACCAATCCCAATGAAAAAAACACCATTAAAGACATCATTGCTAAAAAATTCCCAGAGCTAGAGAATGCGGACATCCAGATACAAGGAGTCCGAAGGGTGCCAGCTAAAAGGGACCCAAATAGAAAATCTCCAAGGCATATCATAGTCAGAATGAGGGATGCCGTGGATAGAGACACAGTACTGCAAGCAGCAAGATCAAAGAAAGAGATCATATACAAAGGCGCACCCCTCAGATTCACAGCAGACCTATCAGAAGAAACCCTCCAAGCCCAAAGACAATGGTGGGATATAGTGAAAAAACTTCATGAAATGAATGCCTCACCAAGAATACTCTACCCGGCTAAACTCTCAGTTAAACTTGAAGGAACGATACATTATTTCATGGACAAGCAACAGCTCAGGAACTTCATAGACTCAAGACCAAACTTAAAAGAAGGACTCAAAGGGCTACTATAAGACAAGGAAAAAGACATATAAGAACAACAAACCCTACAGAAAAATGACACAAAATCCCATGACAATAATTTCTCTTAATGTTAACGGGCTAAATGCACCAATCAAGAGGCACAGAGTGGCAAAATGGATTCGGAAACTAAACCCAACTTTCTGCTGCCTACAAGAAACACATCTGAATAGTCAGAACAAACACAGACTCAAAATCAAAGGATGGAAAACAATCCTGCAAGCAAACAGCCCCCTCAAAAAAAAGGCAGGGGTGGCCATACTAGTATCTGATAGCATAGATTTCAGGCTGAAAAAGATCAGAAGGGACAGCAAAGGTCATTTTATATTCATCAAGGGATATATACAACAGGAAGAAATCACACTCCTAAACGTATACGCACCTAATGAACGACCAGCTAAATACTTAAAAGAACTCCTAACAGAATTTAAGGAGGACATAACTAGCACCACGATAGTAGTTGGAGATTTCAACACTGCCTTATCACCTCTGGATAGATCGACAAGAACAACACTCAGCAAGGAAACGATGGCCCTGAAGGAAGAAATGGAAGAGACAGGGCTAATAGACCTATACAGGGCTATATACCCCAAAAAGAAAGAATACACATTCTTTTCCAGCGCACACGGAACATTTTCCAAAATAGACCATGTTCTGGGCCAAAAGTTATACCTTCATAGAATTGGGAAGATAGAAATTGTATCAACTATCTTTTCAGACCATGATGCACTGAAGATGGAAGTTAATCATGCACAGACGCCGAGGACCAAATCAAACACTTGGAAGTTAAACAACTCACTATTGAACAATGAGTGGGTCACAGAGGAAATCAAGAAAGAAATTAAGAGATACCTCGAAACAAATGAGAATGAAGACACAAGCTATCAGAACCTATGGGACGCGGCTAAAGCTGTGTTAAGGGGAAAATTTATAGCTCTGCAAGCCTTCCTCAGAAAGGAAGAAAGGGCCTATATAGATAGCTTGACTTTGCAGCTCAAGATCTTAGAAGAGGACCAGCAAAAGGAACCCAAACCAGATCGAAGGAAAGAAATAATAAAACTTAGAGCAGAAATTAACGATATGGAAACCCGAAAAACAATCCATAAGATCAATGAAACAAAGAGCTGGTTCTTCGAGAAAATAAATAAGATTGATAAACCGCTAGCAAGACTCACAAAGAAAGAAAAAGAGAAAACCCTAATAAACAGAATCAGAAATGAAAAGGGGGACATCACAACAGAAACCAAGGAGATTCAAAGGATCATCAGAGACTACTTTGAAAGTCTGTATGCCACGAAGCAAGAGAACCTAAAAGAAATGGACGCATTCCTTGACTCCTACAATCTCCCAAGACTGAGCCAAGAAGACGTGAAATACCTCAATAGGCCCATAAATATCAAGGAAATCGAAACTGTAATCAAAAGCCTCCCCAAAAACAAAAGCCCAGGTCCAGACGGTTTCACTGGTGAATTCTTCCAAACATTTAAAGAGGACTTGTTGCCAGTTCTCCACAAGCTTTTCCAAGAAATTGAAAAGACAGGAACCCTTCCGAACAGTTTCTACGAGGCACATATCTCCCTAATACCAAAAGCAAACAAAGACACCACTAACAAAGAAAACTATAGACCAATATCCCTGATGAACAGCGATGCGAAGATCCTCAACAAAATACTAGCAAATAGAATCCAACAACTCATCAAAAAGATCATACACCATGACCAAGTGGGATTCATCCCGGGAATGCAAGGATGGTTTAACATTCGGAAATCAATCAACATAATCCATCACATCAACAAAAGTAAAGATAAAAACCATATGATCATATCAATAGATGCAGAGAAAGCATTTGACAAGATCCAGCACCCATTCATGATAAAAACTCTCACCAAAATGGGTTTTGGAGGAACTTTTCTCAAGATAGTCAAAGCCATCTACCACGAACCTAGGGCAAGCATTATCATCAATGGAGAAAAACTAAGGGCTTTTCCTCTAAGATCGGGGACAAGACAAGGATGCCCACTCTCACCACTTCTCTTTAATATAGTATTGGAAGTATTAGCAATAGCCATCAGGCAAGAAAAAGATATTAAGGGGATTCAGATCGGAAAGGAAGAAATCAAGCTCTCACTATTCGCAGACGATATGATGCTATACCTAGAGAAACCTAAAAGCTCTAGTAAGAAACTCTTAGAAACAATTGACCTATACAGTAAAGTCGCAGGCTATAAAATCAATACCCAAAAGTCCATGGCCTTCCTATATGCAAACAATGAGACAGAGGAAAGGGACATGAAAAAAGCAATCCCATTCAAAATTGTGCCCCAGAAAATCAAATATCTTGGAATCAGCTTAACTAAAGAAGTAAAGGACATCTACAAAGAAAACTATATAACTCTACTCCATGAAATAAAAGAGGACATGAGGAAATGGAAACATATCCCCTGCTCATGGATAGGGAGAATAAACATTGTCAAAATGGCAATACTCCCAAAAGCATTATACAGATTTAACGCAATCCCTATAGGGATACCCATGGCATTCTTCAAAGAAGCGGAGCAAGCAATCCTGAAATTTATATGGAACAATAAACGCCCACGGATAGCTAAAACAATTCTTGGGAAAAAGATGATGGGAGGCATCACCCTCCCCAACCTTAAACTCTACTACAAAGCGGTAACAATTAAAACAGCATGGTACTGGAACAAAGGCAGAGCTGCAGACCAATGGAACAGGGTGGAATATCCCCACACACAACCTCAAATGTATGATCATCTAATCTTTGATAAAGGAGCAAGAGATGTGAAGTGGAGCAAGGAAAGTCTCTTTAACAAATGGTGCTGGCACAACTGGACAATCACATGCAAAAAAATGGGCTTAGAACTCGACCTGACACCATGCACAAAAGTCAGATCAAAATGGATTAAAGACCTCAACATCAGACCACAAACCATAAGGTATATTGAAGACAAGGTCGGCAAAACCCTCCAGGATATTGAAGATAAAGGTATCTTCAAAGATGACACGGAACTAAGCAATCTAGTAAAAACAGAGATCAACAAATGGGGCTACATTAAACTAAAAAGCTTCTGCACCGCAAAAGATACAGTGACCAGAATACAAAGACTATCTACAGAATGGGAAAGGATATTTACACAATACCCATCAGATAAGGGGTTGATATCAAGGGTATTTAAAGCACTGGTTGAACTCTACAAGAAGAAAACATCCAACCCCATCAAAAAATGGGGCGAAGAAATGAACAGAAACTTTACCAAGGAAGAAATACGAATGGCCAAAAAGCACATGAAAAAGTGCTCTACATCACTAGTCATCAGAGAGATGCAGATCAAAACAACCATGAGATACCACCTCACACCACAGAGACTAGCACACATCCAAAAGAACAAAAGCAACCGCTGTTGGAGAGGATGTGGGGAGAAAGGGACCCTTCTACACTGCTGGTGGGAATGCCGGCTAGTTCGGCCCTTTTGGAAAACAGTATGGACGATTCTCAAAAAACTAGAGGTTGAGCTCCCATTTGACCCAGCAATACCACTGCTGGGAATATATCCCAGAAAAGCCAAAAAGTATAGTCGAAGTGACATATGCACTTATATGTTCACCGCAGCACTGTTTACAATAGCCAGAATCTGGAAAAAACCCGAGTGCCCTAGAACAGATGACTGGTTGAAGAAACTCTGGTACATCTATACAATGGAATACTATGCAGCTGTTAGAAAAAATGAGGTCATGACGTTTGCATATAAGTGGATCAACATGGAAAGTATCATGCTAAGTTAAATGAGTCAGAAAGAGAGAGACAGACATAGAAAGATTGCACTCATCTGTGGAATATAGAATTACAGACTATAAGACTAACGCCCAAGAATAGTAGAAATAAGAACCAGGAGATTGTTTCCATGGCTTGGAGGCTGGTCTCTCATTCTGGGTAACTCAGGGAAGGGACCACCAAGTAAAATGTGGTTGGAGGTCATGTGGGGGAAGGGTGAGGCGGGCGGAATACAGACTAGAGACTGAACACAATGGCCACTCAACACCTCTATTGCAAACCACAACACCTAATCAGAGAGAGAGAACAAAAGGGAACTCCCTGCCATAGTGGCAGGGTGGGGTAGGGGGAGACGGGTCTGGGGAGGGGGGGAGGGATGTTGGGTTTACTGGTGGTGGAGAATGGGCACTGGTGAAGGGATGGGTTATTGAACTTTGTATGGGGGAAGCATGAGCATAAAGATGTATGGTTCTGTAACTGTACCCTCACGATGACTCTCTAATTAAAAATAAACTAATAAAGAAAAAAGAAAAAAAAAGAAAAAAAAGATGTTACTCTATGTCCTATTCCAAGAGGGAGAATGATACTATATTAGTCAGATGCTTCACCCAAAAACATGCAAATTTGTCTTGAGCTGTGTTTTTCACACCCCCCGTCTTGAACTTTTTTATTGTTAATAATTATTTCTGTTAAATCAGAATTGTACCTTGAAAAAAATGTTCCATATATGGAATATTATATATGTTTAACTTGGCTTTTTAAAAAATATAGGTCCATAGTTGGTGGCAAAAAGAAATGACATGATGCCCTCCCGCCGCCGAGATGTGATCCCGGGGGCCGCATGCGTGTTCAGCCTCTCTGCAGCTGCACAAGCGTGAATCCAGACCCAGCAAAACCTCTTTCGGCATGGGCAACTCCTCGCAGTATGTCTCCAGCCTGATAAGTAAGCCTCGGCCCCGTGCCTGCCCAGGAGGGGAAAGGTATTTCTCTCTCTCACCTGTTTCTCTCCTGGGATGAAGGGCATGGTGTTCGCCATATTAAGATGACCACAGATGGGGTTTTCAAGCTTGCAATGATCCAATATCTGGAAGAAATCTCCCTGAACTTAGTTGTTAAAGTACAGAAATCCAAAATCATTTTTCTTCACAATAGTTTTGACTCTAGTGGGGTACTCCTAACAATAATAGTGAGGTTTGTGTTGAAATATTGAATGTAACCAAAGTAAACAGAAAGTAAAGTGTAACTTATCAGTATAAGGCGGGGTGGGGGGGCGGGATGGAAGCTGTACTGTGTGGGTTTTTGGTGGTTTTTTTTTTTTGGAGGTGGTATATGGTCACTGGTGAAGGGATGTTTGTTTCAGCATTGTATAACTGAGACTTAAGCCTGAAAACATTGCAATCTTCCACATGGTGATTTAATAAAATAAAATTTTTGTTAAAAAAAAGAAATGACATGATGCATTAATCAATCATAATTGCAATAGTTTTTATTTGAGTCTTTATGAGTAGAATTTTTTATTGACCATTAAATTAAACATAGTGGTCTACCACTTCAAAATTTGAATTTCATATATCAGTGGTTAATATATGATCTGTCAATCAAAAGTACTTGTAGGAAATGATAAAATAAAGATAGATTTTGTCCATTAATTTTGGTGGGGAAATCTTCTTAAGCAGTGGTTGCAATTCTTGGCCTATTAAACTGACAGTGCTACACTAGTTGTCAAAGACCTGGTCCTGTTTAAATTCTGCAATGCTGGGGATTATTCTGACATCCCAACCACACTCAGGGCTCTGGGCCACATCTGGAGTGCTTTGAAAACAGGGGCTCCAGGAATTGAACCAAGCTCAGCAATGTACTAGGCAAGTGCCTTAACACTTGCATTCTATTTTGAAAGTATATTAAGGTTAAGTTATTGTGAAGGATCACTAATCCATTTTAACTTGCTTTTTCTTTTGTGCTTTCTCACATACATGCAATCTTGATGTAGTTACATTTATTTATAATATTTTGAACTGTGTGTTTAATTCTTTTAAATAACCCTACAGGATTTTAAATATCGCTTATAAATTTCTCATTTGTTTGTGGCAGCTTAAACAAACAAATTTAGAGTCAATACAATTATGTCTTTCAAAATATAGTTGAAGAAATTAAGAGAAATCTATTCAGGAAACATTCCAAAATATTAAAACAAATTGCACAAAAATATTAAATCATTTATAATAGAAACATTTGTTATAATTATATTTCACGTGGATTTATTTTATATTTATAAGACAAACATTTAAGTAGATTTCAAAGTGTTTTAAGGATCTATGCTAGCAATGTTACATATACATAAACCAAGGACAAATGCCATTTGCAATTCAGATTGGATCTTCCCTAAGTTTATTTTGATTTAACAGAATGTATATATATATATATATAATGTATCTATATATATTACACATAAACACTTAGAGAATTTGAGCGTTTTTAAATATATATTTTCTTTTATGTTGGTATTACTGAAATGTACTTAATACATACATAACAAAAGGTTGCTTTCAAAGTGTAAATTGTTCTTATAATAGAGATTGCAGAGTTGGTTGTATATAGATGAGCTCTATTAAAATAATCTATGAAGTAGGATGGATGGATGGATTCATCTATTCTGTTCTTCAAGGAGACATAGTAAAATAATAAATGACAAGTAATGATAATTTCCATTCCCATGATTATGTAAATGCTCCCCAGGAGAACGTTTATTATGAATACTGTCATTGAAATCACCCTTCCTTCTGTTGACTAGAGCTGAATGTCTTTGAAGATCTGATTACTAAGCACTTCATAAGATGTAGTGTGTGATGCTCGCCAGTCAGTACTGCCAAAGAAATATCGCTGTAAAATTCTTTTGTTGTGAGCAATATTTTAAAGCAAATATTCAAAGACCTTTGTAAGGTATACTGAGCTTTTTCCAGGATTGTAAATTGCAATATACCTAACTACATCTGAAAAATATTGTTCTTTGAATAACGTTTATTTTTTTTATAAAATATTATGCGACATGAGGTTATGTCAATCAAGCAAATGACTTTACAGAAGAATATGAATTATACCCACATAGAAAATACCACAAAATATGTTCTTGAGTAAAACTTTGTATAATCCTAAGTGAAGTACCTTCAAATTATTCAATTATCTTCTTTCTCTTGAGAAGTAACTACTTATATTTACAATGTAAGAAAATATTTTGTATCTAATAAATGCATACAATTTAACAAATAACAATTAAAGCTCACTTTATTTCATGATTTTGTATATATTACTTTTGGATATCAAATAATTGAGGCAAACAGCATTATAAAAATTTTGTTCAATTAACTATTTAAAATGTTAGCTGAAGAAAATCAGAAATAATCCAAGTGCCTGAAATACATTACTATATTTCGTCAATAAGTCTAAGTTTATGTCCAGTGTCTGTAAGAAATCAAGATCAGAAAAGTATCATGAGAAAGGGAAATCAAGAGTTGAGAAGTCTTTTCAACCGGTTTAAACCTATTGGTAACATAACGTAGTTGCAAAGAATTAAGAAAGCAGTTCAAATATAATAAACAAATATGAGGGAGGGTGGCATACAATAAGTAGTGCTAGAATTAAATAAATATAATTTGCAAACTTCATACAGAAATCTGTGGCATTTGTATGGTTAATATTTTGGTGGATAAAAACAGCATGGAGGAATATAATGTAAGAGGAATACAAAATCTGCAAATGATTTAGAGTTTACCAGTGTGGAACTAGTGAGTAAATTGACCTCAGGAGAACAAAGGAACACACTGAAAATGATAGGTAGAATCACTATAGAGATTTTTTTTATTGGAATTTGGTACAAAACCAAAATGCATAATGGGAGACTGTTAGAATCACTTCAGCAGTTCTATTCATAGAATAATATCCATTAGTATAAACACTTGTATCACCTTTAGTATGTGTCTATAACTTTTGTGTGTTATTTTAGGTATCAATTTATTTATTTCTCACACACATACAACAAGTAACAGTCATTTAATTTTTTTTCCATTTTAAAGATGAAGTGCCTTGTTTAGCAGCATAAATATACTGAATATAAAAATATGGATTTAAAGCAAATTAATATGGTTTCTTGATTCTGTGCTTGATGATGATACTTCTCCTCAGTGTGACCATTTCTGAAATAACCATAAAATAATATTTGATCAAGTCATCATTATGCACCATCCTTATATTCAATCAAAATTTATCAGATCAATGATGTGTAAAAGTTGTCTTCAGCCATTCATATCTAGTCAGACTAGATTATAGGTTTTGCTGAATTCTAGTCATAGAACAAAGTCATAAATATTCAAAGTCACTTCCAATTATAATTTAGAATATTTTTTCCAAATGTATATTAGCTTTAGTCTTCCAGTTCTAGAAGCTAAGTCTGCATTTTAAAATTAATAAACACAAGTATTTAATGTCAATTTTATTTTCATTTACCAAATGTAGCTTTCAGAAGTAAAATCTAGTGCACAAAAGAGTACAAGCCTATTACTGTCTGGCAGTTTACATACTTCATATGTAAACTTGTAAACTTCAGATGCAAATCTGTGGTATTAGTATGGTAGATGTTTTGATGGAGAAAAACAGCATAAAGGAATATAATGTATGAGGAATACAAAATCTGCAAATGATTTAGAATTAACCTGTGTGGAACTACTGAGTTCCTGAGGAAAACAAGGAACTGTGATGGAAATACACACACACACAAACACACACATATTACATATAATATATATATATATGTATATATATACACACACACACACTTTTTTCCTCATTCTGCTTTTAAAGAAGCTTTCTAGAAATAAATGGAAACAAATTGGACCTAAAATATTATAATATTTTTGGTAGTGTCTTGTTCAGGATTTATTAGCCTGCTAAAGTGTTTTCTCTCTCAGACCACTGATTATAATTTAACAGAAGCTCCTAGAGAGTTGGTAGATTATTAACATTATTTCTCACAGTACTGGAAGTTAGAAAATCCAAAGTTATGATACCTGAATATATGTTGTAGGGTAAGACCTGTTTCCTAGATCTAAATTTATATATTTGTATATAACATTATGCACAATATTATATAGAATTATATCTTTCTAAGTCTGGAATGGTCTAATGAGTTTAGTAAGTTCCTTTTATATAAGACTATTAATCTCATTCATAAAGAATTTCTACTTAAGCGTATATTTAAGCTACATCCCAATACCATCATATTGAATATTAACTTTCACTATATGAATTTTGGAGAAATACAGATATTTATTCTAAAGCACTTAGTACAAACAGTGCCTCTATTATATTTCTTTTTTACACTTCCTGGCTTTATAAATTTGTTATATCTAGATAAATGCTCTAAATGTTTTATCCACATCATCAGTGTCTGTTAATGTCATACAGATGTAATTTGAAAGTACCTCAACAATTGTTAGATTTTTTCAGAAGGAAATTTGTTGCAGTTTCTCTTGAAAATGCAAAACAATCTGAATAATATTTCAAAAGATTATAACGATGCAATAAGAATAACTCATTTTTACATTTAATTTGCCAGAAGATGCCTTGTCACTCCCAATACCTATTGTTCATTTCCTAAAAATTAGAAATGTTGTCCTCTAACATTATAAATTGATCACAAAAAAAAAAAATCCAGAAACAAAGAGCGGCACATTACTGCTTTCTAATTCTTAGACTCTATTAAAGTATTTCTAATTTATTCTAATATTGCTCAAAATAATGACTCATACACAATTATCATGTCTTTTCAGTTTATATTAACTAAGCCCAACTGAAATTAGTGTTAAAATATGGATTTATAAAATAACAATGATGTACATAATGTCAAGACAGAATATATTTTACAGAATTGAGCGTTTTGATTAATGCACACATGAATTTAAGCAAGTTTTGTCAATTTTGTGAATTCCAATTAGTTTTTTAATAAATAATAAACATAAACTAAATACTGGACAGTAAATGAATAAATATATTTGAGAAGGAAATTAGATTCTTCTTTGTGCCTCTAATCTATTACTCTCTGGATCAACTCTTTACCCAGAGATTTAGATAATTCTTACTCAAAATCAGATTCCTTGACTTTACAATCAGAGTAATAATTCCAAATCCTTAATAAAAAAGTGCTACATTTAATCTTGACTAGAATTAGCAATCATATGTACCTGTTGTCTATGACAAGGAGCAGTTTTCCACTGTATTCATAATGTAGCATTTCCTTAGGAAATTTTGAGAAGAGAATATCTGACTGAGATGTTCAAAACAAGGTTACTATTTGTACATCAAATAAGGGAAAAAATGTACTTCAGCTACTTCACCTTACTGAAAACAATTTGATATTTTCTTCATTAGAGTGTTTTATTATTTATTGACTTTTAGTCTTTTGCTGTTATTGAGTAATAACATGCTTACAGTAGTGTTGATCTCAATGTCTTTCATGCACAAAGTTACTGCACCTCTACTACCACAGGGTCAAAGCCCATACTGCTGTTATTATTGTACTTTTCCTCCACCACTTTCTTCCCATTCTTTGTTGCACCTCTTAATAATTTCAGTTCTGTTGTTAAATTTCAAGAATTTGTAAGCAAACAACATAGTCTTCATTTCTTTGGGGGCGGAGGGTTGATGTAAGATTGGAGATCACATATGGTAGTGCTCAGGGATTACTCCTGACTTTGTGCTCAGAGCTCACTCCCAGTGGACGAAGCGCACCATATAGGGAGCTGGGAATTGATCTCAGGGTGGCTAAGTGCAAGGCAAATGTCCTACCCACTGTATCTTCACTCTAACCCCACTTCTTTTTTAATTTCTTTTGAACTACATAAGATCATCTGACATTTGTCTTAAAAATATATCCTCTACTTCTATCCAAGTTGTAGCCAAGGATAATGTTTCATCTTGTAACTAAGTTTAGTATTTTAGAATAAAATATTTTATGACTGTATAGATATAGAGAGTTTCTTGCCTGCTCAACTGGCTGTCTGCCCAGGGGCCCCTTGGAGGGGGTGGGCTCCAGCTTCCCTACCTGCCCCAAGCAGAGTTCCCATGGCTGAAGACCTCCAGAGCCTAGCCACAGCCATGCTCAAGGCCCCTCTCCACACTTTTGGATGAGTCTCATGCATGAAGGTACCAGCAGAGAAACCTAGGTGTGTGGGACCCGGGGCTGAGACCTCCAAGCCTGCTCGGATTGGGACTGGGCCTCTTCCGCCCAGATTTCCCATCTTCCAGAGTGAGGTGGTCACACACAGGGACTGCCCCTGGTGCCGTGTAATCCCACAAATGGCCAACATCCAGAGACTTAAAACCAAGCTCCCGGAAGACACCTTATAGACTACTTCTTTCTCTGGGAGAACCTGGTAAGCTACCGAGAGTTTTGTGCCCACAGGGAGAGCCTCACAAACTCCCCTTAGTGTATCCATATGCCAAAACCAGTAACAATGTTGGGTCTTATTCCCTTGACCCTGAAAAAGCCTCCAATGTGGCATCGTTGGGAAGGATGAGTAAAGAGAGGCTTCTAAAATCTCAGGGCGAGGACGTATGGAGACGTTACTGAGACCGCTCAAGAAATTTGACGATCAACGGGATGATGATGATGATAATGATGATAGATAAAATATGAAGATAAAAAAGACACAATGTAAAACAGAAACAGTCTTAAATATTAATCATTAAACTCCCTTATTTAATAAGGGAGTTGCTTTGTACTTCTTTTATTTTGGTGATTTTTATTTTGTTTTATTTATTTTTGTTTTGTTCTTTTGGGAGGACATCCTGGGCAATGCTCAGGGGTTATTGTTGGCTCTGCACTCGGGAATTACTCTGGCAGTGCTTGGGGACTGAACCTGGGCAGCTGCGTGCAAGTAAGTGCCTTACCCACTGTAGTATCGCTTCAGCCCCCCTCTAGTTCTGTGAGTTTTATGGACAACTGGCTATATTTCATTTGACTTTTTTTTTTTTGCTTTTTGGGTCACACCCAGCGATGCTCAGGGGTTACTCCTGGCTTTGCACTCAGGAATTACTCCTGGTGGTGCTTGGGGGGATGCCGGGGATCGAACCTGGTCAGCCGCATGCAAGGCAAATGCCCTACCTGCTGTACTATCGCTCTGGCCCCTATTTCACTTGACTTTGATTGCAGTTTTCCTCCTTACTATCAGCCCCTTAAAAAAAATTTTTTTAATCTCTTTCTCTATTAGTACTTGGTAGCTTCACTTAATTATAGACAAACCAGCCAATTCAAACTTAGTGACTAGAAACGGTAAAGATTTATTTCTTCTGTAGAGGCTGACTGGGCAACTCATCCCTAGGTTTTGCCTGGGCTTGTTCATGTGGCTCCATTAACAGGGCGATTCAGAGGCTGAAGCCCAGCCTGGCCTTCCTCAGGGTCTGGTGGTTGGACTTTGTCTACGCGGCTCTCACCTTGCAGTCAACACAGCCTTTTCCTTGGCCTGCTAATCTTAAGCAACTCCCCGAGAAGTGAAAAAGCAGAAGATCCCAGAGGTTGGAGATTTATTTTGGGAATAACTTCCCTTCCAGTACAGAAGACCAAGTCTAAGTCTTGTCAGATTCTAGCCTTCCTTCCCCCTATTCCCCCCTCCCACCTTGGAAAGCTAGAGCGGCCATGCCTAGTCAAGGGGCACATGTGTGGGTGATATAGCACTGTCCGCCAGTCACTCTGCAGCACAGTGCATCAGCCTCTCCCCAGCTTTGCCTGGACACAGCCGGTACTCTCAAGAACCACACCTTTTTAAAAAAAATTTATTTTTGCCCAGTCGCAATGACGTTGGACATAGAGCCATGGTGACAGTGTGCACAGTGGCTCATCCACTGTGGGGTGCTGTTAGCCAACTACCAGATGACCTGGGACTCGGCACAAGTATTTGACCTGGCACAGAGCCTCCTAGATAAGGTCCTGCTCTGCCAGCTGCTCAACAACCTCCAGGCGCACTCCATCAACCACAAGGAGATCAACCTGAGGCCTCAGATGTCCCAGGTGCTACCGAGAGATGCAGGCAGGTGCGTATTTGTCAGTGTGCAGATCGTTACAACATGCTAGTCAACCAAAAGCTTATATTCGGTAGACTGGGAACATCTGTAAAGGTGATTAGAGGCCGCCCCAAAAGCCTCTGTTTCTCTCAGAGAGCCCAGCAAGCTACTGAGAGTATCCTGCCTTCCAGAGCCTGGCAAGCTACCCATGGCATACTCGATATGCCAAAAACAGTAATGAAGGTTCTAATTTCCCTGACTCTGAAAGAGCCCCCAATACACCATCAGGCTACACTAGAACATGACATGGACAAATGGAAACGTTACTGTTTCCTGCTTGAGCAAAATGATGAACAACGGGATAACAGTGATAACAGTGATAGGTAATCACTGACTTTGATGTTACTATATAGCTGTTATTCAATTATCAGCATTTAATATTTAAGATATATTCACAATATATTCTATTTTTATATATACTCTAAGTTTTAAAAATATATATGTATATACATACAAATATATATATGTTTGTATGTATCTCCATAGCAAGTCCTCAATTTATTTGAGCAAATCTCCTATTTCCCATATTTTGATAATGTATCTTTACATATATGCTTTCTTCTAAGGAGAAATCTCTTCACTTCATAAATAGAAAAGGAACTGCTGAATATCAAGTTTTCATAAACAAGACTGCGAGTAAGATATTAAGGATATAATGTGGGAAAGAAAAGAGTAATAATGGAGTCTCACATGATGATTTTAAAGCTCCTCCTCCTTAAACTGAAGAAAGAAAATACTTGAGACTTCATAGGTAAACTCTAAGATACCCCAAACATACATAGAAGATATAATCAAGAAAAAGCAAATGAAATTTGACAGCTATGTAAAGGACAGGTACAAAAGTACAGGGAAATAAACTAAAAGAAGGACAAAGAAACATAAAACTTACAAGGGATCATATGAAAGAATGACTATAAATTCCTTTATTTCAACATTTTCCTGACTATTAATGGCCTGAGATCATCAAACGAAAGACACATATGATGTGGTAGGCCATAAAATTAAATCTAATTCCCACTGCTTGCAAGAGATATCTGTTACTGTCAAGTAAACACAGGCTCAAAGTAAAGGGCTAGAAAATAATCACATAGGCAACATTTGCCTAAAAAAAGCTGGGACACCACATTTATATAAGACAATGTAGGCTTGAAATTTAAAAAGGTTAGAAAGGACCCATATGGACATTATATAATTGAGGAATGTATACATTTAAGAAGACAATACTCATTATATAGAAGCACAAAATAAGGATCATCAAAATGTAGAAAACAATTACTATTTATTACTTTCTTAAAAGTAATAAATTATATAATTGATCTGAAGAAAGGTATCAACAGCAACATAAAAGTAGTAGGAAACTTGGTGAAAGGTAGATAGCATTGGGGGTAAGGAACTTGACTAGCAAACACTGAGCCAGGGTCAAGGGTGATCACTGAGTGTAGAACCAGAAGCAAGTTCTGAGAAACACAGGTCTGGCCCTAAAACAACAAAAATGTTGTAGGGAATTTTAACATCATTCTCACCTTTGGACAGATTAGCCAGAAAAGAATCCAAGAAAGAACACTGACATCAAAGGATAAATGAAATTACCGAGTTTAGAAGACATGTATAGGGCTCTCCACGCTCTAGCCTGAATACACACTCTGCATACATACATTCTCTAAGCTGAGTACATACTCCAGTGCACAAGGAATATTATGAAGGAAAAACAATATTTTCAGATACAAACAAGTGTCCAGAAAAATAGATAATACACATATATACATCATAAAATATTTTCTCTGACTATAATTCTTTGAGGGATAAGCAAGATACAAACAGAAATCTGGAAAAGGCCAAACACGTGGATACTGAACCACAAGACCAAAAGTTAACTCAAAATATATCAATGGCAGCAAGTCAAATTACTAGCCCACCTACTGTTGATTGATACTGAATGCAGGTCTAGAACTATAAATTAATATTACAGCCAATGTCTAAGCTCATTTGTTGATATACAGAAATGTAGTTTTATTAATGACACTAATTCCTAAATGCTCAACAGAGAGGATAGTCATGTATTGAGCATCTAAAATATAAAATACTATGATATGAAGTCAAGGTATTCTTTTTTCTTAGGAGCAGGGTGGGAAATATCTGACTATGTTCAGGATTAATTTCTGGTGGTGTTCAGAAAACCACATACATTGTTGGGATCAAACCAGGGTCAGTAACATAAAGGCAAAAGTCAGGAAGTATTTAAGATTTATTTTATATTACATTAAATTTATTTTAAATAAATATATTTAACATGCTATGCATTATAAAGAATCATGAATACCATATAAATCTTCTAGAAGTTTGAAACTTTTTGGAGTTTGCAAAAAATAGCTTTAGGTTTAGGAATATATCTCAAATGGGTAAAACACATGTCCTTTGTAAGCTGAGTCCAGTCTTTATTACTATAGGGCTAGAACACATGCATTGTGTATGCTTACTTAGTTCAATCCTCACTACTACAGGGCCTCCTGAGCTCTGCTAGGTATGGTCCTGGATTCCCAGGCACCAATGGACCCAAGAAGTACCTACAAAGTGCCTAAGCATCAAGACATCAGGTTCACACAACAAGGCTGATTAGGAGTGAGTTATGAGAATTGCCCTTTTGTCACTGGTCACTGTTTGGCATGCCAAAATATTAACATTTTAAGAACAAAAGCAATAGCTTAAATTTACAAAAAATTAAGAAAAAAATGTACAGTTTTTTTGTGTTAAAACAAATCCAGAACATGTCCAACTATCCAACAATATTTATAAATTGGACTTAGAATATAGGCTTTTTGGCATATGTGAAGAAGGAAATAAAAGGGAGATGGCAAAAACCCTGAGGACAAGAATGACAAAAGACAGATAAAATGTTAAATACACTTAACTCAAGGCTAATAGTTACTGTCTCTCAGACACTATTGCAAATTGTCAGAAAATGTAAGTAGTCAGTTGTGAAATTTAAGAAGCTGAATAGAAAGCTAGCAATATCAGCTACAGTGTATTTATAATTACTGGGAGTTTATGTTTGTGGTGAAATATCTATTGAGTCAAATTGAAATGCACTAGAAATTAGATTACATACAAAGCAAATACAAGGTGTTTCTAATATATGTTCATTCTTTAGCTAATTTCCTCAATAGCTCACGCTAGTTATTATTCTTCATTTTCTGTAGGTAATAGAGCTCATTTTGTACTGGTCATGACAATTCAAGGGGATATTCATTGAAATGTTAAATATAAGAGAAAAATAAGGTGATTTGAATTGTGATGATTTTGTAAATATAATCAGGAAAGGAGGAAATGGTATTAGATACAGGATTTAATTTTCAATTCAGTTCTCCACCGAAAATAACATCTGCATTTCATCATTAAGACAAATATACATCTTAGGAGAAGAGTCTGGAGGTACTTATGTTTAATTGGAAACAGACTTCAATTTTTTTCTGTAAAAGCTGTTTTAATACATCATCATGCAAGCAATTTCAAAGAAGAATGCAAGTGCATGTCATCTTAATTTTTATTGTACAGTGAGAATAACCAAAATGATGATTATATTTCTCTGATTTTTATTAATTAGAAGACAATTCTATTATCCTTGTGCAAGTATTCATCATGCTTTCATGTAATACTATCATAAGGAATGGCTAAAAGTTTGAAAATACTATACACTGTTAATTATCTTACAATTAAAATCCCAATTACAAGCATCCAAGTGATTGGTTTCTATTCACAATTTCAAATATTGAGCTTTTCTTCAGCCGAGTTTTAAGCTCCTTTTTAAAAAAAACTCCATAGCAATTAAAAAAAAATATAACTAGGTAAACGTGTGTAGAGTCTATGTGACTTGTGCTGACTTCAGAAGCTCAAATTTCAGGGCTATGTGAGACCCTAGGCTAAATCCCCAGCACAACAAACAGCAGTTCATCTGTCATGTATACTTGCATTATTCCATTTGTTGATAAGTTTTTAAGTGAAAACATGTTATTTGTGTATTATTAATTTAGAAATTGATAAATATAATTTATTTGTACTTCTAATTTACCAAAAGAAATCAAAGAATCTTTATATGAATCAAAATTTACATCATGGCGTTATGTATCTACTGCTTAATAAAATTGAAATAAGTTAATAAATAGCAAAAAGAAAGAATTTCCAGATTTCTAATATATTTACACTGATTACAGTTAATAAGTTTGCACATATTATTATGCTATTTTATCTCTGAGATATAATTTTAAAGGTATTAATAACTAGTACTAGGTTAACAACAGGTCAAATAGGAACTACTGCTGTCAGAAAGAACTTCATGTGATTGTCCAAAACTTCAAATTAAAGTTATGTTTTGATGAAAAATATTGGCAAAAACTTGTACGTCAGATTTTCCAATAGAGGATGACTTGTTCTGTATTTTTACCAACAGACTGGAGTTCTACACAGTTAATGTAAATAAAATCATTAAAATATTTTTCTAAATTATAAGATCACACAAAAATAACTAAAATAATTAATAGAAAGCTAAAAGTTTTCATAAGGAAGAGTATAAAAATAAAGTAATTTTATTCATAGTACTCAAAAGACTGGCATTATTACTCAGAAATCCTTCCAAAATATTAACGTGCCACATCAATATTTTTTAATTTTTTGGATTATTAACAATTCCTTGAATAATATACTCACTATAAATCTATGTTTAAATAATTCTTCTGTAAGACATTTATTATAGGGACCAGAGAAAAAAGTTAGTATAGGAGTTAAATTTGACCCCCATTTTTTTCTTTTTTTTTATTGAATCACCATGGAAAAAGTTACAAAGCTTTCAGGTTCAAGTCTCAGTCACTTAATCATCAGACCCCTATCCCTTCACCGGTGCACATGTTCCACAACCAAGAACCCCAGTATACACCCCCACTCCTACCCCCACCTGTGTGGCTAATGATCTTCACTTTATTCTCTCTGTACTTTGAATATATTCAATATTTCAACAGAAAACTATTATTATTTAGAATTTCCCAACAACCAAACCTGCTGAAAAGGTATCATTTGATAATTTGCTTTCCATTACTGAGAATGGAGAATATATGAGCTCGCACGACAGCAGCCGTGCGGTTTTGGATTTCTCATATTTTAGCTCAGTTCAGTTTCGTGTGCGGCTGCTCCGAATCTCGTCTGGGTGGACAGCGTGCCGGTAACATCCCCATCCCAAGATCTCCTGAGTGCCACAACACTGCAAGCTCATACCTCTGGGTAGTGGGTTCTAGAAGATGGTGGTTGCCATGTGTGACCCCCATTTGAATCCCAGCAACATACATGATGTCTTGAGTACTCTCATGAATGAACCTGAGAACAGTTCCAGCATCATCAAGTATTTGCACCCACCAAGAAAAGAAACATCTATTATAAAAATTTGATAAGCTACTAAAGAATAATCCAATTAAGACAATATTGAGAGATCAAAGCAATAAAAAGTTCTTATGATGATCTAGACTAATATCAGGACACTTTAAAAATCTGGAATACTAAATAATCTAGTTCATGTTTAGGTTAAATTCCTGGGTTTATCTAAATACGAGCTTGTTTCTTTTTATATGAATAAATTAGAGATGTGTTCATAATTTCACTTCATGAAAAGTATTAAAAATGCAGATAATATTTGATGATATTTATGTAACATACAATCACTGTTGACATATCAGCATGATAACAGTAAAGCCCACAAAATATAATTTTTGAGTACTATATCATACCAATACACCAACTGTGTTGTCCCAAAATACAACACTAACTTTAAGGAAGAAATTTTTCCTTACACTTGAAAAGGAAGAAAACATAGAAATAGCTTTCACTTGAAGATAGCAATCAAAGTTATAAAGGACCATGAGAAATCAAGGAAATAGGACAACAGGACAACAAAAAAATTTAATGAACCTCAAATAGCAATGTCAGTAAAGGAATCTTCTATGGGCTAGGAAATGAGGAAACTGGGGAGAGTTTGATCTGTTCAATTATGATTTAAAGTGTAAGTATTTAATGCATATAGCATATTGACCAAGATAATAGCATAGCTATTGTATAGTTGAGATTTCCTAAAAAAAGAGTCAGAGTGTACAACTGAAAATGAGAGTGGGGTGGTGGAGGGAGAACTATATGAGAAAATTAATGTGTTAATTAACTATTGTGGGGATCTTTTCACAATGCATATATCACAATATAACAAATATCAGTTGTCATATTTTAAATTCATTGCAAAATTACATTTCAACTATACCTCGGTAAAGTTGGAACAGTAAATAAATTATGAAAATAACATCATTATCTTTAAATTTATTTGTAGATGAAATTCTACTATTTAATCTAAATTAGAACATTTAAAAAATTTTTAAAGTCTTTTTTCTCTGGAAACTGTACTTTCAGGATAGAAAAATTAACTCCAAACCTCTTTACTCTTATTCAGTGAGTATTTCCCCACTTAGATTTGTCTGTAAATGTGACATTTTTGGACATATAATTTTATGTGAAATATTTTAGTAAGTGAACTACAGTAATTTATAATACAGACTCATCATAAATATTTGACTTTCTCTTTGTTGATAAACAACCATAGTTTCCAAATTCATTTTATTCAAAAGATTCAAAAACTAAAACAATAGCTATAATATTTATTAAAACCATGGATATAATAGAAAAAAATTACATGTAAGTTAGACTTAGGTTTAAATACCTCAGCCTTTCAAATTAACTTCATGCTTGAAAATCTGCCTAAAATCTGCTACTCTTTATACAGAAAACCATCAGCCAATTACACTATAATTTTACAACTAAATAATGATAAGTTAAAGAATTTAATGTAATGTTAAATTATATAATTTTTGGAAAACAATTGAGAAAATCTTAAACTTATAATGATAAAAGGATCAAATGGGAATTGAAGAATAATTTGAGGACAGATAAAACTGAAAGAATAGACAAAATATTTATTGGTCAAAAAATCAAGCAACCTCTCTTCTAAAAATGTAGACATAGTGTTTCACTACTTTTTACAGAGCAAACACTTCTTCAGACTAGCAGATATGAGGATATTACAAGATTATCCATGAATTGCCGGTGGTTATACTTATTTCTTTGGTCTCAGTTTGAAGGATGCTTCTTTTTTAAGATGATGGAGAGAGAACAGAAATGGAGGGAAAAGAGGGGGAATATTTCAAATGCGAATTCACATTGCCTATATATATTATAGTTATATAGTTCAAAATCTCTAATTATTAGTCTCTAAGTCTATCATGAAAATTAAGTCATAATGATTAGAGAATTACATCTATAGCCACTTACATATTTTGCCAATGGGTCAGCCTATGGAATTTGGACCTCTTTAATAAAAAATAGTATTTGCTTTAATGAGATATAGCAAAACAACAAGAAGAAGCTTCCTGATACTATTGATGGTCTGTCTCACATCATTTATTTATTTACAAATATGTGAGGGATCTTTCACTGTAATGAGAATAAAGTCTAAATTAAAGAGTTTTGATTAAGCTGTTTCTCATCTGCAAAATTATATGTAATCTTTTTAATGGAAGGGAACAATTATAATTGTTTCATTTATTTATACATTCACTCCTACTTTAATCTATACAGTCAGTCTTTCCAAATAGTGATCTAGATTTGTGGGGAGTATGTGCTATATTTGGGTATATTAAATTTCTAATGTACTAAAGAAAACACATACTATATATTTTTAGCTTAAAATTTATTACTGAAGACAGTGGATAAAAATACCATGTAGAGATGAATGCAATTATTAGAAAACTGTATTGTAGAGAAATTAACAGAGAAAATTTTCAACTGGATTGTGCAGCTTCTCTACAAATTCCAAGCTAAGTACACTTCTGTAATAACAATTATCTTTTAAAATGGTATAATCACACTATCAATGTTTTATTGGTCTTATTGTAATTTGTTTTAAATTTTAATTATTCTGAGGTGATTCTGATTATTCTACTTAATAGACATGTCATTGGGAAAAATAATTGCACACTAAAATGAGTTATTATGGTTTTTGCATTATTGTCGATAACATTGTTAATACTTTAAACTAAGTTGCAAAAATTAAAGCAATAAATTGCTACAATACCATGAACTTACCACTGACTTTTTTTCCAACCTGCATATGTGAGTTTTCCAACAGATTCATTCATGGACAAGGCTTATCCTGAGCTTCTGGAGATCAGCTGTGGGTATGACTGTGAGTGGGTTCTGGAAGCTTTTGGCTGTGGGGGATCTGATGGGGCCAGTGATGCTCAGGTGACCCCTTCCAGGGAGTCCTGGATGAGAGTCTGGGATGGGGTCTGGAGGCATCTCTGCTACTACTGAATTTTTTAAAAATAATTATATACCAATCTTAAATAATGAGATCAAAATTAACTCTCCCATTATCTTTTTTTTTTTTAACCAACACCATCATTCATGATCAAGAGTGGAAAGAAGTGCAACTATTGGGTTGTTTTTCCATAAATTAGAGCTAAGATAGGGCCAGAGAAACAATGCAAAGGGTGAGTAGCCTGGTTTTCATATTTTTAACGTGGGCTTTATTCCTGGCATCACTTATGGTCCCCAGATCATGTACAGGAGAAACTAGTTATGCCCTCCAAAACAACAAAAAATCAGAGCTGAAAGCAAATGGAATTATCTTTCACAATGGCATTAACACCTAATTTCAAACATTTTTTGTAGAATGGTATTGGTTACTTATATGATATATATATGAAGATTTTAAGGTAGAGTAGAGTAACTGAGTAAATATGCTTCTATTTTCAAAGCACTGTAGCATTGTTGTAGCTCTGTCATCCCATTGTTCATTGATTTGCTGGAGTGGAAACCAGTAACATCTCCATTGTGAGACTTGTTGTTACTGTTTTTGGCATATCTAATACGCCAGCCACGGGTAGCTTGCCAGGCTCTGCTGTGTGGGTGGGATACTCTTGGTAGCTTGCCAGGATCTCTGAGAGGGACAGAGGAATCGAATCCTGGTCGGCTGCATGCAAGGCAAACACCGTACCCGCTGTACTATCGCTCAAGCCCATATATTTTCAAATGCATAAGAAAAATATTAGGTAGAATAAGGTGTTTGAGAAAATATAATTTTCTTACAAACTTTTCTTTTTTCCTTCTTCCTATGCCATAATAGAGTTTGAAATTCTCTCATACAGATTAATGATTACAAGATGTTTTTAAAGATTTCTCATTTTATCAACATTTTTATTGTAATCTGGACTGGAGCAATAGCACAGCAGGTAGGGAGTTTGCCTTGCACGCGGCCGACCTGGGTTTGATTCCTCTGTCCCTCTCAGAGAGGCTGGCAAACCACCAGGAGTGTCCCGCCCGCACAGCAGAGCCTGGCAAGCTACCCGTGGCATATTCGGTATGCCAAAAACAGTAACAAGTCTCTCACAATGGAGATGTTACTGATGCCCACTCGAGCAAATCAATGAACAATGGGACAACAGTGCTACAGTGCAGTGCTACATACATTTGTTTACCCTTAAAAAAATTAACATTTCATTTTATAGTGCCATCGAAGCTCATTGAGAGTACAGTAAGCATTCAAATTCCTAACATCTACTCAGTTCTTTGTACTACATATTTTGACAACCCTACAATTAATCACGGTGAGAAAATCTGAACCACAAGTTTAAGAAAATGATATGTGGTCAACTAAAATTATTTCTAAAATAAATCTAAGTATTTATGAGCAAAAATTATCTGTTCAAAACCTCAGTGACAATAGAAGTTAACTACTTCCAATAATACTTAAAAATGTACTATGTTAATTATATATATAAAATTGTCAGTCCAAAAGGAGAGAATCAGAATTTAAACATCTGCATAATACAGAAAAAAGTTAGGAAGTTGCTTATCTATATTCAAAAATATTTTAATTACATAATTAATATGAAAAAGTTCTATTAAGTTGCATTATGATCCAGGTAGGAAAGTCATAGCTTGGTGTGATAACTTGACATACAGATAATGGTTAATAGATATATTTTAATGGTAAAGAATATGAATAAAAACTGGTCTTCATAGGTAACAATGATGATGATTCAGTTAAAGAAAAATGACAGACTAATCAAACAAATAAGTTTTTTTTATTTGTTTTAAATTTCAAACAAACTTCTAAAACTGTTTGACATATTTGATATCTATGTGTAACAGTTTAAAATTAAATGGAAAATATTTATGAATTTGATATTTTCTCACCAATGAATGAAAGCTGAACTATTATTTTGGGGTAAAATATACTGAAGAAGTAATGAAAAAGATTAATGAGCATTTAAATTTACATAAATTTTGTGGTTTTAATTGTGCCAACACAAATGACTAGTAATGTGTACATGCAATATGGACTCTCTTTAGAAGACAAAACTCACAATCAACCATAATATTGAAAAAATTTCTAAAAATTGTATAATTGCTGAAAAAAATGTTAAATAGTAATGGCTAACAACAGAATAGTACTAAGATTAATTCATAAGTATGCATATGTAATTCTTCAAGATGGTATTTTACATAACAGAATCATCTGCAGATTGATTTCCAACAAAAGCAATATTTTTAGAAAAGTACACATACATAAATAATACTCTAATGCACATGATTGCACTGGCAAGGATATTTTCTAATACATCTCGGTGATTTATTAGTATTTGATACAGAGGTATAGAGAACAGCAGTTATGCTGATCTGTAAATGATGTCAGGGACAAGTTTTAAGAAAGAATTCAAAATAGGGTTGAATGTCCAGGTCATAACATCCAGCATTCACCAAACCTATTCATTAAACCATATTTAAGAACAAGTTTAAGCACCTTGATTTATGATTATGTTCGTGGGAACATTTTACTTATAATACATTCAAGTACCACCACCTCCACCAGTGTTCACTTCCACCATTGTACCAGCACCACACATAATATTTCCCCCTTTTGCCTCCCAGTGGTAAGCTTTGTACTGAAGTCCAGTTCACAATCTCTGTTCCATTTAGACATGTGTTGCTTCCTTACTGCACTTCTGTATCCCACATAGAAGAGAATTTTTTAATTTAATTTATTTATTTTTTAATTTTATTAGTCAGTCACCGTGAGACAAAGTTACAGACTTACAGGTTTTCATGTTTACGTTTCAGTTATACAATGATCGAGTGTCCATCCCTCCACCATTTTCCCATTTTCCACCACCAATGGTCCCAGTATCCCTCCCACCACCCCCACCCTGTCCCCTTCACCCCACCCTGCCTCTGTGGCAGGGCATTCCCATTTGCTCGCTCTCTCTTTTTGGGTGTTGTGGTTTGCTACAGAGGTATTAAGTAGGCATCTTGTTCAGACTATAGTCTATTTTCAACCTGTATCGCCCATCCCTAGTGGGCCAGTCTAGCACCCTTTACTTGGTGATCTCTTCTCTATCAGAGCTGCTTCTTCACCTAGTGTGTTAGGTCAGCTTCCAAGCTGTGGAGTACTCTTGATACTTATCTCTACTATTGCTGGGTATTAGTTTCCCATTCCACTACTTTATATTCCACAAGTGAGTACAATCTTGATCTTTCTGTGTCTGTCCCTCGCCTACCTGACTTTTAGCATAATACTCACGAAATCCATCCATATACCAGCATATTGTATTATTTCATTTTTCTAAATAGCCAAGTGTATTCCATTCCATCTATGTACCATAGTTTCTTTATCCAAACATCTGTTCTGGGACACTCAATTTGTAAAGTGATAAACAAAAAAGGGTGATAATAAAGTTTATATTTTAAATGAGTCACTACAGTGGATGACCAGAAAATCATTATGCTAGACATTAAGGAAAATGTAGTGGGTAAAGTACTTGCCTTGCATAAAGCAGAACTGGATCACAGAACATATTGTGTGATCGCCAGCATACCAGAGTGTCACTCGAGCACCAGCAGAAGTGAACCATAAGTGCAGACCAGAAGTAAGCCCTGAGTACTAATGGGTGTGACACCAAAACAAAAGGAGACACACACACACAGTGGGGGGAGAGAGAGATTTACTTCTATTGGAAAACTTTAGAAAGTGTATATAATGTCATCACTGGCATCCTGTTGCTCATTGATTTGCTCAAGTGGGCACCAGTAATGTCTCCATTTTGAGACATGTTGTTACTGTTTTGGGCATATTGAATATGCCACAGTTAGCTTGCCAGGCTCGGCTGTGTGGGCAAGATACTCTCGGTCGCTTTCTGGGCTCTCCGAGAGGAGTGGAGGAACCGAACCCGGATTGGCTGAGTGCAAGGCAAACGCCCTACCACTGTGCTATAGCTCCAGCCCCCTGTATATAATGTACATTTCAGAAATAGCTCATTTGAGGCATGAGAGAATTAGAGTAATTATATAACTTTTGTGGAGATTTCTTGGTTGAACAATGTTTCCTGGCATGTATTTACCCTTTGACATGTTGTATGTGTCCTAATCACATAGACCATGCATTTCCAAGCAAATGAGAAAAATTAGGTACTAAAATATGATGTGAAAAGTGGAAATTTAGCTTGAATTCCTCATAGAGATGAGAAATATATTTACTATACTGACTAGGACATCAATTGAGATCTACTATACTGATTTTTATTTTATTTGTATGTCCTTTGAGAGTCACTTTGAAAAGTGCTGTGCTTATTTTCACAAGCTTGGTTCAAAGAGAGATTACAAAAAAAGTGTAAATACTATTTCTCTTCCCTCTGGTATTATGGAAAGTATAATGAGTATTTGGTTCTAGTCATGAGAAGGCATTTAGTCACATGAAGTTTATATGTACATATATACATAAATATATGTAAGACGGGCTAGAGTGATAGCACAGCAGTAGGGCATTCGCCTTTCACGTGGCCAACCCATGTTCGATTACTCCGCCCCTCTCGGAGAACCCGGCAAGCTACTGAGAGTATTACGCCCGCACAGCAGAGCCTGGCAAGCTACCGGTGGTGTATTTGATATGCCAAAAACCAGTCACACAATGAGTCTCACAATGAGAGATGTTACTGGTGCCCGCTCGAACAAATCGATGAGCAAGGGATGACAGTGACAGAGACAGTGATATGTAAGACAGTTATGTAATATGTTGAAGTGTTATATCAAAGAACAATTTACATAAATAAAATTATTACTTCTTAGGCTTTTACAAATTCGAAAGCTACTTTTACCTTAATTAAATTAATTCAAATTATTTATTTTCACAGCAATTTTATGAAGCTGAAGAAAAGAGGAAACTTTTATCTGGCATGCTGTGATCACTGTATCACTGTCATTCTGTTATTCATCGATTTACTCAAGTGGGCACCAATAACGTCTCTATTCTTCCCAGCCCTAAGATTTTAGCAGCATCTCATTACTCGTCTTTTCCAACGATTGGAGGCTCTTTTAGGGTCAGGGGAATGAGACCTATTGTTACCGTTTTAGCATATCAGATACACCACGGGTAGCTTGCCAGGCTCCGCTCATGCAGGCGGATACTCTTGGTAGCTCCAAGAGGTATGTATATATATATACACACACACATATATATACATACATACATATATGTATATATATAAGAGGTAAGTGTATATATATACATATATATAATGGGCTGGAGCGATAGCGCAGCTGGTAGGGTGTTCACCTTGCACACGGCCGATCCAGATTCAATTCCTCCACCCCTCTCAGAAAGCCTGGCAAGCTACTGAGAGTATTTTGCCCCTACGGCAGAGCTTCGCAAGCTACCCTTGGTGTATTTGATATGCCAAAAACAGTAACAAGTCTCACAATGGAGACGTTACTGGTGGCCCGCTCGAGCAAATTGATGAGCAATGGGATAACAGTTATATATATATGCACACACACACATATATATATATGCATTTCTCTATGATTTGTTGCCTACTATCTGAACTCCATCATATATGGTGTGGTAATTATAGAAAATGGGTAGGAAGTGTCTTATAATGTGTCAATATGTTCTTTGTGGCAGCACGGTCTGGAAAGTGGCCTGGAGTGTGGCGGCGGTTGGGTAGTGGAGGTCAGCTGCCGGGGGTGGGTCCCTTGGGGCGGGGAGGGTTCTCATCCACCCCCCTCTGAGGTGCCCTGAGTGAGAACAGCCTGGCAAGAAATCCAGTTTATTTCCATGCTGTGATTTAACACTAAAAACCATAGATGGAAAAACTCACCCTTTGGGAATTGTACAATATAGTGTACAGTCATAAGATCTTTTTCAGATCAAAGTCAGGTAGCAACAAATAGAAGATGTGAATCTATTTGCACTATACCTATATTGAGCCCTAGTGCACAATTCCACATAAAGGCTGTCTGAGTTACATCTCTGGACACTCACAAACAAACATTTTACTACTCATAGCCCACATCTTTCTCAGGGTATGTTATGGAAAGATACTTGATTTAAATAATTGTTAGAATTCAAAGTCCATTTGTGTTCACAAGCCAGTATAGATATAATTCTGACATTAATAAAAAGGTAATTGGACTAATAAACATCATTTTATTATATTAAATGTATCCAATTATACTGTATGGTAATTCACAACAGAAAATTACTCTCATCCCACTTCACCCAAATAATAAAAAGTTCAAAATAAATAGATGACAATGGCAAGAGCAAAGAAGACAAAGAAGCAAGAAAAACTACGATAGGTATTTTAGGTAGCTTAAAGTGTTTAGGAAAATTGTACATTTCTATTTAACTACATTATGTATGGTATTATTATGAATTTTCCACTGAGCATTACTTGTACAGAAACTCACATTACTAACTGTGATATCCAAAATGTCACAGGGTAATATGATGTTGAAGAAAGATCATTATTAGAATATAATGTGAGTTTTATTGGTTTGGGTACACAACTAACCTCAAAGGGAATAAGAGATGTTATGTAAGAAAGATGATTCTAAAGACTATTTTTATGACATGTGCTACCTATAACTTTCATAATACAAGGCAAATATATCAGCAATTCTCTCAATTCTCTGTTTTCTAATGTCTAATGATCTTTTTCTGTGTTTGCTTTTTTATTTAGGGGCGAGGATGGTGCCCAGAGTTTACTATTGACTCTGCACTCAAGGGTCACTCCTAGTGTGACTCAGGGAATCATATGTGATACTGAGGGTCAAACCCTGGTTATGCAAGTCAGGTGCCCTAGCACTCTGGCGCCAATGTACTTTATAGAAATATACATCACATAATACGAGAACAATGAAAGAAGAATTTGAATGTAATTATATTTTTAATCATATCTTAGTAATCTTATTTTGCTTAGTAATCATACATGCTTCTTGCTGGATTAGGAAAATTCTGGGAAGTTAGACTACTAATTTACTTCAGATTCAATAATTAGCATCTTTTAGATGTAGATGTAGAATGCATACTATGACTGAAATAAATGAGAATGAATTGATATAGTCTGTAACAATGAATGATCAAGATTCCTGATTATTACAGATGCCTACAAATACATAAATAGTACTATCTCAAAAATTTACGCCATCTAAAAATTTTTTACTCCTCATTTATTTAGATAGAATTCAAAGTGAGATACTCAGAGCAATTTAGTTTGCACATTTCAGAAATACATTTTTTAAATGAGTGCTACTTTTCTGTATAAATGTAACATTTGACAATTTCAGAACATACACTTAATGGAGTTTTTCTGAAAAAAAATGTAAACTCTTCATTTAAAAAATTCTCTCTTTCTCTTCCTCTCCCCTGCTTTTTATTTTTCACACACACATTCCTTTCCATCTCTTTGATCATTGCCATTTTCTTCCTTTGTCTCTACTGTGGATATATTTGGAAACAGCTAGATTATAGCTGACAAGTATATCATTTTAGGGGAAAAGCCAAAATGCCAAAACTCTTTATGCTTTACAGACATAGGAGATATTTAGTGAATGAAACAGGATTGAAGAAAGTTTCAAAAGAATATTAAAGATGATCAGTTAATCTGTAGAAAGGATATGCAGTCAGATATGCATCATATATTTACTGTTTTGACTGTAGACTAACAAACGGGTGCAAAAATATTAACTTTTTAAGAAATAAGTACTTTAACATTTGTTTATATTTGTTGATCACAGACATACTCATTTACTTTACGCCATATCTGTCATAATCCTTAGGTACAAAAACATCCTGACTCCATATCAGAGTTGAAAGTTAGTAGACTGGGCAGGGAATTTGATTAGCATGCAGAGAACCTGGGATTGATCTACAGCCCCACATTTGTTCCTTTCTGCCTGTCCAGGAATAATCCCTGTGCTGAGAGCCAGGAATAAAATCTGGACATTACCAGGTATACCCCCCCATTCACCAAACATAGTAAAAAGTAAATTGATCATAAAATGTAAATTTGTACATATACAGATTTTTTAATGTAAATGCCTTAGAGGTTTATCAGGTGTTTGAAATAAGGCATTGGACACCCTATGTGGTACCCTGAATAAGGCGAAGAAGTTCTACACTAGTATGCAATGAAAAAAAAAAGCTAGAAAATTATTAAAGTCAAAAGGAGGTGACAAATTATTGCCTCTAATGAATGAAATGCCTCTGAAATTAATGTCTCAGTAGACTAGTGATGTTTTAATTTAGTAGCAATGACAATATTTATTTCAATGCAGACAGCACTTTTGATATCATCGAATAAGCAAGCATATGCAAATATCAAATGAACATATTTGACTCAATAAACAAGGACCATTGAAATCATATTAAAATATTTTCTGTTTTAGTTTTATTACTTGAATCCATCTTCAAATGGACAATCTGAGTGTGCATTTTATCCAAATTATAAGATTTCATCAGAAAAATATTCATTTTTAGCTGTTGTTCTAGTATGAACAGCAATTGGAAACTTAAAATGAAAATATGTAAAGACAGTAAGAGGATTTTTGTCATATTAAATCTATATATGTGATTTAAAAAGCACAACAAAAGCTATCATAGCTTTGCCAGATATGCATTCTTTTTTCCCACCTAGTTTTATTGAGGCCCCAGGTCTTACCAATAGAATTTCAAGCATATAATACTTCAACACCACACCTACCACCGAGTGTCTGTATCCTGTTACAGTGCCCCAGTGACCTTTTATTTTTTAGAAAAAATAAAAGAAAGAAAAATACATTTATAAGCAGTCAATTGAAACATGATGAAAACAAAATCTCATAGATCTCATAGGTTCACAAAGAAAAGATATAATGCACATTTAAAAATGAGGATAATGAAACCAGAAATCTTTAATTTCTGTCAACTAAAGCTGAAGCTGAGGTTTTAAGGAGACATACTCTAGGACAGGAAGTAGGAGAAATTAGGTAGTATATTTTTGGTCAGGTCCCCACCAGGAAGCCCGGTGGGAAGCTGGTCATTAATGCCAACTTTGAAGCCAATTCACAAACTAGATGCTGTACTTGATTAATGGTGGTAATGGCAGCACTAACATTTTTTGGGAACCATGTCACCATGTTATGAGCAGCAAGCCTGTATTTACCATGGCAAGGGTTGCACTTCACCCTTTAGTTGGCTGACTGAAAGCCCTCATTGGTGAGCTCTGTAACAAAAAGCTGTTCATTGTAGGCTTTTCCAGCAAAGATGACAGGGACATGTGTGAGCAGACATAAGTGGATTTGTGGGTAGGGTGCCAGGTTGGCCAACAATCTTTTCTATGCCCACCCCCCCCCCAACTTTAGGTAAAGTCATTTCTGCAGAAAACTCATAGGTCCTGCTAGAAACATTTTAAAAATTGCTTGTAAATGTGGTTACTTTCTTTGTTGAAAATGATAGCATTGCTTCATTCAAACCATTCTTTGGAAAAGGAAATTGATATTGTTCTTGGCTTATCCTCATCTCATCACCATGTCTGCACATATTTAAAGTCAGAGTCCACTGCATCCAAGTGAATAACTGCAAAGTCAAACCTATGCGAGAAGCACATACATACTGGAGGAAAATGATAAAGACAATAAAGAGAATAATCACTGTCATCCTATTAATCATCAATTTGCTAGAGCGGGCACCAGTAACGTCTCCATTCATCCTAGCCTTGAGATTTTAGCAGCCTCTCTTTACTTGTTCTTCTCAGCAGTGCCAAATGGGAGGCTCTTTCAGGGTAAGGGAAATGAGACCAATCATTGTTACTGTATTTGGCATATCTAATATGCCACGGAGAGCTCGCCATTTGCTCTGCTGTGTGGGCAGGATGCTCTCGGTAATTTGCTAGGTTCTCTGAGAGGGAGAACTAGGCTATAAGAGGTCGAGAGGCTGTGCACTTTCAGGAGCTTTGTTTTATAATTTCTGGATCTTGGCTGTTGATGGGATTACATGGCACCTGGGGCAGTTTGTGGGTGTGGCTGCCAAGCTACTGGAAAATGAGGGATTTGGGTGGAGGAGGCCTCTTCCCAATGCAAGCAGGCTTGGAGGAGCAGACTTGGAGATCTCAGCCCCGGGTCCCACACAATTGAGTTCCTCTCTGGTTTTATCATGTGTGAGTCTTGTCCAAACATGTGGGGAGTGGCCTTGAGCATGGCTGTGGCTAGGTTCTGGAGGTCTTTGGCTGTCAGGGCTCTGCTCGGGGCAGGGAGGGAAACTCAACCCACCCCACTCTGAGGGGCCCCAGTGAAGACAGCCAGGCGCGGGGGCAAGAGGCTGCCAGATTCCACATATTGATATTAATTTTGATTAACAGAAATGACAGTGCAGTTATTAGAACTCATGATAGGATTATGCGATATATGACAGATATCCAGATTTTCTTATTGTGATACTTATTGTTACTGTTTTTGGCATATATAATGCTCCATGGGTAGCTTGCAAGGCTCTGCTGTGTGGGCACAATACTCTTTGTAGCTTTCATGCATGCATCATGTAAACACTTGTTTACTTCCTCCCTACCAGTAGCCCAAAAACTCCCATGCACCCTTATCCTCACCCTAGAAGTAAACTCAGTTCTGTAGATCAACTCTCTAGTTCTATTCCTTTTGGCTATTTGTTGCTTCCTTAATATGTTTCCTTCTTTTTTCAAATGTGTACAACCATATGGCTTGGTTTACATATCTCTTTTTTGAGACGGAAAATATAAATTAATTATTTTTTCGTTAATTTTCAATTTCTTTACTTACATTTCTTTACTCATTTCTGTTTGTGATTAATTCTGATGTCCAAAGTATGAGTAATGTTGCCTGAGAGGATAATTGATGTGACCTATTTCTTGATTTTCTAGTGACACATTTTGTGACCCAACATGTGGTCTATATTGGAGAAAGTTGTGCACACTGGAGAAAATTTGTGTATTCAAATTTTGTGCAATGGAGACCATTTATATGTCCACCAAGACAATCTCTTCCATTTCTTCCTACAAGACTAAAGTTCTTTTGTGCTCTTAGTTGGATCTCTGTAGTTTGTAACAGTAGAACTCTCAGGGGGATGTTCTGTCTCTGTTCCATTCCTCTATTAAAATTTTAAAGATGGCATAACAATATGTGAAATTCTCAGAGGTGATTTTGTTTTACTAATTTGCTCTTGTTTATGATTTTTTTGTATTTTTGTTTATTATCTTTAGGTGTTGTGACGACTACAGGCTACTTTGAATGCTATATTGACCCTTCTCTGATTTTAAAGTTTCATCATTTCTTACCACCACTACTGCTTTGTGAGGTCTTTTCTATGGCATAGTTGATGGCTAGAAATAAGACATAAATCCCAAAGCTACCCTGGGATTTATGTAGCCATAGCTAACCCTGAGTCTATGCAGTAATACAGTAAATGCAGTGTGAGGTGTGATGAGTAGGGTTTTGTCCCTTCAACTTTTAGAGATAGCACATGCCATTTAAGAGTAACTTTAATTAACTAAGTTAATTAAAATTCCTTCAACGTTGTGTGATATAGTCTTGAAGGAAATTACTTGTGATGATATATTTTCAAGAAATATATGGACAATTTGTACAAAACTCAAACCAAATCAAATCAGACTTTTCAAATAATTTTTATTATAAAATAGCAGTTAGGATCTTAGTACCATTGGAGTAAATCCAGAGGATAGGTGCATATACCACTCATTAGTCAGAAGCAGATGTTCATCTGAATTTCAAGAAAATAATGATATTAAGTGTTGCCCTATCAGTTGGTCTACTGTGTTCACCAATTCTAGGGCAGCATTAACACTACTATCACACAGCTGACCCAGGTTTGATTCCTCCATCCCTCTCGACAAGCTACCGAGAGTATCCTGCATAGCAGATCCCAGGAACTACTGTGGCATATTTGATATGTCAAAAACAGTAACAAGTCTCACAATGGAGATGTTTCTGGTGCCTGCTCAAGCTCAAGCAAATCACCCCAAACATAAATGTATACAAAGACCAATTACCATCCTGTTTTGCTTGTTAATTTTCCTTGCCACCCACATTAATTCTGCCTCTCCCTTTAAGAAACATTAGTAAATGGCTTTGCTTCAACAAATAAAACTTGCTTCTTACTAACTGGTATGAAAATATTTTAATAGATTGATATTGTCACATAACTTTATCTTATAATTTCATAAATTAGATAATTTTAAGCTTCTCCTGGGGTTTAAAATTCTGGTTCTATTAGGACTGCTTTCTGAAGCTGATTAGAAAGTCGGATCCCTTGTGCTTTTCAATTTCTAAGGGCTGTCTCCCTTCCTTGTCTCAGGACCATTTTTTTCTATTTGTAAATCAAGCTATCTTTCATAACTCTGGTCATATTTTTATAGTTGTAGCTTCATCTCTTACAGGTAAAACCATAGGTGACATAAGGACATTGGGAGATGATCTTGGGTAGTGTGGGGATGAGGGAGATGTATAAATGTTTGCATCAAACAATGAAAGTTAACAGTATTGTAACCATGTTACTTAAACTACAGTTTTAATATTCATTTTTTCAAGATATAAATAGGTAGAGGAGTCCCTATGATTTATCCCATGTTATTTCATCTTCTTAGTCTCTATACCCTTTGCTCAATCTGAAAATTATTTTCCTATTAATGCAGCATTCATGCATACATACTGAGGTAGAAGTTGAAAACGTGTGAGATAATATTGTGTTTACCACAAACATTATACAGAATGAATGGAACTGCATATAGAAGACCTGGCTTTTTGTTGTTGTTACTATATTCTTCTCACTTAAACTATTCAGAAAAGAGAAATCTAAAGAGACAGGGAGTACATTTGTATTTGCCTGGTGATAAAGCTGGCATTGAAGATTTTTTTATAAATGGTTAAGAAAGTATTTATTGGTTAAGTGAAAAATATTCCAAAATAGGCTTATTGTAATGGATGAACCACTTAGAAAAGTCACAAGTTGATTAACACCTTCGCCACCCTTCAGCACCGCAGCTCCCGGTTCGCTCTCTCTCCCGCAGGTCAGTGAATTGGACCCCGGCCTCCATTCCCTACTACCCCCAACCCCTGGGTCGACCTCATGCAAGGCAAACACCCTACTCCCTGTGCTATCACTCCATCCCCCTTTGTTGGCTTTTAAAGATGGGCTTTGTAGATATTTTTTATATCCACATCTAAGTTTTACCAGCCATAGTATATAGTGTTTCTAAGTGAAATCATATAAAACTTTGCCCCGTAATGCATAATTTTTAATTCTTGATATATTTGCATTTATTGTAGAAGACATTCTGATAAGGTGATATTTATTCAGGAATGTGTATTATTAATATATTAAAAAGTAAACATATTTAACTTTATGAACAGTATTTACTCTAATAACATAGCTAAATTATTTACTAACTGTAAAAATTATACTTGAGAGAAGTGTATATGTATATAATCTCACAAAACCTTGATGTGACCTCATATCACTGTAGTCTTCAACAGCACTAGATTCTGTGAAAATCTGATATTTTGTGATTGGTGAGGTATTGTGGAGGTTGAGTGCTTGCCCTTAACATGGCTGATCTGGGTTAGGTCCCTGTTTCGAAACACAGTCCCCCAGGCCACCCCAGGACTGATCCCTTAGCTCAGAGCCAACAGTAAACTCCAAGTACAGCAGGATTTGGTCCCCTTCTTCACAACCCCCCCCCAATTTGCTATTTTAGAAGAAGCAATGAAAAACCTATGGTAGAAACACAACACATGATTTCTAATAGTGATATTTCCAATTACCTTTCTTTCTGCCAATATTATTGATAGATAAAATATCATTTTAAATATAGCATTATTATTTTTATTTTTTAAGTTAAACAAAATCTAAAGTAGGATATGTGATATTAGAATAAAAGAAAAATAAGTAAATATAAATTTAGTTAAATATGATATAAATATATTTGTTTAAATATAAATTCATTGAATATAAAAACCAGTGTAAAAAGGGTCATGGAAAATAGAAACACACATAATATATCTGAGCTAGGTGAGTCAGTATTGCTCCCCAGGAACTCAGGGAAAATCAACTTAGAAGTAAAGGCTGGAGATATAGTATAGCAGATACGGAGCTTATTTCACACATGTCCAACACAGTTCACTGTCACCCCATTAGGTCCCCAGATCTCCACCAGGAGTGATTCCTGAGAACAATACCAAGAGTTAAACCCTGAGCACAGCCAAGTGTGGACCTTCAAAAAAAATTAGACAGGAATATTGGCATCAACTCATATAAGAAGCATGAAGACTAAATAATTAGATGGATTCTAATTAAAATTTTGGCTGCTATTTTTTTGTATAACCTTGAATTTTCAATCTATTTTGATGTGACTTTCATATCATTAGGATGATTTCTATTTTATAAAGTTATTAAAAAAATCATGGCCATTCTAACTATATCCGAACATCAAAAATTCTGCTTGAATAGTTATTTTGTTAGGTTACTCTCTAATGTTACATAGTTGGTTGGCAATAAATAAAGAATTGTGCCTCGTAAAATCCAGATTAGCTACTATTACATTTCATATTGATTAACTGTTCAACTCACACAAATATTAAACAATGTTTATATAAAAATAATACTTTGCTTTTAGATATCTTTGTAAATCAAGCATATTACAAGAAAAATTTGCACATTAGTAAGTTCTAACCACTACCATTTATTTACTGTCCTATATACAATTACATCTATAGTGTATATTACAACCAAACTACTTTTTAGTAGACATTGCATTATATTATAAGAATTCTATCATTGTATGCTGATTACAAACATTTGTTACTGTGTTATCTTATTCTTTTCCTCAAGTGTGAATTAAGAAATGCTTTATATTATTTTTACTTTTGTTTCCCAATGTTGTACTTCTATGGAGTCCTAAAAGCAATTTGTGGTGATTCTTAGTTAATCTGGTCAGTGGAACTCAATGAAGAGTAAGAATTATGCTAACCATCTCAGTGGTATTAGAAGTTTCAAAGATCATACCCAGAAATTCTTGGGGAATTCTGGATTATAGATCAAACTGGGATCAGGGATCAAACTGAGGTCAGCTGCAATCAAAGCATTATTCCTTAACTCCTGTGCCATATCCCAGGTGTAATTTTCAAATTTTTAATTCAAGTATTAAATATTTATTTCTTAATCTAAGGATATTGAAAAGTATCACTCTGATAAGGGTAGTATATTTCCTTTTTTGTCTTTAAATAGTAATCATAAGTTCCCTAAAAAAAAACCTTTTTAAAATAAATTTTTTATCTCAGTCACAAGAAACTCAAAGCACACATAGAACTTCTATGTCTATCCAAATACATGACAGTAATTGGTATTGACATTGTTTTATACTTTCTATTTATTTTTTCTTTTTGCATTCTCATTGAAAAAAAAACCACACAGCACAAAACTCTTGGAATATCTCCTTTCTTATGATGGAATAGGATATTGGCTGAATTTTCAAGTCTCTTATTTATTTCCTGGAAATTTTCTTATTATTCTAGATTCTTTCTAAAATGGATTTGTGTTATGTGGCTCCCAGGGAGTTCACACTGTCTTCCTGTGTAAAACATGATATGGTTTTGATATATTCGGGTTATAGCTGGCTTATACGAAAGCTCACTAGGCTTTTTTAGAGCTGATATTTGCATTTAAGAATTATACAGATCTATATTTATAATCCTTATAGATTTGAAAAGAAAAATAAGGAACACAAATGCCCTTTGGTAACATTTCCAAAATGATGTTTTATTTTTGTTATACAAATTTAGATATTTTCTGGAATAATGATAAACAGTAGAGAGGCGAGAGTAATTTAATAACTTCAGAGGCTCTAAAGATAGTACAAGGCTAAGACACTTCACTTGCCGTAAATGCAATTGACCCTGGTTCAATCCCCAGCACCACAATTGATCCTACAAGCAATACCAGAAGTGATCTCTGAGCATAGAACTTAGAAATAGTCCCTGGTTACCAGTGGATTTAGCCTATCTGCTCTTCCCTCAAATAAACATAATGTTTTTCTATTGTACTATTATTAAATGGGAAGATAATTTTTCTATTAATCTTAAAGGAACAACAAATATATACATTATCCCTCACTACAGACTGTACTAGTTGAGGTTGTCAATTAACATGATGACCTAGTCTAAAGCATTGTTTTTTGCTTTCATTTTGGTTTATTATTTTTTGATTGTTTATTGGGGGCTACTCTTAGCAGTGTTCTGGGATTGATTCTGGCTCTGTGCTCAGGAATCACTCTTGGCAGGCATAGGAGACTGAATAGGGTGCTGGGGATCAAACTTTGGTCCCACGCAGCATCCAAGAAAGTGCTCTATCTACTGTAGTATAGCTCCGATGTCTGATTTTGCTTTTTTGTGGAATGTTTGCAATTTCTTCCAGATTTTTGTTTCCTTGTTAATTTTGTCTTAGAACCAAGACCAAATCATATGAAAGAAATGTTCTAAAATCAGCCCTTTGAATTACTCATGAGCTAGCGTTCTTGAAGTTTCAGGAAAAAAAGAACAATCCTTTCCCTTAAAACAGCAATGTACAGCTATGTGGGTTGTAGCGAATGAAATAGTTGGCAGTATCATGCACATTCATATGGAGTTAACACATTATTTTATGTAATGGTCAAGATATAAATATTGAGGAGCATGTATGAATCTGTCACATATTCTTTTAAAATATTAACAAACTTTAAGATAAAAAATAAGCAAATCCTTGATCACAGTCATGGGCCACAGGCCTTCAGTCAGATTTCTCTAGGGGCCCATTTTAATGCCACCAGACACAAATTATACATTGAAAACCTGTACAATGTGTACAGGTAGACAGATAGCACCTCTGTGATCCCACAAATCAAATTCATCTCACGGTTACAATCCTCCCATCTCTGGATCAATAATTATTGATGGTTCTTCTCAGTTTTTATCTGATTTATGTGACATTCATCGAATTGGCAAAATGATCATCATCTTTGTTCACTGCATCACTGTCATCCCATTGCTCATCGATTTGCTCCAGCGGGCACCAGCAATGTCTCCATTGTGAGACTTGATGTTACTGTTTTTGGCCTATCAAATATGTCACGGGTAGCTTGAGAGGCTCTGCCATATGGGCAGGATAATCTCAGTAGCTTGCTGGGCTCTCCGAGAGGGATGGAGGTATTGAAGCTGGGTTGGCCGCATGCAAGGCAAAATCCCTACCTGCTGTGCTATTGCTTTAGCTCATTTCACTGTAAGATAACTAAAAAGTAAAAACAAACAAACAAAGAAAAACACCCTAAACTTCATTGTCCTGAAAAACACATGATAATATCTTTTTGCTCTGTTTTGGGGCCATACCAGGAGGTGATCAGAGCTTATTCCTGATTCTGCATTCAGGATTCACTTTAGTGGGACTCAAAGGACCATCACTAGTAGGGATCCCTGGGTGGAAAGCCAGGAGTTAGTCCTGAGAACGTGTAAGTGTGGTCCCCAAAAAAAGAAAAAAGAGAAAAAGAAAAAGAAGAACAGGTGTTTGAGCACCCGTGACCTTGTGTAAGAGTGTAAGAGCAGCATAGCTGATGGGAGCAGCCCCCAGGGAGCACGTGAAAGCACTGAGTGTGTGAGACCCCCCCCTTCACTGCAAAAACTACAGTGATGTAGGGGGAAGAGAAGGGGAAGGGGCGTTACTGAATGAAGGAAGTAGAAAGGAAAACTTTGCAAAAAATCCGCATGTGTTTCTCTCCTCTTTCAAGTACTATTGTAGCCCCCTCTGCATCTCATCACTTGTATCACTTGTCATCTTGTTGATCTTCAATTTACTCAAGCGGGTGCCAGTAATGTCTCCATTTGTCCCTTTTGCGTGCTAGTGTAGCCCAGTGGTATCTTCTCACTCCAGGAACACGAAGAGCCTCAAACCCATTGTTTAGGGTTTTGACGAAAACCTGTGTCTCATAAATAGAAAATTGTAACAGAAACGAGTTTCTTACTTCAAGAGTGGATGCTGTGTTTTTTTCTAGGAATCCCTCCGGTTCTCGTCAACATACATTCAAAACAGGATCCTCAGGCAACAGGCCAAACTGTTGGTTTCTTGCTTCAAAAGCTTGGGCTTAGACTTGCCCTTGAAACCTGCCCGTAACAGGAATTTGGATTAAAATTTTAGTATCTGGTATTTAACCATTTTTTGTTCATCTGGGGACCATATCTGTCAGTGCTGAGGACTTACTCCCAATTACACACTCAGGAGCCACTCCTGATGGACTTAGGGAACAGTATGGAGTGCCACAGATTGAACCTGGGTGGGCTGTGTGCAAGGGAAACACCTTACTCACTGTACTATCATTCCAGTCCCCATGTTTAACTTTAATACTAAAAGCCATTTGTTTAAAACCTGTCATTGGCAAATAAAGTAAGTTTAGACATGACAAATGTGATGACAAAAATAAGTTATGTGTTACTTGGTTGTATATGTTACATCATGGCTGTAGCACTGTAGCACTGTCATCTCGTTGTTCATCAATTTGTTCAAGCGGGCACCAGAAACGTCTCCATTGTGAGACTTGTTACTGTTTTTGGCATATCGAATATGCCACGGGTAGTTTGGCAGGCTCTGCTGTGTGGGCAGGATACTCCGGTAGCTTGCCAGGCTCCCCGAGAGGGACAGAGAAATCGAACCTGGGTTGGCCTCATGCAAGGCAAATGCCCTACCCACTGTGCTATTGTTCCAGTCCCTGCCCGCTTGAACAAATTGATGAATAATGGGATGACAGAGCTACAGTGCTACAGCCATGATGGAACATATACAACCAAGTAACACATAACTTATTTTTGTCATCACATGGTGTGGGTTGTATGATCCCCCACACCCTGAGGACTTCCAAGAGGAATCCCTAAATGCAGAGTTAGAAGTAAGCCCTGAGCACCATGGATGTGGTCAAGTTTCCCAGCCATATGCCAAGTACACTGTATTACTGTATCACTGTCGTCCCATTGCTCATCGATTTTCTCAAGCTGGCCAGTAATGTCTCTATTCGTCCCTGTTGCGTTCAGGGTCAGGGAAATGAGGCCCATTCTTGTTAATGCTTTTAGTATATCAAATATGCCACAGGTAGTTTGCCAGACTCTGCCATGCGAGATTCTGTGTCGCTCTCTTCTGGGAGCTTTGTTTTATAGTCTCTGGATCTTGGCCTTTGATGAGATTACATGGCTTCAGGGGAAGTTTGTGGGTGTGACTGCCAAGCTACTTGAAAACTGGGGATCTGGAGGAAGCCCAGTCCCGATCCGAGCAGGCTTGGAGATCTCAGCCACGGGTCCTGCATACCTGGGTTCCTCTGCCAGTTCCTTCATGGGTGAGCTTGTCCGAACGTGTGGAGAGTGGCCTTGAGCATGGCTGTGGCTGGGTTCTCAAGGTTTTTGGCTGCCGGGGCTCTTGCTTGGGGTGGGGATGGAAACTCAACCTGCACCCCTCTGACGGGCCCCGGTGAAGAAAACCTGGCGCTGGGGCAGGAGATTCTGCATATGCCAAGTACATTAAGAAAAATTTAATGAAAAACAACTTGGTAACTAACATATAACAGCATACATTTATTTATTTTTTTTCAAGGCATAAATGTGGATGAAAGTTGAAGTCTCCAGGGACATACATCTTCCTCTCTTTTATGTTGCAGAGACAATCACCAGAATCAATTTGATATTCCTGGTTTACATGCCTGGATACTGATATGTTATTGTTGAAAGTTTAGCTAAACTACTTCAAGGTATTATTTCCTTTGGCACTTTTTTAGTATTCAAAAAGAACTGCTGGAACCATGAACTAGGTTAGTCCTCCTGAAAGCACAAAATCTTGCTATGAAAAAAATTAAAAATTAAAAGTATGAATCTGATATGCCTCTGTAGATGTCCTAAGTAACTTAGATAAGATCTGTTCCAGACTTACCAAAGCTCTATCTTTCTAGTTTGACTTGGAAAATCTGGTCTTAAACTCAGAGCTTAGAGCATACTATACATGCACATCTTAACATACTGTACAATTTAACAATAAAGAGAAGAGAAGGGGAAATTAATTTCAGACTTCAATAGAAAGGCTATTAGAAAGCAATGAAGGTCTGGAAAGTTCCATTACAGTAGTCCATTTAAATATTTAACTTTTTACCTAGGTACCTTTGGGCTTAAACACTGTAAATTTTATTGTGAAATTTTATACCTCCTCAAAATAATCTACTACGATTCAATCTGCCATCAGAATATCAGTATTGCTCTAAAGCATTCCATTGTCCAGGAGCCAGAAGGGAGGGACCTCTTCTGTGCAAGGTCTTCTGTGTAGTGGAGGGGATTCCCTAGAGAAGGGTTCACAACAACTATATGGATTCCACAGGGAAACTCAACTCTGACCAAAACCCATTCTCAAACTGAGAACAAGGTTCAAAGATGTGTCATCAGGACCACAGGCTAATTTAATTTATGGGGAGTGGAGGACCTCTCATACAAATAGCTTATGAGTCATTCTCTTGCTTCAATTTTTATATCAGTATTCTTTATCTCAATGTTGTACACCTTTGAACAGCTGGAGTCATTATAAATTAAATGTGTGAAGCACTTTGATCTCTTAGAGTAATTTTTATATCAGCACATCTAGCAAATGTACTATCCCACTCCCAAAACTTGTGAGTAATAAATCTCTATATGCTTTCCTTTATAGACTTTTGTTGATTATGACTCATCATCTGATATGATGGACAATATCTGACAATTATTAAAGTTATAACAATTAAAGAAGCTTCTTATAATAATTAAGTTCTATAAATAATCTTTTGTATATGAGATGATCAAGTCTGCTACATGTAGTCAACAATGTGTTCTCAGGATATAAGACAGCCCTAAGACAGACATAATTTTTTCCTCAAGGTCAACAAGCATTCCCCAATCCCATAATCTTGTAATCATAACAAACTGTTATGACTATCTATAGGTTATTCTTCTCTGTTCACTGGTTATATTAAAATAAAATTTTTTAAATGTTGAAATGAAATATCTCACTTGTGGTGTATTTATTTGTTATAATTCATTGTTAGTATCCTTTAACTACTGAAAACCCTAATCTTAACTTCAGATATATAGTTCCATCCCTCTATTAAGGTTTTGATGAAAACAATTGTGACTGCAACATTTGGAAAGAAATTTTGGGTTAGGTAAAGGGAAACGATATGTCAGGGATCAAACCCAGGGCTAGTTTTCTGAGAGGCTTGTGTATTACAGCTGAGCTGTATTGGTGACCCCGAAATAAACTTGTTTAAAAGAAAAAAAAAGGACTTTAAAAAGCCACTTCTAGAAATAAAAAAGTAATAATATTTAGGGTTGGGGAGAGAGTACATTAAATAAGGCATTTGTCTTGAATTTGGCTAATCCAAGTTCAAGTCCAAACACCAATATGGTCCCTGAGTCCCACCAAGTGTGACCCTTGAGCACAGAGCCAGTAGTAATCCCTTAGCATTGCTACTGTGACCTCAGAAAAATAAGAGAAATAAAATTTATTTTAAAAGTTTTTTATTATTTATGAATATGATCCCCTGAATGTACATGATATTTATTCTAGGCAAAATATTATAATGTGCTTAGAGGTAAACTGACATTTATATGCTTGTATAAAAATACATAGCCTAGAGATTGTTTTGATTTCCTAAGTTTTGATCATATTGATTCATATCTAAAATGAAATTATAAGCATGAAAATTGGTAAATATTTTATATACTCTCATGGCCTGCAATCAAGAGCATAGCCTATTCAAATCTGATAAGGATTATCTTCTCTGTGCAGGATAAGGAACAGAACTATGGATATGTATTTATCAGATCTAAAATGTTTGATCCAAATGTCACACTAAACAATCTACTCAACATCTAAAACTTATACTTCTTACCTTTAAAATTGTTAAAAATAATATCTACTCTGCTTTTGTTGCTAGGTCTTATAGTAGTAATTATTTAGGATGATAATAAATATGAATAGCTTTTTTAAAAATGAAAAGATTATGTAAATATGTGGAACATTTAGTATTTCCAAACACGTTTATAGAATAATAAAATCAATGATCATATGGTTTTAATAATAAGAAATATAATCTATAAGACTCAGCATTGTCTCATGACTTCTTGCTATAAAAACCATATGTATATATACACACAGACATACACGCACACATATACATGAAAACTAATTACCTTGGAGCACTGCGTGATATCCCAAAACATATTTTATAAGACAAATATTGCTAGGAGTAATCCCCAATAATATTAATGCATAAATAGCAGTTCTATAAAAACTATATATAGAAGTTAATATAAAAACTTCTAAATAGAACTTGATTATAGCACTTACTTTCATTCAATCTGTATTGATCAACTGTCTGATTAAATAAACCTAAATATGTCTTATGATTCAATTAAACCCAGAAAACATAGAGGCAAGAATTCCCACAGTAACAACTTTTTAAGTGCCAAGAGAATTGATACACTGCCATTTTTGGAAAAATTGAGAAATGTTATGTAAACCCGAATGTTATTACTAATTTAATTCTGTAATTATGTTTACTTGTTTGTTTATTTGCTGTCTGTGACATTTCTTTTTATTTTACAATTTATGTTATTATAGTTTAGGTAATGTGGTTACAATAGTGCCATTATTTATGCCATCAATGTATAAAATTACTATATTTTTACCACCACCAAGAAAATCAAATTGGTGTCACCCACCTTTAATCAAATTTTTATAATTTCTCACTCCTCCCCCCACTGTATGGTAATGAGTTTTGTAATCTATGGCCAGAGTTTGCCATTGTATGATATTGCGTATTCCCTTACGTTGTCTCACTATATATCAGGAGTGGTATCTGTTATTTGTTCTCTCTCTGACTTTTTTCAGGTAACATGACACCAATAAGTTCCACCCACTCTAAGTAAATGGGAATATTCTGAATAAAGAAATATTGCATACATTTAAATGAAGGATAGGTGGTGAGCATACTTTAAAAAAATATACATATGGCCATTGAAAACTGACATGTGGTTTAGACACAGTAGGATTAAATTAGATACCGTAAATGTGTTTGAAAGTTGAAAGGAAATATTAACAGAATTAACAAAAAGAGTCAGTATTAAAACAAGAAAACAACAGAAAAGAGACACATTATTCTATATCTAAAATTGTAATATCTTCAACAAAAATTAATTGAATGCTGTAGGCAAAAGGCTATGCCTGACTTCAATGCAACAAAATTCGATTTAAAAAATCATCTAAAGAAGATCGGTTAAGATGAAAAATTTTTAAGACTAGGAGATAAATGAGGCCTTAATATGAAGAGGTTTATAAATAGCCTAAAATGATTAATTTCCTAGTGAATGATATGACAAAACTAAGAGGACTACAAATAAATATGTGACTGGAATCCAAGAATAAAATATTGAAGATCCTTTGGGGATGAGGGAAATAAGTACTGAGTTAAAGTACATTTAATATAAAATTAAGCTAATAACAAACAAGAACAAATTACTTACAAAATATTTTAAAACAATTGAGGCTTTTTTCACTCTGGAGAAACCTGTGTTTTCTCTTAAACCTGTATCTTCATTTTGTTTTCTCAACTGGTAGTCTCAAGACTTACCCCTGCTTCTGAGTTTAAGATGCATTTGTGGCAATGCTTGAGGTACATAAGTGGTGTCAGGGATTGTATTAGGGTTGATATTATGCACGGCTAGCATTTTAACCTCTCTCTTCAGTCTTCATACCTTATTCTTAACAATAAAATAATAATAATAATAAGACCTGGGGTTAGAGTGTAAATAAAGTCCTTAGGACACTTGCCCTGCATTAATGATGACAAGGGTTCAATTCCCAGCACCAAGAGTGATATCTGAGCACAGGTCCAGGAGTAAAACCTTTGCATCAAGATGGTGACCCAAAAACCAAAAGAGAAAAACAAATAAGGTTGTTGTGTAGCAGAAAATGAAAGTTCGTTAATATAGACAATAAAGACTTTATTTTCAAGTTTGAACATTCTAGTTGCAATTTACAAGTCATTAGCTTCATTATTATAGTTATCCCCTGGAAAAAGTAGCTTCTAATATGAAGGCACTTATTGGCCAGCTATGGTCAGTGATAACTACTATAGTTCACCTATGACTAGAGGGCCTAAATAAACATTTAATAAGCATTTGCATTTCACTTTGAGCTTTCTCAACACAATTAGAAAATACATTTATCTTTTACAGTTTGTATCTAACTATTTAAAAGAATAATATGCTCACAATTTTGTAGTATCTATGATTTACTAACATCAGATACTATTTTTTTTTTTTGCATTTGGGTAAGCCTTTTTCCTAATTTTGTTTGCTGTCTCTTTGACTCTTTGAGCTTTTCAGAATTCATTATTATAGTAAAATGAAGAAAAGTGTATTATTTAAATGCATCTAATAGAAAATAGAAAATAATATAAACATAATTTCAGCATCCAACATAGGGAGTAATCTATAAGAAAAATAGCTGAATATGTAAAGAATTATTTAGGACATCAGAAAGACTTGAGTGTCTATATATTAGAAATTTAGATAATTTTTTTAAATGTAAGACAACCTGATTTACAAACTGTTCATAACAGAATTATTCCAAGCATATTAATGGTGTTACTACACCAATCCTACCAGCAGGTAAATTCTGAAAGCCCAGATTTTTGGAAAATATGTTCAAATCTATTGCAAAATTAAAGTATTAAAGGTTTAAATACAGAGTCAATAATTGCTATACAATAATTTTCTTTATTTCATTTAATTTTAATTTTTTTTTGTTATTTGGGTTTTACCCGGCGATGGACAGAGGTTACTCCTGGGTCATACACTCAAGAATTACTCCTGGCAGTGCTTGGGGGACCATATGGGATGCTGGGAATTGAACCTGGGTCAGTGGTGTGCAAGGCAAACACCTTACCCACTCTGCTATCGCTCCAGCTCCCAAAACTGCTGTATGTTTTTAAACCATCAACCACAATAAATTAAGTGCATGTTATTGAAAGTAAAAGGAACAAAAAAAAATTTGTATTTGTTTTTTGCTGGAGCGATAACACAGCAGGCAGGGTGTTTGCCTTGCATGCGTCTGACCCAGGTTTGATTCCTCTGCCCTCTTGGAGAGCCTGGCAAGCTACTAAGAGATTCTCACCTACATGGCAGAACCTGGAAGCTACCCATGGCGAATTCAATATGCCAAAAACAGTAGCAACCAGTCTTACAATGGAGAGGTGACTGGTACCTGCTGAAGCAAATTGATGAACAACAGGACTACAATGCTACAGTGCTATAGTTTTATATTTTAAATAATTGTAATTATAAAAAGTATATATGGAGGTGCTGAGATCGTATTCCTCATTGATGTTGTCAATGATGGTATCTTCTCATATTGCTGCAATAGTGCCAAAGAGCACCCAGTTGGTGGTTGCTCTGGGAGTTCTCTTCTCAAATTTTGCAGCCCTCTCCCCCCACTCCGTGAAGTAGAATTTCACATGAAGGACATGGTGATCTAATCTCATTTAGCATTTTGGGATAACAGCGACATCAGTTAGGCAAAACTGTCATTTGAATATAATGTGGTCAATTTCATTGTGGAATTCTTCACAGGGAGACTCCAATGTCCAATATTTAGATTCAGACTTCTAGAACTTCGAGTTACCATGATGGTCTTGGTCAACATGATGAACTCAGACAGTCTCTCACTCTATCCATTCCATTCTAGGCCATGGGTCCCAATATTAAAATCACCAACAATGGCCTTGTAGAAGGTGTGGTCTTCTTTATAGAACTTCTCAATTTCTTCTTCGTCGTAATCGGATGTTGGTGCGCAGACGACAAAGATAGAAACTGCCAGCAATGAGCCACATCTATTTAAATGTAGCACTGTCATCTCATTGTTTATCGATTTGCTTGAGGGGCACCAATAACATCTCCATTGTGAGACATTATTCAAACATAAGCGTCTGATTCGGGTTGTTAGGCATTAAAATAAATGGCCAAGTTTGCATTGATGAGAACATCGATACCACCGATACCTCTACTGTCACATGTTCTGAGGAACAGTTCTTCTCTAGTGTTGAAAACGGCATGATGTGATCAATGTCTTCTCATCTTGGTCAATCCAATGATGTCATACTTAATCTTCTGCGCTTGCACTATTAGGACCTCAATGGATACTCTTGATGCCAGCATACATGCATTGAAAGTACAGTCATTTTACTCCTTTGTTTTGGCAGCCTAGTTCGGCCCTGAGATTTTATCAGCTGTCCTTACTCATCCTTCCCAATGCTGCCGTACTGGGGGCTCTTTCAGCGTCAGGGGAATGAAACCCATCATTGTTACTGTTTTTGGCATATCAAATATGCCACGGGTAGCTTGCCAGGCTCTGCCATATGGACGTGATATCCTCTGTAGCTTGCCAGGCTCTCCGAGAGTAACAGAAGTTTTTGGGGTGGCCTTTAATCACCCTTACAGGTATTCCCCTTCTACCAAATGCAAGATTTTGGTCGACTGGCATGTTGTAACAATGTGCACGCTGACAAACACGCACCTGCCTGTGTTTCCGAGAAGCACCTGTTTGCCAATTGGCATCATTGGCACCGTTGCCACCACCCCTGCCATGATGAGGTGGTGAAACATTGGTTGGGTACCAAAAATAATTCTTGATAAAATATATTTTATGTTAAAGTATAACATTTCTATATAATGCATAACTATAGTAAAATTTTCAAGTTTCTAAAACATTGAATTGGTTTAACTATAGAATCATAAGCTTAAGCTGAATTTGTCAAGACAAGCACTAAGAAAATCAGGCATAGATGTGAAATCCAAAAATTAAGATGTGAAAATCCATATTATATTTAAATGTATGTCCATTAAGGAAGCAGCTAGAACAGCAAATCAATTCAATCTTGTCTTTACAATCTCCTTGTTGTTACCTCGTTGTCAGTATTGGTACTTATATCAGTGAAATACACCACTTCTTATTTTCTGCTTTATAACATTGCCTTTGTTTCTATCTCTCACCAAAAAAGTATATATATGTATGCATACATATACATATATATGCTAATTACAAAAGCATAAAACCAGTTCCTAAAATTCTACTTTCTTAGAATAAAAGAATTTTATTCAAAGTACCCGCTGTACTATTTCTCCAGCCACTAATTAAAATCTATTTTTTAATATGTGGATATAATTGCTTCTACTATATTCTCTAGTGAAAGAAAAAAGAAGATCGCTGTTTTCATTTCTTATCATAAAGATAGTATGCTCCATTCTGAGTGAAAAAACCCTGTGTGAAGTCCAGTGGCACAGTTAAGGGGGCCTCATTTTATGCCCCCTTCTGGAAGAAGCAGCTGTGAGTTCTGGACAGTGGCCGATGAGGAGATTATCTGGCGAAGGCAGGATATAGCTCATGGGCATTACCCCTTATGGGCATGAACTTATTCCTAAACCGCATAGCCACTTTCGTAGGCATGCGACACATCATAACACAGTCCCTACTCACTTTCCATAATTGCCACACCATACTTGATTGGAGACAAGAGGGCGCCAATGCCGCCTGAACCCCTCGAGCTCTCCCAAACATGGCTCAGCATCTTGCCTTAGACAATGCGCGACTCAGCACGCCAGGCATGGAACTCTACACGTGATCCCTGCTGGAACTCTATGATCGACACTGCAGGCTGTTTTGCAAGATTTGGACAGAATGGCATCAGCAGGGCATAGAGAAACTGCTGCAGTAGCCACAGCATCCCCACAGGCCCCAGGCATGCTGAGTCACAGCACCATTGGACATAGAGCCTTGGTGACAGTGTGCGTAGTGGCTCATCCACTTGGGGTGCTGTCAGCCAACGACCAGGTGACCTGTGACTCGGCACAGGTGTTCAACCTGGCACAGACTAGACTCTCTGCAATAGGGTCCTGCTCTGCCAGCTGCTCAACAACCTCCAGGCGTGCTCCATCAACTTCAAGGAGATCCACCTGCGGTTGTAGGTGTCCCAGGTGCTGCCCAGAGACACAGGCTGGTGTGTGTTTGTCAGTGTGCAGGTCATTACAACATGCGGGTCATCCAAAAGCTTACATTCGTTAGACTGGGAACACCTGTAAAGGCAAGTAGAGGCCACCCCAAAAGCCTCCGTCCGTTCCAGAGAGCCCAGGAAGCTTCCAAGAGTATCCCGCCTGCAGAGCCTGGCGAGATATCCATGGTGTACTAGATATGCCAAAAACAGTAACAACGACTGTTCTCGTTCCCCTGATTCTGAAAGAGCCTGCATTAGCTCTGAAAGAGGCTACACTAGCATGCGACGGGTACAATTGTAGATGTTACTAGCGCCAGCTCAAGCAAATTGATGAATAACAGGATGATAGTGATAGTGTTTCTTTTAAAACAATATTTTAAGAATTATTTATATTGCTTTTATAATTGCAGTTATGTTTTGGTAGTCTATAGTTTTCCAGATCTGTGTGTATTTTCTAAATTAATGAGTGGAAATTTGTATTATTCACTTATTTTATTTTTTTACTAAATGTGTAATCTGTAATTTTATTCTCCATTTCAATCTTGTTTTTGTGATTTCTGTTTTTATTTAATTTCCCATTTCTTTTTCCTTCACTCCTTCTTTTTCTCTTTTTCTCTCTTTTTTCCTTTCTCTATCTTTGTTTCTTTGTCAGTCTAACTGAAGGCACCAAAGGTCTATATTTTGATTTGATCTGTATTTTAAAGCATATTTTTAAGGATTATTTTTAAACACTTGAGAGAAGTCAAATTTGTCTAGAGAGAGTTCATAAAATAGATACCATATTCTAGCTCAACATGTTTCAAAAAATTATCAATTTGTTTGAAACACTTATCCTGAGAGATAAGTGAAAAGAGTATAGGAACAAGAAATACAGAGTTGTACTTCCATGGGGAGGACAATCACAGAAGCTGGATATTTTACAGATAAGTTCCAGATAATATGCACATATTTAAGACACAGCTTTAGTATCTATCACTACTTAATGTTTCTTTGTTACATTAGATTTTTATCAAGTGACAAGAAAAATAATTACATTTGAATTTCTATCAAGGAACTAAAGCATTAAAGAAATTGAAAATAGAGAAGTGAAGAGATTGCTTAAATGAAGTATCAAGAACATCTTTATTGGTATATTTAATTCTTAGGCAGCGTTTCTTTAATATAGTATGCTTAATAATCACCCGGTGCCTTTGTTAGGAGAAAACTTCTAATCAGAGATCAGGCTGGGGACTGAGTATTTACATTTTACTGAATTTCTACTTGATATTTATGCCAGGATATAACACTTTTGACAACCATTGCCCAAAGTAGAGAAGCTGGATTTTTCTAATACTGTTCCTGTCAGTCCAAGTCAATTAATAAACATTTGCTGAATTCTGTTTCTTATTTGAGTTAGGAAATAGAGAAGATGTGACAGAATGAAAAATATAAGGAAAAAGTTTTATTTTTTTCTCACAGATTTTTATGCCGCACTTTAAAAAGTAGAGGGATACCACCATTAGGTGAATAATTTTCTTTTAATAAAAAAAGTGTCGGTTTTACTTGAAAATAAGTCATTGTAGAAATTGCCTTTGGACTCAGCAGTGAAGAAACCCAGCTCGCACCACAACACCAGAGAATTTTCCAGGCCCCATACCAAGTCGGTACCTCTAGGACCCCCCAGATGGAGCAGGTGCAGTCTCCCTTCTCCAGATGGAATCCCGGCTATCCTGAGCTTCTACAAGCATGGCTCCAGTATGTGGCTATTAGAACTATTCCTCTGAAGCACGCAGCCATGTACACGTTACCTTTCCTGATATGCAAAGTGAGCAATGGAAAATAAATGATTTAGTGTCTGCCCCTGCCCAAAACTAGAGAGAAAGCGGTGACATGAGGGGCCTCACAGGATGGGGGGTGGAACCGGCCCCTCTGCCCGCCCTGATGAGGCCCCAAGTTGCCACCCACAAACGGCTCCTGGCTCCTGAACAGCCAGAGTAAAGTGGAAATCATTTGCCACATAGGTAGAGGGAGGGTTGGGATAGGAGGTAAACTGGGGTTCTTAGTGGTGGAAAACGTGCACTGGTGAAGGGATGGGTGTTTGACTATAGATCATTGTACAACCGAGACTTAAACTGGAAAGCTTTGTAACTGTTTTCACAGTGATTCAAATTAGAAAAGTAAAAAAATAATAATAAATAAATAAAAGAAACTGCATTTGGGGCAACAACACCGAATACTTATGACAATATATAAAATTTGAATAATCCAAATTGATGTATATCAGTTCCTTGTGACAATTTAGCAAACATCTTTCTAGTCTGAAAAAAAGGGGATGTAAAAGTTTACATTTATGTTTGCATTTCTATTGAAGTATTTCATTTGAGATAACAACTACCTTATTGTGAATTATGAAATTACAAAATATGCTACCAGTTTTTAATACATAGACTCAATGATCCTTTTAGCACAGAAACAGCTTTAAGATGGCATGTTGGAAAATACAAGAGTCTGATCACTGATCAGCATTACCAAATTAAGAAATAAATGAAATCTGCTGGTCAGCAAGCAAGACAAATAGATGAAAGCTTACAGTTTGTTCGTTTTTTTTCCCACTCTAGTCATCTGGCAACTTTCAGCTTATTGTGGTTCTCCTTCACATAGATCGATTTCTAGTTGAATGAGCATTGTTTAAAAATACTATTACACACCTAAACTGAGTTATAAGAATGCTGTTCTTGTGTGACTGCCTCCTGTGCTGTGCCTTCATTTGCAAATTTCATGCTATACTCTGCTGTCATTGTTATGAATTTTGTTATATACAAATACTTCCTCATTGATTTATGGAAAACCTGCCAGTTTTGGAATCTTTGAACCCTTGTCTAGAATAGTTTGTGTTTTTCTTAGAGTTACTTCCTGTCTTGTGCCAAGTTTTCACACACTGTACTTCTGTCTCCATCTGTTCACTGAACATAAAGACTTTCAGCATGAAGCCCAAAGAATGATTTTCATATTTACTCATAAACATGAAATGTTTCACACTCTAATGTATTGCTCATAGATAAACTGTAGAGTTTAGCTAGCATGGGATGATGCAAGTCTGAGCATGTCGTATGATTTATTCATGGCATTTGTACATGCCTGAAAATTTCCCTGTGCTTAAGGTTCTTCACTGGGTTAACTGACAGTACCAAAAGTACTGCAGTGTTCTAAACAAACAATGCAAGTAAACTAGCAGAAATGTACAAAATGTGTGCACTGAGAATTCTAGGCTTGTGCTTAAGACTACAGAAGAAAACAAATGCACATTCATATGTTGCTGATGAATGCATTGCTGCTCTTTTTTACTTTTAAGAGGTATGACAAATATATTTATACCACGCTATGATTTTGTGCTGAAATGTCGCAAATCAATTACTGGACCAAAAAAATGGTGCAAAGATTATGCAATGAAATATGCTAACATTATAACTTGGGTTTCAATCACACAATTAATCAGCTCTACATCTTATAATATTTAGAACTATATCTGAGCTGGGGCTGGTACCGGCTTCAGCTCACGCTTCGCCAGGATTCGAACCGGGTGGCCATGCGTTTGCACGGCCGCTTTGCTGCTGAACGACCAAGATCCAGAGCCAGCTAGATTTCTTCTGAACCCAGCAAGTGCTCGCAGTCATGTCCCCAGACCGTGAACTAAGCTTTTGCCCCACATCGGCTAAGGGGGGAAATATCCTTCCTCCTTGGTTTTTCTTCCCTCTGAGGGGAAGCAGCATGGTGTACGCCATCTTATGGGTATTTAAACAGGTATGAACTTGGTGGCGCGGGAAAAAAAATGTGTTTTGAACTTGAAACAGCGGGACGCTTGGGAAGTCTAGGGCTGGGGCTGGTACCGGCTTCAGCTCGTGCTCTGCCAGGATTCGAACCAGGTGGCCATGCATTTGCACGGCCGCTTTGCTGCTGAATGACCAAGATCCAGAGCCAGCTAGATTACTTCTGAACCCAGCAAGTGCTCGCAGCCATGTCCCCACAATGTGAACTAACCTTTTGCTTTATGCTGCCCCAGGAAGGGAAATGATAAAATTTCCCACTTAAATCTCCATATACTTAATTACTAAAACACAGAAATTCTAAACCGCGCGGCTGCTACCGCAGCTGCGAGACCTTTTACCTCTTCATTCTCATTAGTGGAGAACTAATTATCAAATGTTTCTTTGTCAATAGGGCCGTATTTTGGGGGGATAAACTCCAAGAAGAATAGTGAGTTCTGTGTTGAAACCCCAACAACAATAGTGAGTTTGGGGTTGAAATATGGAATGTAATCAAGGTAAAGAGAAAGTGAAGTGAATTTTATCAGTTATGCAGGTGGTGGTGGGGGGTGGGGGGTGGGAGGTGTACAGGTTTTTTCTTTTTTTTGGTGGTGGAATATGGGCACTGGTGAAGGGATGGGTGTTTGAGCATTGTATAACTGAGACATAAGCCTGAGAACTTTGTAACTTTCCACATGGTGATTCAATAAAATAAATTTTAAAAAAGAACTATATCTGAGAATATTTATAATTTATTTTACATAGTACACAAATTTGTGAGAAAAATATTTAATATAAATTATATAATATGTGGATTTGAGTTTAAGATTAATAATCTCTAGCATGTTTGGAATCTATATAATAATACTAATCCTGTAAGCTTAAAAACAAATAAATGATTATATCTGGAACAATTCTATTTCTACAGAATAATCATAAAAACAATTATGAAAAAGATTACTTGTTTCATTGTATGTTATAAAATCCTAATATTAACAAATATCTTTCTAGTGCTTGGGGTCTACAAAGTTTTACTTAGTGATGGCAGGTATCAAACTTGGTGTGACATACATATATATGGATTTTGCTATAGCCTTTGAGATATCACTAGGAATGTTTGTCATTGCTTTTATTGCTTTTGTTATTGCCTTATTATATTTTAATAAATTTCTTATTTATTGCTACTTATTTGCATCATAATCACCTATTATTTAAATTTATTTCGAAGTGGTTACATTTTAGCTTCATAACTGATAACAAATGTAAAAATTTTATTATATTTTTTCACTTTGATCATCTTTCTTAATTTAGCTAACACTTGATTCTGTGCTGAGAAATCACTTATATGTGGTGCTAGAAATTAAATTGATGTCTTATGTGCTAGAGATGGCGTCATCACAGCCTGGCCCTCCACCTACGAGTTGGTTGAACTTTTTTGTCAAGACTCTGAATGAAAGGTTTGATGCTCTTCATGAGCCTGGAGCTAGCAGATGCCATTGGACTACACTAGCATGTGACAGGGTGGGATAGAGACGTTACTGGTGCCCGCTCGAGCAAATTTATGAGCAACAGGATGACAAGTGATACAAGTGATTGACAAGAAAAGTGCCATTATATATGTACAATATCTTTGGCCCTGTTTTGGAAGCTGTAATATTTGTTTCCTTCATCTTGCATTTTAGACTCAGAAAAATGTAATAACATGTCTTAAAACATTCTGAATTTTTTTCCTTGACCTGCCTGCTAAACTTGTAACTAAATTTTGCTTCTACTTTGATTTCTTCTTACAACTTTTATCTCATTGCTTCTATTATCCATTTATACTTTCATGATTGCTACATTTTTGCTACAGCAATTGGTATACTGATCATATTATCATACAATGCCAGAGATTAAACCCTGGGACTCACAAAAGACAAGTTAAGTTTCCCTTTATTTTTCCTCTAATTATTTTAAGATTTGGTTATAAGGCCTTCTGGTCTTACCTCAGAAAGTTTTAATAATAAAATTCATATCAACATTTAACCAAGTGATAAATATCTTCATAAGCCTACTTTGTTGTAGAGGACTGAAATTTACTGGTCCAAAACATATCTTTGCAAAAGGTTAATTTCATAAGAATATATTTGGGTTCTGAATGGATACTGAAAACTATTTATAGGATGTTTTTTTTTTTTGTAAAATTTATTTACCTGCAAACCTCTCCCTGAAGGGCATCCTTCAGAAATACCTGGTAGGTTTATCTTTTCAACATAACAAACTGCCTCTTGCGAATCTTGGCTTGCTTAATTCATCTTTTCCTGATAATCTCCCTAAGTGACCTTTATTTCCCTATCCTGATGCATTCACTGCTTTTGCTAAACTTATTTAAGGTGGTCTCTGATGTCAGATGAATTAATTTTTCTGTGCCTCTCCTCTATATACAAAAAGTACGTATAATATTAATAGACTCAATTTTACATTTTTCTTTTTTGAAATTTTCTAACTTTCTTATTTTTAATTTTTTATTATTGAATCCCTGTGAGATACAATTACAACCTTTCAGATCTGAGTGTCAATCATGCAATGATCAAACACCCATCTCTCCACAGTGCACATTCTCCACCACCAATGTCCCCAGTATACACCCCCTTTTCTAACCCTCCTCCTGCATCCATGGCAGAAAATTTCCCCCGTATTCTCTACTTTGGGGCATTATGGTGTGTAATACAGATTCTGAGAGGTTATCAAGTTTGGTCCTTTACTTTCAGTACATATCTCCTATCCCAAACAAATCCTCTAACCATCATTGACTTAGTGATCCCATATATATATGTATACATATATATATATTTAGAGAGAAAGTAAGAGATAAATATCTATATCTATCTAAATCTATACATATGTAGATATATATTGGTTTTGGGGTCACACCTGGTGATGCACAGGGGTTACTCCTGGCTCATGCACTCAGGAATTATCCTGTTGGTGCTCAGGGAATCATATGGGATGCTGGGAATTGAACCTGAGCCAGCCATGTGCAAGGAAAATGTCCTAACCACTGTGATATGGCTCCATCCCCAGTGGTCCCTTCTTATTTCTTTATTCCAGCTGCCTTCTCACCCAGCTCATGAGATAGGCTCCCAACTATGGGCAATATCCATGGTCCTTGTGTCTACTGTCCTTGGGCGTTAGTCTCATATTATGTAATTTTATATTCCACAAATGAGTGCAGTCCTTATGTATCTGTCACTCTCTTTCTGACTTATTTCACTTATCATGTGGGGAAAAAAATGATGCTCTTTCACTGTTCGTAGGAATGTCAACTGCTCCAGCCTTTCTGGAAAACAATATGGACAATCCTTCAAAAACTAGAAATTGATAATTCCAATAATTCTTATGTTATTCCTCTTGACTTCATCCTGATTTTGTCTTCATCTGTTCATTGACTGTAAGTCTCTTTTCATTTTCTGCTCTTTTCTGGAGAGTCCTTTGTACTTCATCTTGGAAATTACTGACTCTTTCCTCCGCAGCTCTTACTCTGCTGCTGGGGCCTTCCACTGAGTTTTTCTTTTTTTTTTTTTTTTTTTTTTTTTTGCTTTTTTGGGTCACACCCGGCGATGCTCAGGGGTTACTCCTGGCTTTGCACTCAGGAATTGCTCCTGGCAGTGCTTGGGAGACCATATGGGATGCCGGGGATCGAACTCGGGTCCGCCGCGTGCAAGGCAAACGCCCTACCCGCTGTGCTATCGCTCCGGCCCCTCACTGAGTTTTTCAATTCACCTACCAGGTTTTTAAAATCTGTCAGTTCCATTTGAAATTTTTGTTTGCATTTTCCACATTTCTACTCTAAAATTCTCTTGTATTTTATTGGCGGTGCGTTGCATTGATACTTTTAGCTCCCTATGCATCTTTAGTAGTTCCCTTCTAAATCCCTTGTTGTCTAGACAGGTTGTCTAGCATTTCATTACTGTTTGGGTCTTCTGGGCTGGTCTCTTCACTAACTAAGCTTGGTGGGCTTCCGCTTTGCTTTACATTGTGACCTGTGCAGTTTAGATCTTCCCGCTCACTGTGACTATTTTGTTTTTGGTGTAATATTAATTGAGGTGAGGCTAATAACTTATTGATCTAATGTGTTTCTGGTGATCTAGATGCCCTAGTGAAAGTTCCACCTAAGAAGCTAACTTACAGTTCTCATGGGATATGAACAGGGAGAATAACTCGAAGCTCCAGAAAGCACTCCCACCAGGCCAATACCTGGATAGGAGGAGGAGAGCAGTTTCCCAGAAGGTTGGCTTTTACTTTTTTCTTTTAATCTGTAGGATACTTGGCTTGCTGGTTCTTTGCTCAGGCTCCAAATAACCAAGAGTAGTATAGAGATATCTCTTTCATGCCCTGAGAATATAATATCAAATTTTGACTTCAAAACTAAAATTTGAGTGTGAGAAATCTACACTATCTTTTTGAGGTATTTAAAGCAATCATGTATGAATTGTACTATATTTAGTATTTGCTGCACCCATAGACTATAGACGGAGTTAAGTTTAAAACTCTTATAATGTCCTTGATCTTGAATAATCTTTTTTCCCTTGGATTTTATGATTTTACTATTAAAAATAGTATCACCGTATTACTGTAATCCCATTATTTGTTGATTTACTCGAGTGGGCATCAGTGACGTCTCTATTATACTCAGCCCTGAGATTTTAGCAGCCTCTCTTTACTCATCAAAATTAGTATTAAAAATAGTACTTAAGGGGCTGGAGCAATAGGACAGCAGGTAGGGTGTTTGCCTTGCACACGGCCAACCTGGGTTCAATTCCCACCATCTCATATAGTCCCCTGAGCACTGCCAGGGGTAATTTCTGAGTGCATGAGCCAGGAGTAACCCCTGTGTATCACTAGATGTGACCCCCCAAAATATATATATATGTATATATATATATATATATATATATTGCTTTTGGGGTCACACCTAGTGATGCACAGGGATTATTCCTGGCTTTGCACTCAGGAATTACTCCTGGTGGTGCTCAGGGGACCATATGAGATGCTGGCAATAGAACCCTGGTCGGCAACACCTTTCTTACAGATATTTCATCTGCAATTCACTGTTACTACCTGGATTTCTATTGTTGATTTAGTTGCAAACTGGACTAGGAAATGTGTTCTATAATCTTGGCTTGTGTCCCTGAACTATGACATATGCAGATGACCCTGAAGCCAGGTTTTTCAAAGAGGGATAGATTAATGGGTACTGAATTTAGGGAAATGTATTTTCTCACACGGGACAATGCTGATTAATCCCTTCTCCCCAGATGGGGCTTGTGTTTTTGAGAGACAAGGGAGTTATTTTTTATTCTGTTACTCTGTTTCTATTTTGTCAGCATTCCTAGGGAATAGTTTGTTTCATCATTCTTAGAACATGCAGGCTAAATTCTATGAAAACATGAAGTAGCCCTAAAATTCCAGTATTTTGACTTTATGCTATTCTCCACTCAGTCTTTGGAAATCCCTCAAAGTTAAACTGATGGTATTCTTATCTGATTATGACTCCAGCCTCCTCTACTTTAGTTCAGTGGCAACATCCACAGATATCTCCCAACTTCAATGTGGTGCTTTAACCCTGGGGATCGGATTTACCTAAGGGACCAAGAAAAATCAACTTGCAAGGTCTTTATAAGTTCAAATAGAAATGGGATAATTTACATTGCATATTTTATGAATTACTCTGAAACATAAGAGGCTCATCTGCCTTCTTATTTCTCTGTCTCTCACATTTTAGGCATACTTTGGAATGACTTTGACTAGTCTCCGTTGGAAATCGTAAGAATGGCAAATGCCAGCTGATGTCAGACATTCTCTGTTCCATCTAGATATTCTGAATATCAAAAGTCAATTTGTCAAAATTATGGCACACAGATAAAAATGTTTCCAAATTTGGAATTTTAAAGACATAATGTTATGGCTTCATTTGTTTCACTCATTCCCTGTTTACTCTTTACCTTCTCTAAAAAATGTTCTCTCCTTTGTATCTGAAAAATTTTTACTAGTTCTTACAGACAGCTGAAATTTGAAGTTTTCCAACGTTATTTTCCATACTAGAGTTACCAAGAGAGTTTCACACCCTTCAGAATCCATTTCCGTTTGGACAAGTAATCAGAAGCAGCAAAAAATCAGTTAATAATGGAATAACAGTTAATAACTTTACTATAGAGAATTTATGTAGACTGTCATTTCTAACATAAAATGGAAAAGACTGGGGATATTTAGAATCTGTAAAAGAACACTACTCAGTTGTCATGGAGAGTGGGAGACTTCAGTGACAAATAGATAATCTTCACTATCAGGCTTTTGTAGAAAAGAGAACATATTCACTGGTAAACATATCCCTAGAAGACACACCATAAACCCCTTTCATCTAGGTCAAGACTGGTCAAAGACCAATACTGTCTTTGACTAAAAACAAGAAAAAGAAGGATTAAAGAATTAGAATTTTGTCTCAGCCTTTAGGGTTTTCACTACACTTAACTTAAAATGCCTCTTATTTAATTGAAACAAACTTCCTAAGGCCCACAGGACATTCACTGACCTTTATTTCATACCACAGTGACACTTACAAAAACAATCTTCTCAGTAAACTGTGAAAAGCTGTCTCACCCTTGGGGAATACCAATCCTGCACCTTTCTACCTGGGAAATCATAGATTTCTATACAATCCTAGCATATTTTATTTATCCTATCAATATTTATTTTCCTTTTGTATGATCTCCACATTTCACATTTATTATTTTTTTACATCTACATTTTTTGCTCCCAAGCAATATCATTTTTAAGAAAAAGGCCCACCTTTTATTCTTAGGTTTTTATTTATATTTAAGGTCATTTATTGTTGACCTGTTAAAATATTGAATTTAAAACAGCCTTTCACTTTTTTACAAAATATCAGGACATCACTGAATTGAACTAAATATATCTCTGCAATTTTTTTTCCTTTCTTTCATTTTTTTTCTCTTGTCCACACCTGCAGATGTTCAGGCTTACTCCTGGATTCATGCTTGGGGATCACTCCCGGTGGAGCTTAGGGAAACATCAGGGTGCTGAGAACTGAATCCAGCTTGGCCACGTAAAGATAAGAACCCTACCTGTTTGGCTAACTCTCTGGCCTCTGCATTTTTATTTACACTTTAGTATATTCTTTTACAACATTTTTTTCTATGCTGCTAAAATGTCTTTGAAGAGCTCTAGAGATACAGTCTAGATAAATTATAAAGGTACTAAAACCTAACAAGATTTTTGTTGTTTCTAGAGGGTAAGTCAAAGCCAACTTAATAGCAGTAAATGCAAATTGTTTATTGGCCCTAATCTGACCTCAGATAAGCATATGGAATATAAAGTGTCTCATAAATTAACATTGGTTCATTGGCACATTCCTTTTAGAATTCAAACAGTGTCAGTAGTTGTGGCTCTATTATTGAATATTTTGTCCTTTATTATGATCATTAACCATTTTACATTTTGACTGTACTACATTTTAACTGTGAAATTTAATAAGAAGTGATTCAGAAAAAAATTGTTACCTTTGGAGATCTTGGCTATTAAGAACATTGGTCTTGATCCTTATAACTAACACATGTAGGAAACAATTCATCAGACATAATAAAGAAATGAAAGAAATGGTAAATTGATATTTTAGATATTTTTTTAGAATTACTAAATTTATATTTACCAGAAGTAGAGAGAATACTTTAGTTTTCAGTATTTAAATGCCCATTTCTCATGTGCTTCCCAATTTTACTTATTTTGTTGTCTGTTATCATATTAAGTCTGATAATTGTATCTTTTTCATCACAACTAATCCATTTACTCATTCACTTAATTATTTTGGTGCATAAAGTCATGCCTTAAACACCAGAGATAGAAAAAGCATACCTATTTTATAGAAAATAACAACAGTTTATAACTCTTATCTGCACTTGTAGTTTAATTGATCAGAGAGAAAAGAATATAGACTTTTCCATTTTCTTTACCTTATATCCAGTCTTTTCAAGGAAACATGATATCTTAGCAGGGATGTATGTCACCTCCTCTCCATCTCTGAATTACACTATGAGAATATGGAAACAGAATCAGTACAATTGTCTTTCTTTTCCTCAGTATCATTTTCCTTATTAATTTTCAGAGTAAAAAGGGCACACAAATAAACTACACACAAACACACACGCATACACACACACGCACATTAAATCCAAGGTACTAGTTAGCACTTTGATTGTCCTTCCTAGATATTTATTTTAATGATGCTATACCTCATAGAATGCTACAGGGGTCATTGTAGGGATATGACCTTTAGCTAGGCTAATGTTTCAGTTTGTGGTCCTTTTGTGATCTGTAGTTATTCATGGTCACCCTGACATTTTCCCAAAGGCCAAAACTCTCAGTTGGTGAATTCTGTACCTGAAGGCCATTTGTCTTCTGCTGTCATTTTCTAGCTACTGATGTCAATGTTAACATTGCTGCAAATAGACATTGCCTCGAGAAAACACACAAATCATTTCTGGTTAAAAGGAGACTATGCCTTTGCTAAAACTGCCTCTGTATTACTTGTCTATGAGAATTGCTGACAAGATTATTTTTCATTTGCACCCCTGGGAAAATAAGTCTTCTACATCCTGAACGTCCTTTGAAGTAAGTAGTAAACATAAATAGAGTGCCAAAAGAAATTGCAGTCTAATCTTTTATAATGTACTTAATAGTATACTCTGATATAGTGCTGGTAAAAGAATATTATAGGAATGTGAATGATACAAAAATACATTTTGAAGTGCTGAGTAAGAAAAATGTCAAAATCGCTCCTTGGCATATGTAACAGCATAATTATGAACTTTTCTATTTTTAAAAGCAGGATTTACTTTTTTTATATTTATTTTTTATTGAATCACCATGTGGAAAGTTACAAAGTTCTCAGGTTTATGTCTCAGTTATACAATGCTCAAACACCCATCCCTTCACCTGTGCCCATATTCCACCACCAAAGACCCCAGTATACCTCCCACCCCCCGCCCCCCACCCCCCATCCCTGCCTGCTTAGTTGATAAATGTCACTTCGTTTTCACTTTACCTTGATTACAGTCCATATTTCAACATAACATTCATTATTATTGGAGTTTTCCCCCAAGAAAGACAGCCCTACTGCCCATGCAGCATTTGATAATTAGTTTTCCATTGCTGAAACTGGAGAGATATGAAGTCTCGTTGTTCCATGTACATAGAGTTTTTCCCCCCTCCTTCCCATGCCACCAAGTTCGTGCCTGCTTAATGAATAGTCCTCATATTATGGTTGACACCACGCCGCCCTACGAGAAAAAAGGATATTTCCAGTCCTCTGCCGGCGTGGGGCTATGGCTTAGTTCAGTCTGAAGACATGATTACAAGTAATTTTTGGAACTGGAAGTAGTCTAGTTAGGCTCCGGGTTCTGATTGATCAGCAACATCGCGGCCACTCAAAAGTGTGGCCAACCAGGTCGAGTCTCGGCGGAGCATGCGCTGGTATTGGCCTGAGACTTCACAAGCGTCCCGCTGTTCCAAGTATATAGTTTTTTTTTGTTTTTTTTTTCCCCTCCCAATCCCGCGCCTCTAAGTTCGTGCCTGCTTAATAGACTTCATAATATAGTGGACACCATACTGCGTTTCTCCCAGAAAAGGGAAAAGAACCGAGAAAGAAGGATATTTCCTCACCTCAGCCGGTGTGGGGCTTTGGCTTAGTTCACAGTCTAAAGAAATAGCTGCTACTTTGAATTACCTTCAATATTTCAACAAAAATACTCTGTACTATTATTTAGAGTTTCCCCCCACAGTAAGATCTGCTAAAAAGGAACCTTTTCACGTTGTTGACAATCAGGAGATATTAGGTCGCGCGGCTGCGAGCCGCGCGGTTTGGGATTTCCATATGAAGTCCAGGGAAAATTCTTTTGGTAATTGCATCACTGCAATCTTTTACTTCCCTTTCGTGGTGCTCATATGATGGAGAAGCCTGGAGAGAAGAACCGTGCCCCGCTGGAGGCCCATGGGCCAGTGGCTCCAATCACACAGTTTGGAGGCATTTTGGGGGCGCTGCTCGTGTCCAAAGGAGTTCAGTTGCCTCCGGGGTTGAGCTCTTGAGGCAGCAGAAAAGAACGTACCCACATGGCGCTGTGCTTAAATCGCCGAAGGGCGGATCTGGAAATCCCGCCCCCTCGGCTTTCCCAGACTTCCACGGGTATCTGCATACTCTAAAAACTGGCAATCACCTCACTGCAGTCAATAAGAGAGAGTTGAGAGAAAAAGACTGTGCCCCGCTGGAGGCCCAGGGGCCAGTAGCTCCAATCACACAGTTTGGAGGCATTTTTGGGGTGCTGCTCGTGTCCAAAGGAGTTCAGTTGCCTCCGGGGTCAAGCTCGCGCGGCAGCAGAAAAAAAAAAGAAAGCAGGATTTACTTTTGGTTTACTAATTTTGACTTATGAGTCAATAATATGATTTTGCATATTTAAATTATTACCATAATATTTCTAACTTTGATTTTTGAAAATTAGAATGCTTTGAAAGTGATACTTCCTACTCTTTATTCCTTTATTCCTTATCTAGAAATTTAAAAATGAGCTTATCGCAAGTGAAGACACTTCTGGCACACTATTCTTAAGATTGATGAGTGCATTTTCAGGTCCAGAGAATTAATTAATTGAGAGAAATTTCAAGTGTAGTTAAAGAACTACCGATAAAGAAATTTCAATATCAAATTAAGCAAAGAATCAAATGTGAACATAGCTACAAAGGTCAATTTTATTAACCAGGGACACTTGATATTGGGGAACATATATATAATTATAGACTAAAAAGGACAAATTTTTTTGAAAGAAATATATAATAAACATAATCTTTTCTACTACATTTATTTAATTACTTAATAATTTAAAAATGAAGATATTTAATTCTGTTAAGTCTACATACTGTTAAAATTAGGAAATTCGTATTCATGAAATTCTGTAATTCATGTGTATAAAATGGTGAATGAACAAGTATTAGCTTGCATTTTAATGGATGAATTCTGAAATTTTGTTGAACAGACAATAGAACTAATAAAGTCTTTTTTATTGTCATCTAATGAAAAATCAAGAATTCATTCATTTCATATTTAGTATGCTATAGGTATACTGTTGCTAATTTCAATTTTAAAAAGTATTTCCAAAAACATATTCTCATGGAGCTGTATTAAACTTATTTCTTGTTTCTTTCTTTAGAAATGAATTAAATTATGGAATATGCATGTGTATATTATGGCAATGCTCAAGAAATCAAATAAATGGTTCTTACTTATTTTCTATGTTCAGAGAATTGGTTCACTACCCTTATCTTTAATAATCTGTATTTGACAATACAGGGTATCATTATTTTATATTTCTAACAGTCATATGACTTCTACTTTTGAAACATTCTTTGAATTCAATTTATCATTAATCACTTTATCTATTACCGTTTTCTTCAAATAGAATATGCTCTCATCCCAGAAATAGCTGCATGTAAGTCAAAATTTCAGTCTGACTTATTTGGCAGAGTTGATGCTACAATTATTTTTCTGAGGAGTAATAAATAAATAAACATTACCCTGATAAAACAATTATTTTCAATTACAAATGTTATTTTATTGTTTAGGTTTATGTTTTAACAAAATATTAAGTATAAATTATTATAGTAGGACTGAAAGATAGTTCAGTGGTTTAAAATTCTGTCACCACATAGATCCCCAATAACCACTGGGTATAGTTTTAGAGAACATTGAGCCTTGCTCAATGTAACCTTCATCCTGCTCCCTTCATCCCTGACCCAGTACTGTGGATTGATCCTAGTGCTGTTTAGAGTCTAAACAGTACTGTGACCTTGGGCCCTTATACAGAAATACTGGCCAGATTGACCAAGTATCAACAGAAATGTCATGTGTCCATTGAACACAGCTTGGAAGGTCACACAGATAAGGCACTGGCCTTACATTCGGCTCATTTATCTCGTATATTCCTATCTTTGAATATCAACAGGAGTGAATCAAGTAAAGAGCCAGAAATACGCACTGCAGAGTGTGGCCCTAAGCAAACAAACAAGCAAACAAAAACTAAAAGAAACTTAGAAATTTTAAGAAGGTATAGATAGCATTAGGTCAATATAATATATAAAACCAAAATAAATATAGAGAACATGAATTGAGGAAATGAATTAAAAACGCTATATAAAATTAAAAATATATCAGTTAAAATAATAAACTTAATAAAAATTTTAGAAAAAAATCAAACATGATAATACGATTAATATTATGGTAAGTAATGAAAACTATATAAAATAAATTCATGAATTATATGCTTAAATTAGAAATATAATAATTTTAAATTTGAAGTAATATAAATATTTTTACTACTATGTAATTTGACTTGCGTTTTTTATATTTACACATAAACCAATAGATAATAAAAACAACCAAAATATTCAAACTTGAAAATTCTAATAAAAGATATATACATTTGTTGAAATGGGAGAGGCAATGTAGCAGGGGAAAGAAAAAGAAAGAAAGGAATAGAGACAGAAGGAGAATATAAATAAATCTTATCGGAATAGAAACAATTTACAACACAGATAGAAAATATAATGAGTTTTATTCTGGTACATGTTAAATATAAAGTAGTGAATTACTAGTCAACAGTACACACAAAACCATATTTTTATGGTGTCAAGCTAGATCATTCCATCTAGTTCCATCCAAATAACAGTGAGATGCATGTTTTTTATCTTATGTTATTGCTTCATATTCCATTGTGAATATATACCACCATTTCTTTATCTACTCCTCTGTAGGTTTTTTTTTAATGTATAAATTACTATACCAAATGCTGCCCTTAACATTGGTATGCATATGTATTCTCAACATGTATTTATTGATGAACAAGCAAATATATCACAGGAAACATTATTGATACAAAATTGTTAAAGGTCAATTTTTTAAACAATATTTATAAATAAAAGTAATATGAAGAGATAATCAGTTTTAAATATATTTGGACTTATTTTAAAAAGATGGTTAAAATTTACATATGATTGCATATGTACCAAGATAATTTAAAAAAGATTTCCTTTGTGTCTTAATAATGTGCAAATAATATACACCAAATTAGCTTTCTATTGTTAAAATATGAAACTTATTTATTTTCTGGTTGTTCACTATTGGTGTGTACTAGAGAATAATTTTCATGTGGCTTTGAGAACTCTGTTTAAATTTAATTAGTTTTACTTTGATCCAGCTAAACTAAATTGTTTATTCACTCAGAGTTTTAAGGTTATAGAACTGCATTGAGTTTTTTCTAAATCTTGCTCATGTTAAATCATGAAATACTACTGCCTAAATTTACCCAAGTTCCAATTTGTCTTAATCTATGAAGCTGAGAAAGTAGCAGATAATTATGTTTCCCTCAAGATAAGTAAGCCCATAGGTAATTCTGTTTGGATGGGAATTGAAACAACTATACTACATTATTGGGAGACAAAATAATTAGTAAAATAATTTTGCAATGTTTGCATTATTTCTCATCCTCCAAATCATGTTTATGTTAATTTTAGATAATTAGTATTAAAATAAACTTCAACTGCCTCTGTAACTGGTATGAAAATTTTATCATAATGTAGTACAAAGGGCATTTTAGATAAATATGAGCATTGTTATACTGTTATCTTTGCAAAACTTAGATTATACCATTATCTTGTCATCAAATATCTTGACTCTTCCAAAAGAACTATAGATAAAATCATCTGAGATTATATAGATTAAGTAGCTGTTATTCTAAGGATGAATATCACTGCAGGAGATGAATGCTAAATGAGCTTTCCTTAACTCCATATAAATAGGAAATTAAATCAATAGACAAAAGTTAAGGTGAACTAATTAAAAGTGAAAAATTGATGAAGGAAGAAACATATTTCTTGAATGACAACATTTGCTGTTTTGTTATAGTATGATTTGGTTGAAGTGAAAATATTGATATGTGCCAATACAGTCTAGCAGGAAAAAAATGGAATAAAATGTTTATCCAAGTATTTATCTTAGCATTATTTATGAAACATTATTTATTATGAAGTAGGCAGGCCAGAAAGGATACACTGGCTGTGAGTTTTTCAGGAATTAATAAACCAAGATGTGAATAAAGAAGCTACTCTATTCCCAGCCCTAAAGTAGCCCCTAAAGAATTAAGCCAAATGCTTTTTGTAGACACTGGAACCAGATGAGACTTGAACTAGTGCCAGCACTGGCCCAGAGAAGGTTGGACATCCTCCGTGTAGGAGAGACATCATATAGGAATGGAAGACAGGGAGAACATGAAAAATGACCAACAAAAATTTAGTTTTCCCTTAATAAAACTTTAACAGATATTTATTTGTATAGAAAACCCCGGGAGGCAGGTAGCTTGTGTGTGTGTGTGTGTGTGTGTGTGTGTGTGTGTGTATTGTTTTTGGGGGTGAAACTATAAAACTAACTTTACAAAATCAAACATAGTGCACCCTCATTTAAGAGTCATCTGCATTTTAATTGGGTATGATTAATTCCTTCATTTCTCATGGGAACTGGGCTCCTTCCAATCTGGAGAAAACTGTGTACACTTAAAAAATCTTCCTACTCTCTTTTTCTCTTTCTTCTCATATTATCTAAGACTATTTTACTTTACTTTCCATTTATTCCTAAAATTCTAAGAGAAGATAAACCTGGAAAACTAGAGCATCAGTCAGAACTAACTCCTTCTCCTGCAAAGAACTTTATGTTCTCAAAAATTCAGGTGGCAGGATAACACCTAGGACTGTGCAGATCAAGTTCTCCTCAAGTGTAAACTGGGCTGCTGTCTTGTGGGACTGGCTGGGCCCTGTGTTTCAGGGGATGACCATGGCCATACTTGGCAATGCAGGGTGGGAGAATAATGCAATTTTATATAGAAAAGAAGGTTGGTTGATTGTAATTGTTTCCTAGACTCCATTTTAAAATATATTTTAATTATATTAAAAATTTTCACTGCACTTGAATTTATAAAAATTCTTTTACAAAAATGCAACACTGTTATACTAGCTTAAATTTCTTTTTTATATAAATTTATTTACTGAATCACCATGAGAGCAGTTACAAAGCTTTTGGGTTTAAGTCTCAGTCATATAATGACAAAACACCCGTCCCTTCACCAGTGCACATTTTCCACCACCAAAAACACCAGTATACCTCCCATCACACACCTTCCCCCTACCTGTATGGCAGGTGGTTTACACATTACTTTCTTTATACTTTGATTAAATTCATTATTTGGACACCAGACGCACCATTATTATTTGGGATTTTACCCCAACAATCAGATATGCCAAAAAGGCAACATTAAACAATTTGCTTTCTATTGCCGATTATGAATAGCATATGATGTCACACAGCCACAGTAGCAGCCTTACAATTTTGGAATCTGAAGTTTTAATCATTAAATCTGCAGGGATTTCTGCCAAAAGCCACTGGGTTCCTAGATTTGTTTCTAAGTCTCTGGGATCATGTCCATTAAGCAGCCTGATCAGGAGCCAGAGAGGCCATTCGTGGGTGGCAACTCGGGGTTTAGCTTATATTTATTTCTTTGAGGTAATATTATTGCATTTTCTCAAGTTGATAAATCATATAAAATATTATTAAATATAAAAATGTGCAATAATGTTTTAATTTGAGGGTTAACTCTGGTAAGTTAGATATATAGTTAACACTTTTCTATTGGTCTACTTACACTTAATTATTCCTAGTGAATAATATTGTAATGCAAGTCAGTGATCTAGTACTAAGTGAAACTCATTATTAGAATACTGAAGCAAAAGTTTCTTGTAATTCATAAAAACTAAAGTTTTCATAAATTAGAGTTACCAAACTTTAAATCTGTCAAAACTTATGATAAAATAAAAATTAAAAATGCATAGTTTTTGCCCTCTATGATGTTGATGCTAACGGTACCTTCAAAGCTGACACGCCACTGGTCAAGCAAGTGAAAACAGAGACAAACAAATGGGACTATCTTAAACTGAGAAGCTTCTGCACCTCAAGAGAAACAATGACCAAAATACAAAGACAGTCTACACAATGGGAAAGGATATTCACCGAATACCCATCCAACAAGGGGTTGATATCAAGGATATACAACACACTGGTTGAAATCCACAAGAAGAAAACATCCAACTCCATCAAAAATGGGGTGATGAAATGAAAAGAATCTTCCTCAAAGAAGAAATCCGAATGGCTAAGAGGCACATGAGAAAACGCTGGGAACATTGGTGGAGGAAAATGGGCACTGGTGGAGGGATGTAAACGATCACTGTATGACTGAAATATAAACATGATAGTTCATAAGTTTATAACTGTACCTCACAGTGATACACTAATAAAAAGTTTAAAAATAAATGCATGGTTTTTGAAAAAGAAAGCCAAGTGTTATAGCTGAACATGGGTAAGGTGATTTTTTTCCTCTCCAAGTGACTCAGAGATTCCAAATATTAATTCAGCAGAGGGAGGAGATCTCTATACTTAACTATTGTTTATATACATATCAGATCATAAAGTTCAAATTCCATGAAAATTCAATCCATTTTTATCTGTGTTTGGAATGTTGAGCTACAGTATCCAGGTTTTGTTGTTTCTAAGAGAACTTATTTAATCCAGTTCCATTTTAACAAGATGATAACTTTGCCTTGCACATCAGTTATATTGAATCACAGTTGATTTGTTAGGTGTTATATCATTCTACATTCCACTCTCTTTGTGTAAAACTGAGAAATTTTTGAATGCTTTCTTACCGATCTAGGCAAGCTGGGTAGCAGGCACACTATTTGACAGAATTAATAAGCATTTAGCAAGGTTTACGTCTAATTTTTAAAATATGCCTTTTGGGGTCACACCCAGCAATGCTCAGAGGTTACTCCTGATTCTAACCTCAGTAATTACTCCTAGCAGTGCTAGTGGAACCACAAGAAAGCTGAGTATAAAACTCAAGTCAGCCACATGCAAGCAAACATCCTACCCAGGGTACTATCATTTTAGTCCCTTATTTCTAATTTTCAGTGAAATGTGTGTAAACCTGATGCTTGACTAATTCCTCTGAAGTTTCTTCTGGAAATCAAAATGAATCAAATTTGTCAGGTAAAATAAAGGGAAACCCAGAGAAAATTAAAATGATAGCAATGATATACTGTTTATTTTTATAACATTTATTCATGGTACTAACTTCTAAAAATAAAGAAACAGCCTATGATTGTCATGATTTTCTGATAACTATGAAATCTGATTATCTGATGATCATGATTATCTCATAGTTAATGCATAATTATTTACATGTTTATTAGTATTTTAAATTCTTTCCTAGAATAGCAAGCTACATTTTTCTTGGTGCAATATAGCCTATGTGACTAAATAATGAAAACATTTATGTAACCACATTTTATATATTTTTAATATATGTGAACTATTATATATGTGTTCTGTCCATAATATATAGATATATATTCTCAATTAGAAGGTGTAGAAGGAAATTTGAGCTTATACATACTTCTTTCAGTTACTAAGCAGTACCATTTTCTTGTTTACTGATCCTGAATATACCAGTATGTTGAAATATCATGGTTGTAAAGCCTTATCTCAGAGCTTCTTTTCTGAAAATAAAACTTATCTACTGAAAACACTATTATGACTAGACAGATAAAACAGTGTTCACTACAGCAATAGTCCTGTCCTTAGTTTTTCATCTATGTGGAAGGGAGATGTGTTTCCTACTAAGTAGGGATAAAGGCTTTTCATTGGAAAACACTTATTCAGAAAGAAGGTAAATGAAAAAAGGAGAAGGATAAATATAGAGAGAATATTATGAAAAATAAGTATGAATAAGATGAAAAATATATAGATTGAAATAATTTGGAAACATAGGCAGGAAGCCAATGTCATGTTTTTATAAACAGAATAAAATATAATCTAGTTCGACAGTATTTACAAAACCAAATTCTGGTATATGTTATGTTGTTCTGGCAAGACTATTTCAACTCATTTGTATACCTGAGGTGAGTACCTTGAAATTATTTCAAGACTTAACTTAGGTTTGAATTTTTTTTTGGCTTTCTTACTGAAGTAGAGTTCAAATTATATGGTCAATTGGGTATGTTTAAGAGAGCATACCTTATATTTTTTATTAGAAACTATGAAATATGAACCCATAATTGTTTACTTAATAAAAAGTATATAAATGTCTTGAGACAGTATTGCCAGAAGAATTATGTTTTAAATGGCTTAAAGGATTTTTTAATACAAAGAAAATGATTTAGAAAATTAGAAATTGGGTAGATTATTTGGTGTTTGAATGCAGTTCTTATGAGGGATAATTTATTTATGATTCACCCATATTTCCATGATTTGTACCTTACACTATGTTCTGCTATTTAACTAGGTGATATTCACCTAGTTAAATCCATTGTTTAGTTCCTGGAGTTTTAGAGCATTTAATAAGTATTTAAAAGTAATTTAGCTTTTGAGCTTTTCAGCAGCCTTTACTTGAAAGACAGTTCTATTGTGAAGGCAGTCTTAAATCTGTACTGAATTATCTAGATTTTCTTTTTTATTCTAGAACCTAATGTGTAAAATTTTTATCATTTTATTTTTTAAGATTTTTTAAAAAAATAATCAGTGAGGTTGAAGAAACTGTGGTACATCTATACAATGGAATACTATGCAGCTGTTAGAAAAAATGAGGTCATGACGTTTGCATATAAGTGGATCAACATGGAAAGTATCATGCTAAGTGCAATGAGTCAGAAAGAGAGAGAAAGACATAGAAAGATTGCACTCATCTGTAGAATATAGAATAATAGACTATAAGACTAACGTCCAAGAATAGTAGAAATAAGTACCAGGAGATTGTCTCCATGGCTTGGAGGCTGGTCTCTCATTCTGGGTAACTCAGGGAAGGGACCACCAAGTAAAATGTGGTTGGAGGTCATGTGGGGGAAGGGTGATGCGGGCTGAATACAGACTAGAGACTGAACACAATGGCCACTCAACACCTTTATTGCAAACCACAACACCTAATCAGAGAGAGAGAGAACGAAAGGGAATTCCCTGCCATAGTGGCAGGGTGGGGTGGGGGGAGACGGGACTGGGGAGGGGGGGAGGGATGTTGGGTTTACTGGTGGTGGAGAATGGGCACTGGTGAAGGGATGTGTTATCGAACTTTGTATGGGGGAAACATGAGCACAAAGATGTATGGATCTGTAACTGTACCCTCACAATGACTCTCTAATTAAAAATAAACTAAAAAAAAATCAATGAGATCCACAATTTCAAAGTTGTTCATGATTGGGTTTCAGTCATATAAAGTTCCAACACTTGTCTCTTCACCAGTGTACATTTCCCAAAACCAATGTCCGCAGTTTCCCTTCAGCTTTTAAAGGAACTTTAAAATAGACAGACAAATAAATAAATCTGTTGTATTTTTATAGACACAACAAAATTTATGTAGCTTCAGAACAAAATTATGCAGTTCTCTGCAACTTGGATGAGGCTAGAGTGTTATCATGCTAAATGAAATAAGCTAGAGAGAAAAGGGTAACTACCAGATGATGGCACTCATCATGGCATATAAGAAAACAAAACAAAGATGTAGACAATATCAATTCATTGTAAACCTTGGGCACTGAAATAAAGAACTGAGACTACTAGATAAGAGAGATGTAGTGCCGGGATAATGAGGGAGATAAACAAAAGGTAGACATGGAGGTATGGTAGAAGTGTCGTGGACACTTTTGGATGGTGTTGAAGAGAGGAAATGACAAACCAACCATAATTGTTAATACTACTGCAAATGTATTTCCTAAGCTATAATAAATTAAAATTTATACAAAAACTAACAATTGTAAGCAGTGTCAGACTAACTGTAATTGTGCATATATCTTCTCAGGTATATGTTTTAGTCCACAATAGATACATTGCTACTAAATTCCTGTCATTTGATCACTCTACATTTAGTTTTTGAAAAATACCCAGGCTATTTTCCACAGAGAACCTCAATTTCTATTCCTATCAACAGCCACATGGGTTCCTATTTTGCCAGTGTCTAAGCATTCCCTCTGTTCCATTCCCTCACTCGCATGTGGGGCTTATGGTCATTTGATGTTCTGGTCATATGCAAGCTTAAGGTATTATGTTAATGTTGCTATTTCGCTGTCGATTTGAATTGCCCTAGTAATTAGTGGTTATTTCTATACTTTCATATGCTTGTTTGTAAAAAAATCACAAGGGCGGTGCGCGCGGAAAGGGGAGATGTGATATTGTGTCCTGTCGTTCTGTTGTCCACGGGCACTCGGGGCAGTTCTCTCTCACATGCGCTGCTCGCATTCGGTGCTCTCTCAAGCTGTTGTTTAAGGACCGGATCGGGACGGCTCCTCCTTGTGCTCTGCTTCTTTGTGTGCCTCTGTGCTCTCTTCTGTCTGTCTGTTTGTCTCTCTGTCTCCGTAGTCTCTCCTGTGGTCTCTTCCGACCTCTCTCTGTCTCTGCTTCTGGGTCTTCTCTGTGCTTCTCTCGTGTCCTCTCATGTGTCTCCTTCTCTGTCTCCCCTGTCTTCTTCTGTCAACCCTGTCTTCTTATTCTGTCTTCTTCTTCTGTCTCTCCTGTCTTCTTCTTCTGTCTTCTTCTTCTGTCTCTCCAGTGCCCCCCCCCGTCTTAATTTATATAGCAAATTACATACGGCAGTAGCAGAAAGGTGGGTTTAACATTAAAAAATCAACAAAGAAGGGTAAGACCATTTCTTGAGGAGATTAACAAAATCTCATCTAAGGAGATCCACTCAAGGGTGGGAGCCAAACAAGGGTGTATCAGGGTGTGTCCCTTTCTTCCTCCCTCAGCTAGTAATCTACTTAAATAGTTATAGTAAATTTACTTTTAATATTTCTAGCAATGTCATTCTGCATGAGCACAGTAAGAGATATAAACTTAAAGTTTGGTTCTTCCTGAGGACATTCACTATATATTTTGGACCATAGTCCTCAGGCCAGGTTAGTCATCCTAACCCCAGCAGGGTCCCAGTCTCGTCATTACTTTTGGATCATGACAGCATTTGTCTATGACCATGCTCTCAACTTATAGTTGAGTATTGTGGCACTTTGGCCTGGCCCATTTTGATGCCAGGGTAGCTCACAGCTTGCCCCGGGTCCATTCCATCCCTCGTCGGTACCCTGATTTTGGGTGATAGGAATTAAGGGCAACTGAGTTGAGAAAGAAGATGCCCGGGAGTAAATATTATTGTGGTCAATCAGCTCCCAAGTTACAAAGCATAATATTAACTGTCTTCCAGTGTCCATACAGAAAGGTCATTGCTCTAAGGTAAACTAAGTTTCCTGCGGTAAGACCTAAAAGGACAAACCCCATGTTATCCTACACTTGTTGACTATCTTATAAATCCTCAATGAAGTGTCTGTTCAGTCCTAGTTCTTCATTTATAATAGATTTCTTTCTAGTTTTCTGAGTTCTCTTATAGTTTAAGTGAATAAATACATATGACTAGATAAAGAAAATGTGATGTAAAATTACTCAGTTATAAGAAAAGATTAATCTTTTTTCTATAACATGGGCTCAATTCCTCCACCCCTTTTGAAGAGCCCAGCAAGCTACTGAGAGTATCCCGCCCACAGTGCAGAGCCTGGCAAGCTACCCGTGGTGTATCCTATATGCCAAAAACAGTAACAACAAGTTTCACGATGGAGACGTTACTGGTGCCCGCTCGAGCAAATCGATGAGAAACGGGATGATAATGACAATGACAGTGATAATATGCATAGAACTAAAGAATTTCATGCTCTGTGACAACTAAGAGAAAACAAATGTAAGGCGAATCCGCTCCTATATTGTATACAACAAACGAAATCAAGGAAACAGACAAATCAACTCCATAGATTCTGACAGACTACAGAACTAAAGTTATCAAAGGCAGTGAGTGGCTTGAAAGGGTTGAAGGATGTAGTATGTGAATATGGGCCTTTATTTGGTGGTAGGATTGGTACCCTTTAAATATCAACATATATAGTCTTTTAAGCAAATGTTCCCTAAAGTAATAGTTTTGTTTTTTTCCCAGATGTACACAGAGGCTTTTAAGGCAGGTTATATATGATATATCTGTGAATAGTCTACTCAATTTTGCTAAATTTACTATTTTAATGTAAAATATTCTATGTTATTTTCCAGATTTTCAAGTTCATTTAAGATAAGGGTGGATAAAACTCCATAATTCTTTCAAGATTAGAAATAATTTTTAAGTATTTTTCTGAAAAGCATTGCAATAAATTTAAACCTTACATAAAATAGCATTGTGCTCTTCTAATTTCTTTATCCTCTTGATTGAAACTTATATTACTACCTTCCAAATGTCAAACTTTCTAGTATATAATTGCACTTTAATAATAGTAATTAAGAAAACAGTATTCAAAGGAAGTAAAGTACAATTATATTTCATACTTTCTTCAATAGGGAGTAAAGTACAGTTCTGTTTTCTTTATTTCCTTTAATATGTTACTTTTAGTCATTTTGAGAGTTAATAATTTATTACCCCTAGTTCTTTTGGCTTGAAATCTTAATTCCTCAACCCAACCTAGTATCCTGAGATATTTGGCTATCACTCTTATTAGAGTGCCTATAAAATGAATAACATGGATTATTCATTCTTAATTTAATTCTGTAGTTTGACCAGAGCAGTTTAGCCTGTAATTTGTCAAAAAAAAAAAAAAAGAGAAGCGCTTGGGGGAAAAAAAGCAACTTGAAATTTAAGTTAGCTGAAAACACATTTTAAAACAAAATAAATAAAAAATGGCAACAGGAACAACAAAAACCTACCTATTGATGTGATCTTATGGGGATGGTAGCAAAAAAGATGATAGTAGGCATTTTATTCTATAAAAGTTTATCTAGTTAGGAGTGACTATATTTAAAAATGTCAATTATATCTCCATAAATCTGGGGAAATGTTAGGGTAAAGTGATCTGTGTGTATAAATATTTAAAGGAAAAAACGGATTTTTTTTTAGGGGGGGTTGTTTATTTTTTAGTGTTTTGTTTTTTGTTGTTGTTGTTGAACACATCCAGCTAACACATCTATCCATAATGGCTAACACTTAGCTTTGTTCTCAGGGACTCTCCTGGGAATGCTGGGGATCATAAGTCATGCCAGGGTCCAAACCCAGTTGGGCATGTGCAAGGCAAGCATCTTTCTCAGCATATACTAAGTCTCCAACCTGAAACATGTTTTTACAAAATAACATTTTGTATGTAAATAATCATAGAGAAGCTCTCAAATAAAAGATTTCCCTAGAAACTAAAGCATCTTGTAAGTTGCACACTTTTCCTCACAGAGAACAACACAAATTGGGATATACATATTATTACACATTGGCAATAAATTAAAAGTCATTTTCACAACTTTATGTAGGTTTGATAAGAAAAATTAGGCCCTTGTCTCTACTATGAAGAGCTAGGGAAATGAGAGCTGCCAAAGACAGATGTTTACTTCCAACTACAGGTCACACTTGGGATGTCCTTGAAATAGTGCTCGATTGATAGCATAGGGTTAGGTAGGGTGTTTGCCTTGCACAGAGCCGATCTGGGTTCGATTCTCAGCATCCCATATGGTCCCCCGAGCACCACCAGGAGTAATTCCTGAGTTCATGAGCTTGATAGTCCTTGTCTCGCTAATGACCACAGAATGTGCTTAGTGTCTGTGAGCTATTCCTGACCCCGTTTTAAAAGTATCAGTGTTTGAGAATTTCTGCTTATACTGGCCTACCAGCTGCCTGGAGAAACCCCTCTTCCTGCAGCGGATACCCCTGATCTTGTCAGGGACCTAGTTGGAGTGTTGTTTTTTTTTGAGAAAGGAACTCACTTTGGTCCCCCCATAATAAACCTGAATTCTCCCAACTGTCAGAAAATGCAGGGTTGTTTTGGTTGTTGTTGTTGTTGAATCTTGGTAAGAATTTTTACAACAGCTTTAAACTTCTATATTATGCAATGGAATTTGTTTGATTTGATAAAAGTATACATTGATAAGATTTGCAAAATTATTGATAGTTTATTTTTCCCTAACCAAAAACTAGACTTATTTTTATAATTAAACTTATATTGAGAAAAAATTGAATTTCATTGACTTCAATATGCCACTTATCCTAAAGCAAACTTCATTTATTATATGTCAAGAATACTGTAAATGTGTGTTAAGAGCACAGCACCTTCTTGAATGATTCATTGTTAAATATATTAACTTGTGAAAAGAAAATTACAGCCATAATTCTTCTATATCGTTTTTGAAACATATTTTGTATAAGGAAAAGATAAATGATTCTTTGTCATACACCATATATCTTAAAGGAGGATTAACAGTCAAATATAAATATATATTAAAGCATAAAATGTTTAAATTTAACTTAAACTTTTTAAATTTTCTTTGCTTCAAACAAAATTAATGAATCCATTTTATATTAAAGTATATAATTTTATGTGTTAAGTAGCAATTTTGTGTGATTATTAATTTATAAATGAATAATTTAAATGATAAACCTTAACAAAGTCAAACAGTAGTATTTGCCGTTGGTAAACAAAAAGCAAACTGTTTCTTAACAAATTTATTAAAACCTAGCATTTGGTTTTTGTATGATTATCTGAATTCTGATTAATTCAATTGCCAAAAACTTTATTTCATTAGCATTATTACTCTATGTTCATCAGCTAAATCAGGTAGTGGATTCTCAACTCTGAGTTGCAAATTTTATATATAATAAATAAGCTAACATGAAAAGAGGAAAGGCAATTTGTCTCACGAAAACACTCATTTGGAGTCAGAGAAATAGTAGACCAGATTATGCACTAGCCTTGCACACAGTCAACCTGTGTTTGTTCCCCAGCACGGCATATGTCTCTCGAGGGCTGACAGTAATAAGGTCCAACCCCAAACAAATAAAACAAATAAAAAACTTTCATTAAGATATTATTTTGTAATTGTTCGTATTAGTGTCTTATAGAGAATCACTGAACATATCTCCTGTTAAATACTGTTAAAACAAGATTTTGTTTAACAGTAGTGCTAAATCACAGGAAACGAAGCAGCAAAATTATGGGGATTTCTTACATATCCGTTGCCCCCATATACACAGTCTCCTTATCAGCATCCCATAGTAACCCATATGCTACAATTGGCATTCCTACACAGAAATATTATTTTCACCCAAACTCACGGTTTAAGTTGAGGTCCATTCTTAATTTTGTAGATCCCCCACAGCTTTGGGGAGATGCCTATTATATGACAACATGTATATAGTATTATAGTTATATACTGAGTAACGCCATTCTCCCAGAATCCTCTGTGCTCTACCTACTCGTCCCTGTCTTTCATAAACTCTTAAAGCCACTGGTAGTTTTATTTTCTACATGGTTTCACTTTTCCACAATGTTATATAGGTTGGATAGAGTATGTGGTCTTTTGCTATTTTCATTATAATTGTTTTTACTCAGTAAATTCTCTCCACATGTTTTCACGTCTAATAATTATTTTCACTTTGTCTTTGTCAAGGACACACTGCTGATGCTGGGAGCCGTTTTCCGTGATTGTGGGAATCATTTCTAGTAATGCACGGATAGTGCTTTGGCATGGAATCAAACTTTGGGTTTCCGTGTGCAAAGCAGTTTCTTTCGCTCTTGAGTGATCCCCTTCAGTTCTTGACCTCAATTGAAATATTTGTTGTCTTATCATTGCACAATGCATTGTGTGGATGTACCACAGTTTACCCATTTGTCAAATTAAGTCATTTATGAAATAGTGAATAAAGCTGGTATAAACATGCCTGTAAATATTTTGTGTATGTAAATTTCCAACTTTTATGACAAATTATTAGGGTCTATAGTGATTACCCAAATATATGGTAAGGTATATTTAGTTTTATGAGAAACCACCTAACTCTTTTTGAAATATCTATTTTATTTCCCACCAGCAATTAAACAGATATGCACATTGCTCAAAAAATGTGCCAGAATTTGATGGTCTGAATTTTACACCGTTGTTACTCTAATATGCATTTAGTAATCACTTAATCACTTCACTTGTATCACTTGTAGCCCTGTTGATTTCGATTTGCTCGAGCGGGCGCCAGTAACATCTCCATTTGTCCCTGTCGCATGGTAGTGCAGCCCAATGATATCTGCTTGCTCCAGGAACAGGAAGAACCTCAAATTGTTCATTCAGGGATTTGATGAAGAAATCAGAACATCTAGTTAGTGGGCGGCCATGACTTCTGACGTCCCATGGAATCTAGTCGGTAACAGCTCTAGTCCAGCGGTTGTCTCTGAATCACAGTACATGACCGGCCCATCTGACTTTTGATGCCTTGGCAAATGAGACAGAATCCCTGATTTTTGACTGTCAATGGAGGTCAGAACTCCGGATTCCTTCTCTCACTTGAGTGTGATATGATATTCCCAGCATAGCTCTTTCGATTCCTCTTTGGGATACCCTAATAGCATTCTCATCCTGTTTGCGTAAGGCCCGGGTCTCTGAGACATCTGTTAGTGCAGGAAGAACGGTGGAATGGAAAAGATGTGCCTAGAGTCGGAGGTTCTTCATTCTCTTAACTACCTCTTTGATGCTCTTGAATGCATCCCACGCTGCTCTCTTCCTCCTGCACAGTTCTGGCACAAAGTCATTCCTCATGTTGATTTCTCAACCCAGGTACACACAGCTGCTGCATTCAGAGAAGTTCGTTCCATTGAGAGCAAATGAAGCTTCAGGGACCAGTTTGCTTTTCATGAACATCGTATTGTTGAGATTCAGCTGCAATCAGACCTTTCCATACTCGTGGTCAAAGTTAGTCAGCATTTGTGCCGCTTGGCTAATGTTTGGTGTTACAAGAACGATGTCATCAGCGAAGCAGAGGTGGTGTAATTGCCAACCGTCTATCTTCACTTCCATTCCTTCCCATTCCAGTCCTTGCACGATGTTCTCAAGGGTGGCACTGAAGAGTTTTGGTGAAATGGTATCACCCTGCCGCACCCCTCTCTTTACATCAATGATCACTTCCTTGTAGAATGGTGAGATACTGATGGTGAATCCACAATACAGCTCATGGAGGATTTTGATATACTGAGTTTGAACGCCCTGTTTGGCCAGGGCTTCGATGACTGCATCAGTCTCGACAGAATTGAAGGCCTTCTTTAAGTCGATGAATGTTAGACAGAGCGGCATCTTGAACTCTCGCGAAACTTCAATGAGTTTGGTCACTGTGTTGATATGGTCTATCATACTGAATCTCCTATGGAACCTGGCTTATTCACATGGTTGAGCTCAATTGGCCTCATTCACTTGTTACCGAAAGAGCCCGCAATATGGCAGCATTAAGAAAGATGAGCAAAGAGAAGCTGAAAAAATCTCAGGGCCAAACTAGACTGCCAAAACAAAGAAAGACTAAAATTATTGTCTGTACTTTCAAAGCAAGGACACTGGCAAAAGAAGCATCCATCAAGGACCTGATGTTGCAAGCACATAAGATCAAGTACATCATCATTGGTCTGACTGAAATGAGAAGACATCAATCACATCATGCCATTTTCGACACTGGAGAAGAATTGTTCCTCGGAACATGCAACAACAGAAGCATTGGTGGTGTTGGTGTCCTTGTCAACACGAACTTGGCCATGAGTATCGATTCATTCAAATGCCTAACAACTCGAATTGGACGATTACGCTTGAATAGATGTGGCTCACTGCCTGAAGTTTCTATCTTCATCATCTACGCACCAACTTCCACCTACAATGAGGAAGAAGTTGAAAGGTTCTAAATGGAACTGGAGAAGCTTTATTAAGAAGACCACACCTTCTACAAGATCATTGTTGGTGATTTTAATGGTAAGATAAATCCAAGAAGGTCGCCCGAAGAACTCCACATTGGGACACATAGCCTAGAATGGAACGATCAGGGTGAGAGACTGTCTGAATTCATCATGTCGACCAAGACCATCCATGGTAACTCACAGTTCCAGAAGGCCAAATCTAAACGCTGGACATGGGAGTCTCCCGGTGTACAGTTCCACTATGAAATTGACCACATCATTATTTAATCGAAGGTTTTGCCTGACTGATGTCACTGTTGTCCTAAAATTCCAAATGGGATCAGACTACCATCTCCTTCATGCAAAATTCTACTTCACAGAGCTGGGAGAAAAGTTTGCAAAATTCTCTTTGGCACTATTGCAGCAACGTGGGAAGATGTCATCCTTGACAACATCTACAAGAAATATGATTGACTGGTTCAGCATCTCCATGTCTGTGCAAAAAATGCCGAGAGTGAGAAAGCCACAAACAGATACCTGTCTTTGGAAACTCTCGAGCTCATTCATCAACGTGGTTTGGCACGAGCCTCAGGCAACCACAAGCTAACGTCCGAGCTCACAAAGCTGTGCAGAGATGCAATAAAGGAAGACCTCAATGAGAGAAGAGCAGCAGTGTTAGCCAGTGCAGCAAAAGCTGGGAAAAGTATTCACAATGCTCACCTGTCCTTCGCCAACTACAAGACCAAGATGACTGCCCTTCGACATCCCGATGGATCTATCACATCCTCCAGAAAGGCAATGGAGAAAATTATTCACGACTTCTACTCTTTGACAGCCATGTCCACCTGCCCACATACCAAATTCCGCAAAATGGATATGTCATTCCCAACATTCTCCCTTCTGAAATCCGACACACCATTTCGCTGATAAAGACTCGTACAGCACCTGGTCCAGACAAGGTCAGACCCAAACACCTGAAGAATCTGATGCCAGTACTCATCAATACACTGGCCTGACTCTTCACACACTACCTGTCTGAATGCAAGGTTCTGTCCCAGTGGAAATCCAGTAGGACCTTTCTGTTGTACAAGAAGGGAGACATCCAGGACATCGGCAACTAATGCCCAATCTGCCTGCTGTCTGTCATCTACAAGTTGTTCACTCTTGTCATCCTGAATAGAATAGGCATTTAGTAATACCATATTTAAATTTGCATTTTCTTATGACATATAAAGTGGAGTCTTTTATATTCCTTTTTGCTATCTGTATATCTTCTTAGATAAAATATATCTTAAGATCTTTGGCTCACTAATATAATAATTGTTTTAAATATTATTTTTTGTTAATACCATTTTTATTTTGGAACATAAGCTTTTATTTAGCATGTCTTTTGCAAATACTTCGCCACTCTCTGTAGTTTATTTACTCATCTTTTTTTGTCAGAGACGTTTGCAAAATTAGGTAAGCCCAATTAGTCAATTATTTTTTAATAAATTGGCCTTTTGGTGTTATATATAAAAAGTCATCCTTAAGTTCAAAATAATCTATACTTTCTATTGTGTTATCCATAAGTTTTATATTTTCATAGCATAATGTTAGTTCTATGTCCAATTTTCAGGAATTTTTATTCTGAAAAAATGTGAGATTTATGCCTAATTTTTTATACTAGACAATTTACTTTTTTTTAAAGCATTATTTCAAATGATGAACATTCTATTACTTCCACTCTGTTATCAAAATCAATTTGCTCCATATGGTTTATTTCGTTGCTCTGGATTCTGCTACATTGATCTATTTGCCTACTCAGTTACCAACACCACACTATTTTGAGAGTTCTATCTTTATAGTGAATCTTAAAGTTTGGTAGCTGACTCAGCATTTCAACTCTGTTCTTATTATTATGTGAAGCTTCTTTGTTTTATGCACGATCACATAAGATTTAGAACACATTTAGTGGTATCCATAAAATCTTTTTCTGAGATATTGATTTAGGTTGCATTGAATATGTAGGTTAATTTGAAAGAACTGGTGTTTTTACATACCAACTCTATGAACATAGGATCTACATCTGTTTATTTAGTACATTTATCACATTTTCAGTAAATTTTCTTTTAATAAGACTTGCTCTACAGATAAAATTTTGGAAAGATGAATATTCTTAAGGGTGGAACGATAGTGCAGCAGGTAGGGCGTTCAGCTTGCATGCGGCCGACTCAGGTTCGATTTTCCACCCCTCTTGGACAGCTTGGGAAGCTATCAAGAGTATCTCGCCCGCATGGTGGAGCCTGGCAAGCTACTCATGGCATATTAAATATGCCAAAACCAGTAACAAGTCTCACGATGGAAACGTTACTGATACCCAATCCAGCAACTCAATGAGCAATGGGATGACAGTGACAGTGACAGAGACAGTGAATATTCTTTAAAGACTTAAATGATTGCTATTTTCCCTTTAAGGTTTAAGAATGCATTGGATAACATAATATTTTAAAGAGTTGCTGAGAACTTCTCTTTCAAATTATAAAGTCTCTTAGAGGTATCATATAAAATTTGAAAACAAAATATGGACTATAAGTATAAATTCTAATGAAGGGAATGTATTTCTTAAAAATTATGAAACAGTTTTAAATTAAATGGTAATTGTTTATTTTCCTTGACTTTTTGAATATAAGAACCAATCTATATACTAGATATTTTAAGATTGAATTTATAGAATAATTTTCTATGACAACATAAAGTTTAATTGAATATTTAAAATATTTAATGTGAAAGAAAATCCAGTTTCAGCACTTGCATTACAAATGCAAGAATGACACTTGAGATACAGTGCACAAAATCCAGAAAACACTTTTATTCCTAAATGTTGCAGGATATCAGTGTATTAAAGTGTATGAGAAATGACATAGTTTTTGGTGTTGTGATTCAAAGGGCATAACCATAACCTTTAAGAAGGATTCTTAGAGAAAAATAATTATGTTAGTTGAGAAAAATCATTTCTTTTTTGAAAGAGGAGCTATATATAATTCTGTTATTTTGCCTAAAATTTAATAATACTTCAATTAGAAAGTGAATTGACAGTCTTCCCTGCTTTACTTATACATACATATGCTAAGAAATTCATATGTTTGGATCATTAGTCCTAGTTTTCCCCTCTATTCATTTTTCAAAGAAAATGTACATGTGAAACTACTGACATATGAAAATAATGATTTATGTTTGTCCCCCCAAAAGCAGCATTCTCATTTACAATAGCCCAAATAGACAAATCTACCTAGGATTTAATACTGTTTTTGAAATATTGCTGGAACTCATAATTTTCTTAGAGTTCAATAGTACTGCACCTTATTCCTTCCCCCTGCTGAACATAATCAATAGACCAGAAGAAAATAGAGATATTTATATAGTTTCCATGTGATGTGTCAAAAATAGAAATCTATAAAATCTTATTTTTATGTCACTTAGATAAAAATTACAAAGAAACTTACTTTGCTACTTTACATTTACTTGGTATTATAAAACTATGGGTGCCTTTTTGGAGTTAATATATATTTAAAAGGGCTTTATAGTAAATTTTTAATAAATACCTATGAACTGAAAATGATAAAATATATACTTTCTAATAGAAATTCTATATTATTTAGAGAATTTAAAAAACTGTGAACTATAGTTCAAAATTAGACCTTCATTTCTTACTATGTGAATTAAAAATAAAATTATGTAATAATTTCACAAAAATGTAACTTTTTCTCTTGAGTATGAGTAAAACATTGCCTATGAATCATAGCACACCTCAGAATATATTTGTTGCTGACTTTATTGGAGATATACTTGGGCTACTACTACTACTACAGTTTTTATTTTTGACTTCTGCATTTTCCTTGAGATCGTTTTGCCCTCAAGACTTCTAATCATTCGCTTCACCGGCTAAAACTGCATGGGTGGTCGTGCGAGAGTGCCTGCTATCCTGAGGGAAACTTCGGAGAGAACCAGTTACTAGATGGTTCGATTAGTCTTTTTCCCCTACACCCAGGCCGGATGACCGATTTGCACGTCAGGACCACTACAGACCTCCACCAGTTTCCCCGGCTTCACCCTGCCCACACATAGTTCATCAGCACAACAGGTAGGGCGTTTGCCTTGAACAGGACTGACCGAGATTCGATGCCTCCGTCCCTTTCAGAGAGCCAGGCAATGTACTGAGAGTATCCTGCCCACAGGACAGATCCTGACAAGCTACCCACAGCATATTTGATATGCCAAAAATAGTAACAACAAGTCTCACAATGGAGACTACTGGTATCCGCTCAAACAACGGTATGACAGCACCACAGTGTTACATTTTCCTCGAAACAATCCCCCCTTATCATTTTTTGGCACTACATTTCCATTACTTTGTATTTTTTTCTCTAATTACATTTTAATCTTGGCAAACACCTTGATTTGTTTTTGTATATACTTTTAAAGTCATGGAAATTTATTTTTAAAGTGTTATGTGGTTTGTTATATATTAAATAGTTATTTATGCAATCAGAATAATCAAACATTGTTTATAATACCATTCTCATATAAGAAAAATAAATTTGGAATCAACATTATATTTTAAAGCCAGTCTCCTACTAATGCATAGTAGTAACATGCATGATAGTGAGAATAATAAAAGGTAATTTAAAAATATATAAATACTTTTAAAATGTAATCTTTGAGATTTGAAAATGTTCTTTAGGATTAGTAATGCTAATTTTTGTCTTTCCATGTATTTTTGTTATATATGAAATTAGTATTTATATTCTTTTCTTGTTCAATTTTTGCTACAGTAACTTTGTGGGTTGCACTTGGTGATGACTTCCCTCTTTATATTTCATCAATTTTTCATAAGCTTCTGATTGTGACTTAGATGTCACAAAGCCTGGGCTAAAACTAATTCATTAAAATATGTTCTCATTTTGTCCTACAATTGTACTGAACAGAACTTACTACTATTAATTGCTATTGCTTTTGTTTGGTTTTGATTCTGGGACCACACCTGGCTATGCTCAGGGTTTCCTCCTGACTTCAGGATTACTTTTGGCAGTGCTGAAGGCCGTGGTGCCAAGGATCAACCAAAGTCAACCACATGCAGAGAAGCTACTTAACCAGGTACTAGACTTCTGCCTTAAAATCATACAAGTTCATATAATTGTCTAACTGATTTCTCCTTCCCTACTCAGACTCAGTTTTGCTGAAAGCAGAATCATACTCCTTTCTCACTACTGCATGCTCTGTTTCCCTAGGAAAGATTCAATAACTTCTCAGTAAATGGCTTAAACTCCGATGCTTATGTTTTGTGGAGAATATTCCTTTTATCTTCTACAGAAACTTTGTTGTATATAAAGATAATGAGGTATTTTGCAGTTATATGAAAGATAAAATCATGCAATTTGCTGCATTTTGCATAGAACTGGAGAGGACAAACACTAGATGATCTGTCTCACCTGTGCTATATAGAAAAACAAAATCAAAGGCATGGATAGTCTCAAATGATGACAAACCCTTAGTTTTTTATTACAAAACTGAGGTTACCAAGCAATTTGGGTGGAGAGGAGGCAATGGACTAGAAATAAAATGAATAGTTATGGAGTGTCTTGAACATTTTCATGGTGGTAGGTTTAGTAAGTATGCACATCAAAGTGATAAGTGCTGGTACAGTTGCAACCATGTTACCTAAATGGATAAAATCAATTGCCACTGTTGTGTGATTTTCCCCATAATCATATGTTTTTTTCATCACCTTTACCTCAAACTTCAGATTCTGACTTAACCTCATATTCTTTTGTGTTTGTTTGTTTGTTTGTTTGTTTGTTTGTTTTATGGGCCACACAGAGCCATGCTCAGGGGTTACTCTTCTCTCTGCACTCAGGAATTACTCCTGGCAGCTCAGGGTACCGTATGGGATGCTGGGGATTGAACCTGGGTCGGTCACATGCAAGGCAAATGCACTACCTGTTGTACTATCACTCAATCCATTAACCTTATATTCTTTTTTAATTTATTTTTAAATTGAATCACCATGAGATAACAGTTCAAGGCTTTCATGTTTGAGGTTCAGTCTACAATGAGTGATCAAACAGCCATCCCTTCATCAGAGCACATTTTCCACCACCAATGTCCCTAATATCCCCTCCTACCCCTCCCCTTGCCTCTATGACAGATAATTTTCCCCATACTCTCTCTCTACTTTTGAGCATTATGGTTTGCAGTACAGATACTGAAAGGCTGTCATGTTTGGTCATTTATCTACTTTCAACAAACATCTCCCATCCCAAACAATCCCTCCAAATGTCATTAACTTAGTGATCCTTCTTTATTCCAGCTGCCTTCTCCCCAGCTCATAAGGAAGGCTTCCAACAAGGGCCAGGAATATTAACCTCATATTATTATTCCATTATCTAATCAGGTTTCAACATACAGGTTTCAAAATACAAACAATCATTTGCTTAGTGAAGTTAGTGAAGGGCACTAATCCCTTCACTGGAGCAACTCATCTGAAAGGGCTGGACCCCTGAAGCAGTTTATATCTCGAAGCAGTTTGTATCTCCAAGCAGTGAAGAAACATTCCTGAGGAAACTGGACCGCAAGAGTCATTAACTGGGTTACCAAGATGTGATGTGCCAGATGGGCTTTTAAAACTTTCAGGTAGGAAATCACAATCACAAAATCCGGTTAATCACCGATTTCTCGATTTCTCGGGTGGGCTCAGTAACATCTCATTTCGTCCTTTCCCTGAGATCTTAGAAGTCTCTCTCAACTCAAAGAGATGTCACACTGGCGGCTCTTTCAGGGTCAGGGGAATGAGATGCAGCTTGTTCTTGGATTTAGCATATGAATACACCATGGGAAGCTTGCAAGGCTGTACCATGTGGGCTGAAAACTCTCAAAAGATTGCCAGTTTCTCCCAGAGCTTTGCAGCTGCATGCTTCTGAGAGCTTGCTTTTAAGTCTCTCTCTGGATGTTGGCCGTTGATGGGATTACACACACCTGGGTTCCTCTGCCAGTACCTTCATGCAGGAGGCCTGGCCGAACGTGTGGAGAGGGGCCTCGAGCATGGCTGTAGCTAGGTTCCGGTGGTCTTCGGCTGCCGGGAGCTCTGCTCCGGGTGGGGAGGGAAGCTGGAGCCCGTCCCCTCCGAGGGGCCCCGGGGAAGACAGCCAGGCATTCGGGCAAGACACTCTCTGCCCGGTAGGAAATAGCAGATCGGTAGTCTTGGGATGTGCTTTCCATTTGTGGGCATCATTCATATAAGGCACACTGTCAGTGCTGAAGATTTAGAAGTATTTTTTTCATTTCCTATTCTATGGAATCACTGTATCACTGTATCTATCATTGACATCCTGTTGATCATCAATTTTCTCAAGTGGGCACCAGTAACATCTCCATTCATCCTAACCCTGAAATTTTAGAAGCCTCTCTTTACTCGTTCTTCCACATTGGAGGTTTTTTCAGGATAAGGGGAATGCGACCCATCATTATTACTGTATTTGGCATGTCAAATACACCACAGAGACCTTGCCAGGCTCTGCCTTGTGGGAAGGATGCTTTCAGAAACTTGCCAGGTTCTCTGAGAGGGAGAACTAGGCTATAAGCATTTACAGCTGTGTGCTTCCAGGAGCACTGTTTTATAGTCTCTGGATCTTGGCCATTGATGGATTACACGGCACTGGGGACGGTTTGTTGGTGTGGCTGTCAAACTACCGGAAAATGGGGGTCTAGGTGGAGGAGGCCCAGTCCTGATCTGAGCAGCCTTGGAGATCTTAGCCCCGGTCCCACACACCTAGGTTCCTTGCTGGTTACTTCATGTGTGAGGCTTGTCCAAACTTGGAGAGAGGGGCTTTGAGCATGGCTGTGGCTTGGTTCTGGAGGTCTTCGGCTGCCAGGGCACAGTTTGGGGAGGGGGGGGAAACTCAACCCGCCCTGCTCTGAGGGGCCCTGGTGAAGACAGCCATGCATGGGGGACAGACTCTATGGGATAGGGAAACATAATCTGAAAATATTTCTTAACTTTTATGCCCTGGAGCATCTTTTGCATTGCCAGAGGCATCTGATGCTACAGACTTGGCAGAAGTTACGCCTCACTACCATCTCTGAACCCATCCCATGCCCTCAAAAGATATTATTTTTAGTATTGACTCTCAATGAATGACAAGAGGTAATCAAAATGATCATAATATAAAAATAATCCAGTACGTGTCTTAAACCCATATTCTTATTTTATTACTGTTCAGACAGTCAAAACATTAGCAATTGTATCTGATATTTGCCTTTTTCAATCACATTTACTAAAACTGACTTCATCAATTTCACGTTTGCTGCTATCTTCATTTTCCAAGAACTGCTTGAGAGTGGTGACTCAAAAGAATCACTTAAATGTCATTGTTGGGTGTGATTGTTGCTAAAGGTATTGATACAACAAATTCCAGTGGCTCTTGATTGGATCCAGAGAGAAGCTCATGTGTAAAATAAACAAAGTCTCCATATATTTTGATATTACAGACTTATTTTACAATTGAACGAGGTAGTTTTAGTTTTAGCTGACTCAGTACGTCACAAAGAGAGTACACACCCTTATGTTGGTTCTATTCTGTTCTGGTCTCCAGCTGTTTCTGTCCCTATCAGGTTATGTTGCACAATGCTTGTGCCCCTTGCTAATCCATTTCCATGTTGTTCCCATGCTTTTCAAGACTTGCAGGGCTGTTGCTGCTGGAAGTCTGTAATCTGCCTTACACTTCTGGTGTCTTATGCTCTTTGACATTTTGGACTTTTCTTTGTTTGCTCATTGTGTGCACTTGAATGAACTGCTGCCTTTCCTTCAGTCCACCCAGGGCACCAGCGAGAATTTCAGAGAGGAAGTCACATGTTGAGTGTTCTCTTTTATGTAATAGCTATTTATGCTTCTAGTCATTTTCATGATCTAATTGACAGGCAAGAATTAAAATTCCCCAGTGCCCTTCCCTTCTCACTTCACTCTGTGGTAACACAAACTGCCAAATACATAATTGGACGTGAGTTGCATGTAATTTTCCAAATATTTCTGTAAATACATACAATTTTATCCCACTATTACAGCAAAGAGGTCAAGCCACAGAGATAATAAGAAATCTGGCAAAAATAATTTAAGTAAAGTTAATTTACGTTACTTTCACTTTCAGTAGAATTATCTACTAGGAAAATTGATGGGAATGTTCAAAATTTGTCTATCACTGATATGTGATATAAGAAATAATAACACAAAGTGTTAGGGTAAAAAACACATTGTTTTAAAAAATCTGATGTGTTTGTCTATGCAAACAATAAACCAGAATAGGGAGAAATCAAGAAGCTTCTATATACGCTCAAAAAGAATGAATTATCTAAGAATCAACTTAAGAAAAAAAGTGACAAACATTTTTGTCAATACCACAAATCTTACTTAAATAAATAGAACAGTTTCAGGAAATGGAAAGATATTCAATTTTGATAGATTGCAATAATTACTATTGTGTAAATGAACATCCTACCCAAAGTATTTTACAGATTCAATGAAATCCCTATTAAAAATCCCAATGGAATTGTTCAGAAGTTGAATAAGCATTCCTAAAGTTGAATACAACAGTAAAACTGCTTTTATTTATTTATTTATTTATTTTTAAAGAAAATTTTTTATTGAATCATCATGAGTTATGTAGTGACAAATTTGTTCATGTTGAGTTTCAGTCATAAAATGTTACACTCTCTCCTTCACAAGTACACGTTTCCTATCACTAGTGTCCCCAGATTCCTTCCCACACCCCTCCCCTGGTCCTCACATCCTACCTCTATGGGGAGACTACATTGACTGTCTGTCTGTCTTTCTCTCTTCTTTGTCTCTCTCGTTTCCTTTTTAGACACTGTGTAAAACCACTTTTAATTCCAAGAAGTCATAGTAATTATAAAAAAATGTGGAAGTTGTTATAATCCCCTTTCAACCATAAAATACATATTAAATTTATATTTTTCAGTATTCTATTGGAATAAAAGCAAATACAATGATAACTGGAAAACAATTGAGAACCTGGTAAGAAGCCTTCAGGTATATAGACTAGAATTTTCAGAAAAAGGAGCCAAGACGGGCTGGAGTGATAGCACAGCAGATAGAGCATTTGCCTTGCATTCGGCCGACCCGGATTCAATTCCCAGCATCCTATATGGTCCTCTGAGCACCACCAGAGAAATTCATTCCTGAGTGCATGACCCAGGAGTAACCCCTGTGCATTGCCGATGGGTGTGACCCAAAGAGAAAAAGAAAAGAAAAGAAAAAGAAGCCAAAACCATTAAATGGGAAAATGGAAAATCTTTTCAAAAGGTGGTGCTGGAGTTAGCTGGCTGGTCATATCCAAAAGGGTGTAATTGGACAACCATCTCACACAATGTATAAAATGTAACTTTAAATGGATACAAGATTTATATACTAAAAGTAAATTAAGTGCACAAAAGAAATCATAAACAAAATAACCAATAATATTTTTCTTGTATTATATGAAGGATTTTGGCTTTCTTGAAAAGGGATACAAAAGCAGAAGTAAACATAGGAACCATATCAAACTAAAAATAGTGGTACTATAAAAAACACAAAACTAACAAAACAAAAAGATGCAAGCACCACTTCAGGAGTGCACCCCAAACCAGCAACTGTCACTGTCACTGTCATCTCCTTGCTCATTGATTTGCTTGAGCAGGTACCAGTAATGTCTCCATTTTTTTTGACACTTGTTGTTACTGTTTTTGGCACATTGAAAACACCCCCATTCAAACAAATAAGCAAACAAACAGGATAAAAAACTGAGTATGCATTTCTCCATAGATGGCATAGATTTAAATGATCAATGTGCATATTAAAAATTCTCTTCATAGCTGATCATTAAGGAAGTGAAAAGTCAAAAATTACAATGAATTATCACCTTACACTAGTGACAATGATCTATTTCATAAAGTCCAGAAACAAGTGCTGATAGCGATGTGGACAAAACGGAACTTTTGTTCACTGTGGTGAGAATATAAGCTAGTTCATTGTCTATGGAAAACAGGATGGGCATTTCTAAAAAAATACAAATATTATTACCATATGACAACAATTCTCTTCCTAGGCATCTATCCAAGGAATACAAAATAATTTGAAAATGTGTATGAACATCTATTTTCATTACAGCACAATTTTTAATAGTTAAGGTCTGGAACAACTCAGTGCCCCAATACAGAGTAGTGGATAAAGTTGTAAGGAGAAGGTATTTCAAAATCCTGGAGTTTTTGCTTCGTGAGAAGTACTGATTTTGATCCATGGTGATGCATGTTCATTTTAGCACCACTAGGAGTAACCACTAAGCTCCCTAAGAACTTCGTATTTTTTAAAGTATATATATATGTATATATATAAAGCATATATATTTATATTTATATATATTTAAGTATATATGGGATGGAGCAATAGCACAATGGGCAGGGCATTTGCCTTGCATGTGGCCAACCCAGGTTCGATTCCTCCATCCCTCTCAAAGAGCATGGCAAGCTACCAAGAATATCTCGCCTGTATGGCAGAGCCTGATAAGCTACTCGTGGCATATTCGATATGCCAAAATCAGTAACAACAAGTCTCACAATGGAGATGTTACTGGTGCCCACTTGAGCAAATCAATGAGCAACGGGATGACAGTGATACCGTGATACAGTGAAGTATATTTACTATATGCATGGTGTATACATACACATATATTGTGACATATTTATGGGAATATTTATGTATGTAAACAAAAATGGACTTTATACAACACAATTATTTTTAAAATGGGGATTAAATATGGCTTTTCTGCAGCATATCCAGATTTAGACGGTGTCAAGAAAAATGTTGGATGATGTCACTAATGGACTATGATGCAGAAATATTAACACATACCAGCTAAAAGTTATTTGGTAACAGTACACCTAAAGACTAAACAGTTTTCACTTTTGCAAGTCAAAATAATGTCTGTAAAAAATTACTTGTAAAATAATTTGTAACTTACAAATTAATTTTACATAAAACTCCTAAAATCTTGCAATGGGAGAAAAATTACATGATAAGAAGCATAAGTCTGCAAATAATTTGCATATCTTCTTGGAAAGATTAATTTCAACACAGTTTCAAAGCTAAGTGGAATGTTACAAAGAATATATTAATTTTAAAATGCATTCTGTGTCTAGAGAGACTTTTTTTTTCTTTTTAGTTTAACTCTTAAAAATTTTCTATTCAATTGCCTATTGAATAGAATCACTATCACTATCACTATCATTCTGTTGATCCTCGATTTGCTCAAGCTGATCCAGTAATGTCTCCATTCACCCTAGCCCTGAGATTTTAGCAGCCTCTCTTTATTCATCCTTCCCAACGATGCTACATTAGAGGCTCTTTTAGGGTCAGGAACCACTGGGTTCCTAACCATTTAGGGTCAGGAGAATGAGACCCATCATTGTTACTATATTTGGTGTATGAAGATGACATGGGAAGCTTGCCAGGCTCTCCCATGGGGTCAGGAAAACTCTCGGTAGCAGTAGCTTGCCACGTTCTCTGAGAGGAAGAACTAGGCTATAAGATGTTGCTTCTGGGAGCTTGGTTTTATAGTCTCTGGATGTTGGCCATTGATGGGATTACACAGGGCAGTTTCTAGGTGTGACGGCCTAGTTACTGGAAAATAGGGAATTTGGGCAAAAGAGGCACAGTCCCGATACAAGCAGGCTTGGAGATCTCAGCCCCAGGTCCCGTACACCTGATTTCTTCTGCCAGTAAGCTGGCATGAAAATTTGATTTTACTTGACTCAAAAAAAAAAAAAAGTAATATGTAGGAGGAAAACCTCTTGGAACACTGGGGATTCTGAGATGAAAGACTATCAAGAAATCTCTAGACATTAGCATGAAAGTCCCCCCAAAGAACAGGTTAATTTTTGCTAGCCTTTCTTCCCTCCTCCCCCCAGTACAGCCTGGTTAGCTGATCCCAGCCTTTACCATGGACCCACCAGGCTCTGGCCACACTGTGGGTGACTACACTCAGATCCAGAGGGGAGTCCAGCTCCAGAGGCACATCCAAAATCTGTGTCCCCAGCACACTCTTCAGGGTGTCCTGTGTGTGCGGAGAAAAGACCCAGAGGCTAGAACCAATGGGTTCCTAACCAATGCTTCCCTTCCCGGACAGGGGTGCATTTGTGCTAAGTCTCTCCCCACACACCACAGAGCTCACAGTCAGGGGCATGAGCGCGGGACATGCCTGAGCAGCAGAGGAGGGGAAAGAAGTCCCCTCAGGACCTCAGGAATGGGAAGCCCTGAAATACTGCTTCCCGTGTGCCTCAGAGCAGGCTGTTCCTTTGTGTTTGCTGTTCTTTTGTGTTTGCTTTGGGGGCCACACTCAGAGCAGCTCGGGAGTTGTTTACAGCTCTGGGCTTGAGTGTCCCCTCTCCCCCGGGGCGTTTGAGGAACCATAAAATGCCGGATATTAAACTCAGGTCTTCTTCATCAAAGCCAGCACCCCAGCTGCTCGCTGAGCCATCTCGCCAATACACGTTCCATTTTTTTTAAATTTTTAAAGGGGTGTTCTGGGAGAGGGGAGTGTATTTGGCCACACCATCTGTGCTCAGGGGCTGTTCCTAGCTCTAAGCATCCCTGGTGGAGCAGGAGATTCAGGGGCTTCGAGCCAAGGGTGCGGCCTTACCCTGTGCTCTCTCCAGCCCCATTAGGGAAAAAACAAAAAGGTGTCAATACATGATTAATGGAAGTTTGATTGATGGGAGGATTATCAGCCATTATCAGTGAGGTGCTCAGTTTTCTTGATTTTCTTTTTTGGTTTTCGGGCCACAGCCATCTGTGCTCAAGGCTTCTTCCTGGCTCTGTGCTCAGGGATTATTCCTGGCAGGGCGCAGGGAACCATGTGGGATGCCGGGGATTGAACCCAGGTCAGTCATGTTCAAGTGCCTTCCCTCTGCACTGTTGCTCCGGCATATCCCAGGTGCTCAGGTTTGAGGATGGCTGTCTCACTGGCATGGTCGCCTGGGCTGCAGGTTCAAAAGGAGCAGCCAGGGTGCTCGCTTGCTCAGTCTTTCCGGTTGTGTCCAGGGAAAGGCGCTGTCCAGGCTGCAAAGTTTTGCTCTGGAGTGGGCAAGACGAAGTGCCGCCATGTGGCCGCAGGAGCAGCTCTGTGCAGCCTGGACAGCGCCTTTCCCGGGATTGACTAGAAAGGGTTTTTAAATATATCTATATATCTATAAATTACAAGTATAAGTATACTCATACAAGTATAAGCATAATTCTCAATGCTTATATCACAAGAGAATGGTTTTTGTATATAACTTAAAGTAAAAAATATTTGAACAATGCTCTTTGTAAACATCTGTTCTTTTGAAAAGTGTAACACAAATAGGCAGGCGCAAACTCAGCTTTTAGTGACACAATTCTGTTTAAAAAATATATATATATGTATATATATATTGCAGGAGACATTTTAGAGTTTAGCATTCCTTCTAAGAGTGAAGGTTTAACTATGCAAGTTGTGGTAAGCCCTGAGGTGAGTGTTAACTTTATGTTGAACTTGTGAAAGAGGTTCAAGTGCATAATTATTGGACATTTAAAGTTGTTGCCAATGGCTTTAAGGTTGAAACTACGCTTTTATGTAGTTTCTTATCTTATAAGAAGTAATCTAAAAGTTTTACTTTAGCTTATTTTTTTTTGTTTTTGTTTTTGGGCCACAACCAGCAATGCTCAGGAGTTACTCCTGGCTCTAGACTCTGGATTTACTTCTGGCAGTGTTAGTTAGGGGGTCATAACTGATGTGGGGGATAGAACCCAAATCAGCTGGACTTCATGGAAGGCAAACACCCAGCCTTGATACATATGTATACATACATACACATATAAATATATGTTATATAAAATATATTTACATTTTTATGTTATATATAAAATATCTGTTAATATATTATTTTAACATTTATATATTATATATAAATTATATATTGTGCATATTATATATAATTGTGAGTTCAAATGAGCTCAACAAATATGTGTGTTCAGTGGCCGAAAACTGCCTCCCCAGGCCTAACCAGTAGAGAAACAAAGAGACAGGGGACCACAGATTGATGGTCAAAAAGGCCCGTTTATTGCAGAGTTGTTAGCATAGTTGTAGCACATCTGCAGGGATTCGAGGTATAGGGCTGCATGTAGATACTATTGATCATTTACAGAGGTGAAGCATTTTGATGGAGGCAATTCTCTTGGAGGAATTAACTCAAGGAGATACTGTCTCCCAGGGACATCTATATTGCTTTTCTCTTTGCTATAGTTGTACATATTATACAATTAAATTCACTTCTTATTAACAATTGCAGTTATTTGAATAAACACAGTAAGAGGTGTAGATTCCAAAACATTTCTCTGGGCTCTGAAGGGAAGCAAGACTTTTATTGTAAATCCAAGACTAAATTCTCAGGCCAGTTCAGCTTGTCCTTCCCCATGGGATTCCTATCTCTTAAGTTATAACAGCTTGCACCAATACCATATTTTCAATGCTTTGTAGACTATATAATTTCAATGTTGACCTAGCTTTGCAGCTTGCCCCATGTCCATTTCAGTTCCACGGTGGCACATTGCTTTGTGGGGTGTTAGAAACTATGACAAATGAAGCCTGAGTCAAGTAATTATAACAGAGGCTCAGAAGTAGGTATACTTTAGAGTCAATCAACTCTGAATATTAGGAACATAGCATTAATGGTTTTCCTATGTTTAGGCAAAGATCATAGCTCTATAGTAAAATATATAAAGACTATAGGGGAAATGGAAAATCAAGTAATTCACTACAAATACAAAGTCAAGAATCACCAGAAATTTTGACTTATAAGTAACCAAGACTAACTGGGGAATGTAACAATGAGAGGTAAAGCACAAAGAAAAGGTTAAAGATGAACTCAGGGGATTAGGGGTGTTCACAAGATCACTGTTTCTCTGGGGAGAGGAAAAGGGACAATTCACTGATAAAGCCTAAAGCACTTAGGGTTAATATCCAACACATTATACAACGGGATGACAGTGATATATATATATATATATATGCATATATATGTGTGTGTGTGTGTGTGTGCGTATGTGTGTGTATGTGTGTGTGTGTAACTATTTATTGAATCAATTCCCTATTGTGATTTTGGGGGCAGGATGAGGAAACCACTGCCAGTATATCGGTACATAGCTATATATAATTTTCTCTATGTGTGTTTATATATGTTTATCTACTTATTCTTATGCTCATATTATCATTTGAAAAATATTTTTCTTAACTTTAAATTTTGAATTGATTTTGAGTTACCAATGATTAAATTAGCAATCATCTTGGATGAAATAACCTTACAATGAATATCTGAGAAATATATTTTTATAGGTTTAGAATTAATAAATTACTGATTTTGTTTTCTACTAGTTCAATAGTAACAGCAATCTATTCTTATCAATGCAAAATTATAACAAAAATGTCTAAAAATGACAACTCATATTTTTTAGACACTGTACATACACCATATTGTTAATTTTGTGTAACAAAGTTTTAATGCCAAGCATCTCAAAGTAAGAAAAGCAATGTTGCATATTTAATTTTTGTTGAATATTAACCGTAAGTGGTTTAGGCTTCATCAGGTGAATTGATCCTTTTTCTCCTCCCAGAGAAGCTTACAGTGCTCTTGTGAGCATCCCTAATCCCCTAATTTTATTTTAACTTTTCCTCTGTGTTTTACAACTCATGGTCACAGTTCCCCAGGTCAATCTTGATTACTTATGAGCCAAAAATTTCTGGTAATTCTGGATTTTGTACTTGTAGTGAATTACTTGCTTTTTTATATTCCCTATAGTTTTTCATATTGTACTATAGAGCAATGTTAAGGAACATTAACACAAAAAGACTTTAATGCTAGGCTTCTAATGTTTTGGTTGATTGACTCCGAAATATATCTACTCCTGGGTATCTTTCATAATTACTTGACTCAGGCTTTGGTTGCTGTAGTTCCTAATATCTTGAAAGGGATGTTCCACCATCGGACCGGGTTGGACGTGGGACGAGTGATGAAGCTACCCCAGCATCAAAATGGGGCAGTCTAGAAAGCATAAACACATGGTCTTGATGTAAGCTGTTATGACTTAAAGAGACAGGACCCCCATGTGAAAGGACAAGCTGAACCGACATAAGGACTTAGTCTCAGATTTACAGTAAAACCCTCGCTTGCTTTCAGAGCCCAGAGAACCAAGTCTTGGGATCTTTGTCTCTTGACTTCTAGCTCACAGCAGTTACATTAAAATGAGAACTTGCTTCTTTATTTTAGTGAATCACAGAAGATAGATCATGCTGATACATAGAGTAGAAAATGAAGAATTTTCTAGTTGAGGGCCGGAGTAATAGTACATTTGGGAGGGCTCTGGCCCTGCACACGGCTGATCTGTGTTCTATCTATGGTGCCCTGTATGGTCCCCCAACCACCACCAGGAGAGATTCCTGAGTGCAGAGCCAGGAGGAACCCCTGAGCATTGCCAGGTGTGGTCCAAAACCCAAAAAAAGATTTATCTAGTTGAGAACTCCTATAGATCAATGTTTTTGTTACATAAACTTACCTGCTACATTTAATCAGATCTAGATGTCATTACTCAGAAGCAAGTTGACCTGTTTTCTGTAAACCTGTACAACTGAAAAAAAAAACTCGGCAATTACTTCTAGTATTTTTTTTTTTTAAACTCAAAGTCCATTTTATTTATTTATTTTTTTCTTTTTTGGGTCACACCTGGTGATGCACAGGAGTTACTCCTGGCTCTGCACTCAGGAATTACCCCTGGCCGTGCTCAGGGGACCATATGGGATGCTGGGATTTGAACCCGGGTCAGCCGCGTGCAAGGCAAACGCCCTACCCGCTGTGCTATCTCTCCAGCCCACTTCTAGTATTTTAATTGGGATTTTAATCTAGTATTTTATGGGCTGAAGCAATAGCACAGTGGGTAGGACATTTGCCTTGCATGCGGCCAACCCAGCTCAATTCCTCCGTCCTTCTCAGAGAGCCTGGCAAGATACTGCATGGTAGAGCAGCAAAACTGTTCATCGATTTGCTTGCGAAGGCACCAGTAATGTCTCCACTGTGAAACTTGTTGTTACTGGTTTTGGCATATGGAATACGCCATGGGAAGCTTGTCGCTGTATCAAGTGATACAGTGATACAGTGATCTCTTGCTTTTCTTATCAAAATAAATAAATACAGTGATCTCTTGCTTTTCTTATCCAAATAAATGACTGAAAGTATTGGTAAGAAGTGGAATTGTTTGGCTTATTATTTGACTAAATTGTTTAATATATATGACTAGAGGAAAGAGAAAAGCAATATAAATATCACGGAGACAAAGCATCTCCTCCTTGATTTTAGCTTCCCCAGTGAATTACCTCTACTGGAATATTGTACCTCTGTACATCACACGGACATGCCGTCTTATATCTCTGACCACTTCAGATGTTCTATAAGTACGCTAGTGTTTCTGCATTAAATGGGCCATTTTTATCAACAGGATATGGTCCCCTGTCTCTCTGTCTCTCTGCTAGGGAAGCCTGAGGAGGACAAAAGGCATCTCTTGGCCTCTGAATGCATGTGTCACACATTACCCACATATTTTATAAATTCACAAACTTTAATATGCCTAAAGTTATTGTTTATTGTAATCTTCCAGGTTTCAGTGAATAATATCATCTATTTTACCCTAATTTGAATTCCTCCAAGCACAATGTGTTGGATATCTCAAGTATACATTGTAAACTCATTGCATGAAAGCAAAACATTAAATCTTCTAAGTTTAAATAATGTTTCTATCAAGAAAAGTTTGTGTTCCATAATTTCATGTGAGTACTAATCAGGTACTATAGTACAGCAGATACTGCTCTTGCCTTGCATGAAGCCAACCCAGTTTGTATTCCTGGCATCCTAAGTTGTCCCCTTAGTTTCCAAAGAGTGCAGTGTAAATCACTAATTCATTGAAATTCATTATTCTGTCAGTAAAGATAAAATTACAAAATGGAAGAAATGTTTCTTTTTATTTGATATATTGGAAGTCAGTAGAGAAATCCAGGACTGTGCTTTAGTCAAGAATTGGTCTAAATACAGTGCTTTAAATACCACAGAAAAGGATACTAGAAGGGACCTTGAATACATATGTATTCAAGGAAATATATTTATGTATATATAGATATATAATTCCCATCATTTTAATTTTTGTCAGCTGTGTGTCTTTGTCTCTCATGAAATATTTAAAATAGGTTATATAGGAAAATCTGTGACCCAGGTTCTCTCTGCCATGGCAATCAACCTAACTTAGAGATTTGTTGAATATGAATGAGGCTGCTTGAAATGCAACTGCAAATACATGGACTGTAAATTACATGTAACAGCAGGTTACTATTTTCTTTAAAGTTTGTGCAAACAGTGAAGATCTTCTCCAGAATGGGCACATTTGAAATACATGTATTTCTGCTCATGTTACTGTTTGTTTTCTTCTAGAAATTCATTGCTATAATATCAGTATTACTCTGTAATTGACTCTTTCATGCAGGCTTTTAAATGTGCTACTTTTATGCCTATTATTAGTGGATGACAATGTATGATCACCCAACTTCATTCTTCAACACATTTTAAAAGCTTTTGGAAGATTGGAACATAATCAAATTAGAGACTACATCAATACAACTCAGTATCTTTGTATTTTCATTCTAATTAAGTTCAGCTATATTTGCCTTTTCATTCTCATTTAAAGTAAACTGGCAGGCCTTGCAGTAGCCTTACTCAGGCTCACAGTAAACTTCATTATACTTACTGAAGAAAATCTCTATACCAAGATCCTGGAAGGATTAAACTCATGGATTTGTATATCCCAAAAATTAAAGATTAGATTTTAAGATTTTTTTAAGATCTCATGCAGAAAAATTTAAATGTTTGATTTCAATGATTTTTGTGCCAATTGAACTATAGTTAAAATAAAAAGTAGAACTTCTGCATTAATCCAGCCATGCCACAGAAGCAAATAATATGTTATTATTGTCACTAATCATCAAACACTGGTTTAATTTCTCATTTTCCCTAATTTTTAGCAAGTGTTTCCTATCAGCAGTTATCCCACAATGAGCAATACACATCTTGCACAAAATAGCTAACAATAATTCAGTTGGCTCTGAATAGAGTCAATTAAACTGAAGTATAAATTAGGGAACTTAATGAAATAATGAAAAATTTAAAATTTCAAATATTTACAAGTCACCAATAGACTCACAATAATGGTTGATTTGACTCTTATTTTATGCTCTTTGGGAATCAAGTTTTCCTTGAATTTATTTGGTCATTAAAAAATTAGGAGAAGGGCCAGAAGGGATAGTACAGTAGTTGGACATTTACCTTGAACGCAGCTGATCTGATTTCATCCCTTTCATCACATATGTCCCTCTGGATGCCCCCCTCCACAACACACACAAACACACACACACACACACACACACACACACACACACACACACACACACATACACAGAGGAGTGATCTCTGAACATAGATCTAGGAGTAAACCCTGAGCAGTACCAGGTGTGACCCATCCTCCCACAAAGTTATAAATATTTTAGAAAAGAAAAAACTTAGAGAAATGAACATTTACTGAAAGTATGGTACTAGCACAGAAATTTCTGAATTATCTGAGAGTTTGATGGAGAAGTAATCCTAGATCTTCCAATACAGAGCTACTGAATACAATTTGAACAAATTTCTTAGGCTTTTAATAATTACTGTCATCCAAAATACAATGGCATTTTCTGGTCCTTTTTAATTCTATCACTTCACTTCTTTTTCACTTTTTATCTAATCACAGGTCTAACCTGAATAGCAAAACAAAATGAGACAGGATTATTTCTGTACAAATAGCATACAGTTTATTGAGTCAATTAATTGTTCCTTATAATTTTGTCCTTACAAGTTAACCAAAAATGAGTTTTAAAAATGACTATGCAATTCACCATATTCATATTAAATATACATTATGTAGTACATCTAAACACACACAATGTTATAGTCATATAACATTAAACTATAAAATAACAGTAAAATTTTGTAAATTTAATAAATATTTTTAAAATTCAAATATTTGCATTTCAACATTTATCATAAAAATATAACTCACCTAAGAACAGAGACTCCTTGATTATTTTATCCTAATTTTGCTATATTGATTATGTTTCAAAAAGAAAGGGCTGCATTCTTTATTGATTATTCTATAATAATTCATTCTGTACCAACGACATGAAAAGTACAGAAGTGTTGATTAAGTACACTAGTTAAATATCAAGATATACTTAAATTGTTAATATAAGTTGACACCATCAAAGAAACATGAGAATTTAATATTTTTATAAAAATTTAATTTAAATTAATTTACATTTTTTAGTCATATGATTGGTCGTATAGTTGAATCACCCAATGTACAAATCTATAAGTATGGTTAAAATAATATATTAACAGTAAGACTATATTTAATTTTAGTACTTGACACATGTTGATAATATTTACTTTTACTCTTTGAGTTGATATCCTGAAATCAAGAAGAAAATTTCCTTGAGAAAAATCCCCAGGTTATTTACATGTCTTAAATAAAAAGTGAAAAAAAAGCTTTATTTTTACTAAATAAAGCATAGTTTTATTTTTCTTAAAGATATTAAACATTCTTAAATGGTCTAATGCATTTTCTAATATAAAAATATCCTATAAACTGAAAAGTTTTACCCATGTGGAGAATTACCTAGGAGGAGATAACATAATGTATACTTAATTTTAAATGGAAGTTGTTGACATTTGTAACAAAATATCAAATGAAGTAACTCTATCTTGAATTATTCTGAATTACCAATCATCCATGCCAGTTAGGAAATGGCTTCCTATTAAGGTTAATGGAAATCAAATGTAAATTTCCATGAATAAAATTAAGGCTATACTGATATCCCAATTACTCAGGGTATAAAGGTCTGTGATATTCACCCTTTTTAAAAGCTAAAGTGCTTACTAGAAGCCCTAGGCTAATAAAACCAATTTTACAGTAGTGCTTAATGGGTATGGTCAGGAAAAAGGCCTGAATTCAGGAAAACAATTTAGTTGTTAGATTTTAAAGCTTCTAAAGGGAGTATTACATACTGCACGCCCCCAAAAATGCATTTTAAATGCAATTTGGTAAAATCATCCTCCATGGCTATTAATTGAAGCTACTTGTTTCAGAAAAAAATATACATCATTCAAATAATTTCTTGATGGCAAGAATGAATTATGATTTTGCATTGTTCCTGTATCTACTTCATCATCTTCTAGTGCTTACCTCAGCCTTTGGAATTCTATCCTTTCTTCAATATAAAGTAAATATCCACATTACCCATTTTTATTTAAAATTTTCTTTTCCTTTCCTTATGTCTTTTTTCTTTTACTCTTATTTTCCCTCTCTTGCACAAAAAATAACATTTTCATTATTTATACATTAATTTGATATTTTAATAATATATAATATACATAATTATATATATAAGCTGTCCTGTAACCTACTAAGTAATCTGAATATAGTAATTTTCACTTGGGTGTATGAGTCAAGCCAGTTATATATAACCACAATTTAATTAATTGAGAGATAGCTACATTATAATAATGGAAGCATACAGCTCAATTGGCAGTAAAAGATGATACCAATTATCCTTTACTGGGATGATACCAATCACTAAGGCTACTTTTGGAGACAAGTGCAAAAAGTGATGCAAATCCAAAATTTCTCTTGCACCCTCTCTGATTTGGGTATCACAAGATTCTTTCTCTAGGAAGAGTCTCTGGCAGCCTTTGTTAGGTTCTTTAAAATTCAAGAGGACTTGAATTTGAAAATATCTTGGTTTGGCTTAACTCAGCTACATTCTTTATACTTCTTGAGAGCTATATTATCAAAACCCCTTGTGAGTTTTAATTTTTACCTCGTCTCTCAAATACTGGTTTTTATCTATTTTTATTCTCCTGTCTTTTGCCTGCACACCTGGCTGTCTTCCCAGGGCCCCTCAGAGGGGGTGGACTCCAGCTTCCCTCCCCGCCCAGAGTAGAGCTCCCAGTGGCTGAAGAGCTCCTGAACCTAGCCACAGCCATGCTCAAGGCCCCTCTCCACACTTTCAGACAAGCCTCACGCAAGAAGGTACCGGCAGAGAACCCCAGGTGTGTGTAATTCCATCAACGGCCAACATCCAGAGACTTGAAAGCAAGCTCCCAGAAGGGATATCTCATAAACTACTTCTCCCTCTGGGAGAAACTAGCAAGCTACTGAGAGTTTCCTGCCCACATGGGACAGCCTCCATGCTTCCCATGGTGTATTCATATGCCAAAGCCAGTAACAAGCTGGATCTCATTCCCCTGACCCTGAAAGAGCCTCTAATGTGGCATCGTTGGGAAGGTCGAGTAGTGAGAGCCTTCTAAAATCTCAGGGATAGAACGAATGAAGAGGTTACTGAGACCGTTCGAGAAATTCTACGATCAACGGGATTTCGTGATTCGTGATTCATGAATATTCTCCTGTATTTCTTTATCAATGTCCTTACAAAAAAAAGTGATTGCTATAAAACTTATAGGACAAGTCATTTCATTTCAATTATCACCTGAAACTGACGAAGGATTGTAGTTTTAGTTTTTGATTTTTTGTTTATTGCTTCAACAACTGGTTATTAACTGCATTGTGTTCCATAAGCCAGCTGAGGCTTCTTTTGTAAAATTAATGGGAGATGATATTTCTCTTGTAATCCAAACTCCTTTACACTGTATCCAAGGTCTTTCACTATCTGCCAGCAAACTGATTTTTGTTTTCAGATTTCAGTTGCAGTCTTTAGTTAAGTCTTAATTGTAGAAACAGCTTACTATTTTGTTGAATTATAATTCTTCACAAATGCCTCTGTTCCTTTACCTACATTTCTCTCTTACATTGTCACTCTTTACATAGTTAGTAATTTATTATAAGTTATTGCAAGTTCTTCACATGAATAAATTCTGTGATAGACAGTGAATGAACTTTTTTATTGTATTTAGACTTTTTTGTTTAGTATTCAGGGAGTTACTACTGAGTGTGATTTTTAATCAAATTGTGAGTTTGATTTCAGTAAGTGAAATAATGCAATAATTCATACTCATTCTTTCTATAGTTTCTTTGTCTAATTAGAATATATTATATATCGGTTGGAATGAGAGAAGAAAAATTGCCTGTCTTAATTTTTTTAGATAAATATATTGTTTTTTTCTTGCAAATAAAAGTATAAATAACATATTATATGGATCAGGGTAAAGGAAATTATTATGTTGTCTCCAATTTAATTAATAATAGTTAATTAAATAATAGCCCAATGTAATAGTTAATTACTTAATTGCCTGTGTTTTGTGGATTCTGCTCAAATATATATTTTAACATACATATTTTCCATTATGTAATAAAGTCATCGACTATTAGTCATTACCATGTAGTCACTTAAAGCATATTTTCAAATGGATTAGAGAGAGAAGCTAACTTTGATTTCATATAAAAGATTGGAGAAGAAATATAAAGATGAAATGAATTAAGTGAAATGTCCTTAAACAGGTGAAGTTTAAGGAAGGCACACTATACATTTTCAGATATTTATATTTCATGTGAATAAGACATGAAACCTTTATGGCTTCCTTAAGACAAAACCCTGGGCAATCAAACAGAGGTACTGCGATCTAAGTCCTGTTCCAACTTAGAGTCTGTATCACTACACTAAAGATTGTCAAATATCATAAAACGTAGTATCTCAGGCCAGGGTGATAAGTGGTAGAGCACCAGCCAAGCATGTGAGAAGTGTTGTCTTTGAGCCCTAGTACACATGCAGCCATGCAGTAGCATCAAGGACCCAAGAGCCTGCAGACTGCCAGACTGGCTGTTGCAGGGAGAGGTCCTGTGTCCAATCCACGGATCACATGTGGGGTGAGCATTTAGAAGAAATAATTTCTAAAAATTCCATGAGATTGAATTAGAAGGAAAAGGTAAAAGCAGAAAGAAAAAACTGTTCAGAGAAAATATTCATAAATCTTTGAAAAGAGATTAATGAAATATATATTTGTAAGTTACTAAGTGCAATAGAAATATAATGCTTCTTTAAGAGTATCATTATAACACTCAAATTGGTACAGACCCATAAAATGTTGCTTTATAAATAATTTTGAGTTCTATGTTGTCAGCATTATCTGTAGAATCTGAGCAGATCTTCTCTTTATGACTCTTATTTAAATAAAGAAGGTCATAGAGGTCCATAAATGTGATATGTGACATGTATAAATCTATCCTGGACTTTAAAAAGTCATCACAGTAGCAACAAATATTCCTGTTGCTCAGATCTTGATCACTAATGCCCTTCACCAATAAAAATATCCAGAACTCCTTGAAGAAGTGACTTGTAGCTGTATTTAAATAGAAAATACCTGGGGATAGTCAAATACCTTATAGTGTTTTTAAAAAAGAATTTTCTATAAGATGAAAATCAAAATAAAAACATATCACCTTGATGGAATATTTGTTAGGAACTAAATAGCTATGTGCCTGAATGGCCAAAGCTGGAGCAATTTTAGCAACAGAGCATGAGATTACAACTCAAAATGTGCAGTAAATAGCCTCTAGTTTAAGTTGACATCAACCACTGATTAAATAAATGGAAAAATACCAAATACCTCTCACATGCAGAGTAATCTCAAATAACTAACATGATTATCTACCAGAGAATTAGATTATAATTGTCAACTTAAAGTGTTAACTGACACCAAGTAATTTGCCAATAACAGAGAATAAAATGGTTCCTTAACTGTGAAAGTTGACGAATACTACCCAAGCCAAAAATCAAGGTTAATTTGACCACTGGTAAGCCTTTATGACAATATATACTGTTGGATGGTGGTCTGAGCCACTTGAGACTGTGACCACGGCTGAACTCAGGTCTGGGAATTGAGCACAAGGAACACCTTGTGCAGCCCAATTCCAGGAAAGGCCCCTTAGTCTTGTGTATCCAGGTTGGCACTTTGATGCGTTGTGGTAGGTTAACAAGTTAACTAGTAAGTGATTGTATGTGATTGATGTTAAAGGAGAAAATGTGTTATGTGACTTACTGTAATAGGATAATTGCCTTGTTATAAGTAGGAAATTGTTTTTATCATGAAAAGTATATAATCATTGATGATTTGGAATATGACACTGCATGCTAAATGTGTAGTCACCCGTCCCTTTCTAAGTGCACTGCATCATCCCAGGCCCCACATCCTCTTCAGACTCGACAGTGACTTATACCCTTATATGATTTATGAAGAGAACATTTTATGCTATAGTCTTCTAAAACTTGTAATTCCAATGTAATCTTCCTGAAAATTACCAGGGAATTCCCAATTGAGTATCTGGCCTGCACTCAAAGTTATCATGTTGTAAAATACAATGAAAGTCAGAGAAACTATCACAGTCCAGAGAAACCCAAAGAGACATGATGCCCAACTATCTTATATCTGTTTGATATTTTGGAAAATAGGACTTCAATTAAAACTTAAGATTTTCATTAACTTGAAATTCAGTTTAATGAAAAAATTTTCAGAACATGTCTACTAGTATTTTAGTTCATTCTACTTTGAAAAATATACCATACTAATATAAGCTGCTAATAATAGACGGAAAATAAAGGGGACTCTATGGGACTCTCAATGTATGTGATATGTTGTTTCCATTTTATAGATGAAGTAATTGAGCGAACAAAGTGGAAGGCGTTGTGAGTGCTATAAGTTGAAAAATCAAGACAAATTCTGGATAATGTTATTTATATGTCTAATACATATAGAGAAGTCAAGCAAGAAAATAGACAACTTTGTACCCACACCACAAAACTAAGACTGTAAAGGAGGGAAGAGGAGGGATTATTGAAATGGAGGAGAGGATACTAAGAAGTGGGATCGATAGAGATTGATACTTTGGTGTTAGGTTTATTATGGTGACAGATTTTGGTTGTGAACCCTAAAACATGGTGTAGCACTGTAGCACTGTCATCCTGTTTTTCATCAATTTGCTCGAGGAGGCACCAGTAATGTCTCCATTGTGAAACTTGTTGTTACTGTTTTTGGCATATCGAATATGCCACAGGTAACTTGCCAGGCTTTGCCATGTTGGCAGAATACTTCCGGTAGCTTGTCAGGCTCTCTGAGGGGTATGGAGAATCGAACCCGGGTCAGCTGAGTGCAAGGTAAACGTCCTACCCACTGTGCTATTGCTCCATTCCACTGAAGTTTAGTTAGCATTAACTAACTCAAATGTATTTAAAAATTCATACACTCAACATTAAAAAAGCAAAAAATGCCAAACAAAAAGTAGACAGATCAGAATCGATAATACCTACCCAAAGTGGGCACACAGAGGCTCAAGAAGCATGTGGGGAAAACGGTCATTATCAATTATTATTAGGGAATAATCAGAGCAACAGTGAAATGCCATCAGGCATTCATGATATCAGATTATGTGAAAAGTCTAGAAACAAGTATTGGCAATGGTGTGAAAAAAAACCCTTCATATGCTGCTGGTATAAACATCATTTGGCGCAATATTTTAGAAAATAGCAAGGAATCACATAGAGTATATAAAATAAATAGATCATATAAAACTACCATATGTTCCAGTAGTCCCACAGCTGAGTATATGTTCAAAGTACATGAAGCAACTTGAAGAATGATATATACATACCGAATAATTATTGCAGTGCTTTATAATACAAAATACATATTTATCTATTGATGATATATTGGGTCAGCGAGAGATATAGTGGGTAGGGCATTTGCTTTGCATACAGTCAACCTGGGTTTGATCCCTGGCAACACGATGGTACTTCAAGCACCACAGGGAGTAATGTCTAAGCACAGAGCCAGGAGTAAGCCCTGAGCACCAGTGGGGTATGATCAGTAAGACAAAAGCAAAAGAAGATTTGGATATCCAAATTGGAGTACTATTCCACTTTCAGAGCAAATTTTTCCAGCTAGAGTGAAGTGAAGGAAACTCAAGAAGCTTATACAAGGTAAAATGAGTTTGAAGGAGAAAGATAAATATTTGCTAATTTTCACTTCTGAGATGTATGAAGAACAAAGCAAATTAATGAACAAAAATGAGATCATGGTTCACCGGCGATATCCTGAGGCGAGGCTCGCGCACCCGCCCCCGCCGCCCCTGGCCCCCAGCGCCCACCGAGTCGGCCCGGCTCAGCCATGATCAAGGCGATCCTCATCTTCAACAACCACGGGAAGCCGCGGCTCTCCAAGTTCTACCAGCCCTACAGTGAAGATACACAACAGCAGATCATCAGGGAGACATTCCATTTGGTATCTAAGAGAGATGAAAATGTTTGTAATTTCCTAGAAGGAGGATTATTGATTGGAGGATCCGACAACAAACTGATATACAGACATTATGCAACATTATATTTTGTTTTCTGCGTGGATTCTTCAGAAAGTGAACTTGGCATTTTAGACTTAATTCAGGTATTTGTGGAAACACTAGACAAGTGTTTTGAAAATGTTTGTGAACTGGATTTAATTTTCCATGTAGATAAGGTTCACAATATCCTTGCAGAAATGGTGATGGGGGGAATGGTCTTGGAGACCAATATGAATGAAATTGTCACACAAATTGATGCACAAAACAAACTGGAGAAATCTGAGGCTGGCTTAGCAGGAGCTCCAGCCCGTGCTGTATCAGCTGTAAAGAATATGAATCTTCCTGAGATCCCAAGAAATATTAACATTGGTGACATCAGTATTAAAGTGCCAAACCTGCCCTCTTTTAAATAAAAAATTAAAAAGGCCACTCCCAGGTAAAATCCAGGGGGGACAAGTCATCTAAGTTTACCATGCAGTTGTTTACCAAAAATAGAGGAGAGGAGAGTCTTAACTTTTGCTCTTGGATTTAAGTCAAGGTACTGTATAGAAGTTGTTTAAATCAGTATGGAAGTTCAATGTTGCTTTTCTTGCTCAGTGATTTTAAAGAAATTGAGTAGTTTTGGTGTGATTTTTCTTTTCTTTCTAAACTTCATTCCTGTGCCCACCTAAGGCATGCCTCTATGTATTGGCTACCACAGTATTTCAAAAAGTGTTTGAGACATTTCTTTAAATTATGTACAACCCAAAATGTTTGGTGTTTTGTATGGATCACAAGTGCAGCATTCCTTATTTCTTTCTGTTACTTGTCACAATTGTTAAAGAACCAAGTATGTATTGCATGAAAACATGACCTTTTTCTCTTAGTTGAAATAAACTCCAAGGTAACTGGACTTCAAAAGCAAAAAAAAAAAAAAAATGAGATCATGGAAACTGACACTAGGACCAAGGAAAAAGAGATAGAAACTTGGAGAAAAGGAATCATGTGGATGGTGATGTTCCGTTTTTTTTTTTTAATAAAATAACAGATTTTTGACTCAAAAAATTTATTGCCCAAATTTAGTATGGTGTTTTAAAAAATGGGTCTGTGTTGGGGTCTCAGCAGCTAGCCTAAGACTTTGACCAAATCCCCTACCCCTGAAGCAAGAGCCAGCCCTGTTTGCAAAGACCCAGGGGCTCACCCCAGCACTCCCTACAGGTAGGCACTCTGGTTGAGGGTGAGGGGCGTGACTGTGACCACCTAACCATAGTAAATGCAAATATTAAGGATATGCAAATATAAGGATATGCAAATCATTAGCTGATATCTGCATGAGCCCGACGGGATGAACGTGCCCTACGTGACTTGCTTGAAAATCCCACCCTGAAAATGTGTATAAATACCTCTGTGTAAGAGCCAATAAGCGGAGAACTGCTTGACCACCAGACTCCCCCACCCCAATCTGAGGTGTTCTTTCTCGGTTTCTTTCACCCAGTTGGTGATGGCAGCAGGAATCCTGCAGTGAGCAGAGGGCCAGGGCAGAGGCTTCTCCCCTACCCACACCCTCCCCTTTAGGGAGTAAGTCCAGCGACTTCAGGGGATCATACTCCAGATTTCTGGTGGTCCACTGGCCAGGACCTTGACAGGTTTGCTTGAAAATTTCTCCTTCTTAAGAAAGGCATTAGTTGGTTTCTGCCATACATGTTTTCTTTTTGCACTGATGAATCAATCATATTCCCCATTCTTCATATTGTCAATAGTATTAAAGAATTTTCCCTTTCATCTGATACTCTGGTTTCTCTTCATATCCTATAAACTAATACTACCTCAACAAAATTAAAAGATTTCTTAAAGTACTCAAATGTTGAAACACCACACGATGTGAACTATGGATTAAAATATATTTCTAGAGACCCTCTGCTCGTACAGACTATGATCCAAGAGGTCTTCTAACCCATTTTGGCACCTCAAGCGGCTTCTTACAGACATGACATCTAGACTGTGAGCTGTACTATGACTAAGGGATTTTCCCTTTTCACCCTGTTTTTCTGTGAGGAAAATGGGGCGGTGGCATCATCCTTGTGGCGAGAGCCATCCCCTAAGACTTCCAAACACAGAGGTAGGAACGTTGCAATGCTGTGGCTCATAGGCAATCATGGGATGGGGGCGGTACCAGCACGCCCTAGGCCCAGATAAGATCCAGAGCTGCTGCTCATGAAACAGACCCTCTGCTCATACAGACTATGATCCAAGAGGTCTTCTAACCCATTTTGGCACCCAGAGCGGCTTCTTACAGACATGCATCTAGACTGTGAACTGAAATAAAATATCAGAAATCCAAAACTGCGTGGCCACAACAGTGGCCGCACGAGCTCATAGAATCTTCATTCTCAGCAATTAAAAGAAATTATTAAATGATGCCTTTTCAGCAGGCCTGACTGTTGGGGGAAAATTTCGAACAATAATAGTGGGTTCTATCAATGTTAAGGAAATTGAAACGGTAATCAAAAACCTCCCCAAAAACAAAAGCCCAGGCCCAGATGGTTTCACTGGCGAATTCTTCCAAACATTTAAAGAAGACCTATTGCCTGTTTTCCTCAAACTTTTCCAGGAAATTGAAAAAAACAGGAACTCTCCCAAACAGTTTCTATGAAGCACATATATCCCTAATACAAAAAGCAAACAAAGACACCACTAAGAAAGAAAATTACAGACCAATTTCCCTGATGAACACCGATGCGAAAATCCTCAACAAAATACTAGCAAATAGGATCCAACAACTCATCAAAAAGATCATACATCACGACCAAGTGGGATTCATCCCAGGGATGCAAGGATGGTTTAACATTCGGAAATCAATCAACATAATCCAGCATATCAACAAAAGTAAAGATAAAAACCATATGATCATATCAATAGATGCAGAGAAAGCATTTGACAAGATCCAACATCCTTTCATGATGAAAACCCTCGCCAAAATGGGGTTTGGAGGAACTTTCCTCAAGATAGTCGAAGCCATCTATCACAAGCCTACGGCAAGCATTATCCTCAACGGGGAAAAACTAAGGGCCTTTCCTCTGAGATCGGGCACAAGACAAGGATGCCCACTCTCACCACTCCTCTTCAATATAGTACTGGAAGTAGTTGCGATAGCTATTAGACAAGAAAAAGAGATTAAGGGCATCCAGATAGGAAAGGAAGAAATCAAACACTCATTATTTGCAGACGACATGATACTATATCTAGAGAAGCCTAAAACCTCTTCTAAGAAACTCTTAGAAACAATAAACTTATAGAGTAAAGTTGCGGGCTACAAAATCAATACCCAAAAATCCATGGCCTTCATATATGCAAACAATGAGGCAGAGGAAAGGGACATGAAAAAGCAATCCCATTCACAATCGTGCCCCAGAAAATCAAGTACCTCGGAATCAGCTTAACCAAGGAAGTAAAAGACCTTTACAAAGAAAACTACAAAACGCTACTCCATGAAATCAAAGAGGACATGAGGAAATGGAAACATATACCCTGCTTGTGGATAGGGAGAATCAATGTTGTCAAAATGGCAATACTCCCTAAAGCATTATACAGATTCAATGCGATCTCTATAAGTATACCCATGACATTCTTCAAAGAAATGGATCAAGCAATCCTAAAATTCATATGGAATAACAAACGTCCAAGGATAGCTAAAACAATCCTTGGGAAAAAGATGATGGGAGGCATCACCCTCCCCAACCTCAAACTTTACTACAAAGCAGTAACAATTAAAACAGCATGGTACTGGAACAAAGGCAGAGCCGTAGACGAATGGAACAGGGTGAAATATCCCTACACACAACCCCAAATGTATGATCATCTAATCTTTGATAAGGGAGCAAGAGATGTGAAGTGGAGCAAGGAAAGCCTCTTTAACAAATGGTGCTGGCACAACTGGACAACCACATGCAAAAAAATGGGTTTAGAACTTGACCTGACACCATGCACAAAAGTCAGATCAAAATGGATTAAAGACCTCAACATTCGACCACAAACCATAAGGTACATTGAAGACAAGGTCGGCAAAACCCTCCACGATATTGAAGATAAAGGTATCTTCAAAGGTGACACGGAACTAAGCAATCTAGTAAAAACAGAGATCAACAAATGGGACTACTTTAAACTAAAAAGCTTCTGCACCGCAAAAGATACAGTGACCAGAACCCAAAGACTATCTACAGAATGGGAAAGGATATTTACACAATACCCATCGATAAGGGGTTGATATCAATGGTATATAAAGCACTGGTTGAACTCTACAAGAAGAAAACATCCAACCCCATCAAAAAATGGGGCGAAGAAATGAATAGAAACTTTACCAAGGAAGAAATACAAATGGCCAAAAGGCACATGAAAAAGTGCTCTGCATCACTAATCATCAGAGGGATGCAGATCAAAACAACCATGAGATACCACCTCACACCACAGAGACTAGCACACATCCAAAAGAACAAAAGCAACCACTGTTGGAGAGGATGTGGGGAGAAAGGGACCCTTCTTCACTGCTGGTGGGAATGCCGACTGGTTCAGCCCTTCTGGCAAACAATTTGGACGACTCTCAAAAAATTAGATATTGAATTCCCATTTGACCCAGCAATACCACTGCTGGGAATATATCCCAGAGAGGCAAAAAAGTACAATCGAAACAACATCTGCACATGTATGTTCATCGCAGCACTGTTTACAATAGCCAGAATCTGGAAAAAACCCGAATGCCCCAGAACGGATGACTGGTTGAGGAAACTTTGGTACATCTATACAATGGAATACTATGCAGCTGTTAGAAAAAGAGGTCAAGAATTTTGTAGTTAAGTGGATGGGCATGAAAAGTTTCATGCTGAGTGAAATGAGTCAGAAAGAGAGAGACAGACATAGAAAGATTGCACTCATCTATGGTATATAGAATAACAGAGTGGGAGACTAACACCCAAGAACTGTAGAAATAAGTACCAGGAGGTTGACTCCATGGCTTCGAGGCTGGCCTCACGTTCCGGGGAAAGGTCAACTCAGAGAAGCGATCACCAACTACATTGCAGTCGAAGGCCATGTGGGGGAAGGGAGTTGCGGGCTGAATGAGGGCTAGAGACTGAGCACAGCGGCCACTCAACACCTTTGTTGCAAACCACAACAGCTAATTAGAGAGAGAAAGCAGAAGGGAATGCCTTGCCACAGTGGCAGGGTGGGGTGGGGGGGAGATGGGATTGGGGAGGGTGGGAGGGACACTGGGTTTACGGGTGGTGGAGAATGGGCACTGGTGAAGGGATGGGTTCCCAAACTTTGTATGAGGGAAGTGTGAGCACAGAAGTGTATAAATCTGTAACTGTACCCTCACGGTGATTCTCTAATTAAAAATAAATAAATTAAAAAAATAAATAAATAAAAAAAAAAATATCTAAATTGAAATATCTTAGTTTATTTTGGAATATTTGATATGTATCTCCTGAAAACTTACATCTCTGAAATGCTACAATAAATACAAAATATATTTACATATATGTATAAAAAAAAAAAATTAGATATTGAATTCCCATTTGACCCAGCAATACCACTGCTGGGAATATATCCCAGAGAGGCAAAAAAGTACAATCGAAACAACATCTGCACATGTATGTTTATCACAGCACTGTTTACAATAGCCAGAATCTGGAAAAAACCCGAATGCCCCAGAACGGATGACTGATTGAGGAAACTTTGGTACATCTATACAATGGAATACTATGCAACTGTTAGAAAAAAGGAGGTCAAGAATTTTGTAGTTAAGTGGATGGGCATGAAAAGTTTCATGCTGACTGAAATGAGTCAGAAAGAGAGAGACAGACATAGAAAGATTGCACTCATCTATGGTATATAGAATAACAGAGTGGGAGACTAACACCCAAGAACTGTAGAAATAAGTACCAGGAGGTTGACTCCATGGCTTTGAGGCTGGCCTCACGTTCCGGGGAAAGGGCAACTCAGAGAAGCAAACACCAACTACATTGTAGTCGAAGGAAGGGAGTTGCGGGCTGAATGAGGGCTAGAGACTGAGCACAGTGGCCACTCAACACCTTTATTGCAAACCACAACAGCTAATTATAGAGAGAGAACAGAAGGGAATTCCCTGCCACAGTGGCAGGGTGGGGTGGAGGGGAGATTGGATTGGGGAGGGTGGGAGGGACGCTGGGTTTACGGGTGGTGAAGAATGGGCACTGGTGAAGGGATGGGTTCCCGAACTTTGTATGAGGGAAGTATAAGCACAAACTTGTATAAATCTGTAACTGTACCCTCACGGTGATTCTCTAATTAAAAATAAATAAATTTAAAAAAATAAAAAAAATAATAGTGGGCTCTCTATTGAAATATTGAATGTATTCAAAGTATAGAGAATAAAATGAAGATCATTAGCTACTTAGGTGGGGGCTGGGTGGGAGGGGGCATATTGGGGTTCTTGGTGGTGGAACATGTGCACTGGTGAAGGGATGAGGGTTCAATCATTGTATGAATGAGACTTAAACCTGAAAGCTTTGTATTTTTTTCTCACAGTGATTCAATATAATAAAATTAAAAAAATTAAAAATAAAAATAAATAAAAAATAAAATAACATAAAAATAAAAAGTTCATTGTAGGGCTAGAGCAAGAGTACAATGTATAGGGCGTTTGCCTTGCACACAACCAACCTGGATTCAATTCCCAGAATCCCTGAGCACTACCAAGAGTAATTCCTGAGTGCAGAGCCAGGAGTAACCCCTGTGCATTGCCAGGTTGACGAAAAAAAAAAAAAAAGACAAGAGGTACATTGTAGTGGAGCTAATACATTTATGATTTATGTTCTTGTACAATCTTCACAAGTATTTAGTGCTAAAACTTCATCACTATAAATGCAAAACTTGTATATATTAATCTAAAATTTTCCATTTCCAATTCTCCCAAGCTCCTTGAAGCTCCTGATATACTTCTTATCTCTGTGAATTTTACTTTTTATGATTTTCTATAAATAGGATCAATAACTTCATGGCCTTTTGTTTCTAGTTTCTGTTGTTTAGAGTGTTTTTAAGATTTATTTATCATGCTATATCAAAGAATTGTACTTCAGTTGCTTTCATAGTTGAATAATATTCTATTATATGATATGGATATGCCACAATTTAATTACCATTTTGTCACTTGATGAGCATTTGAGTTGTTTCTTCCTTTCAGCTATTATAAATATTGTTATGAGCATACGAATATTTGAAACTTTCAAGGTTTTAGTATATACACTTTAAACTTTTTGTTCACATATTAATCCTATGTTTAATTTTCTAAGTATATTACAAAGAATTTTAACATAAAAAATAAAATAAAATACATTTCTATAAAAATTCCAACAGTATTTACTAGAAAATAATGTTTGGAGTAGAACTATTTTGATAGGTAGTTATAGTTTTGCAAGATGAAAAACTCTAGAACTTTATTCAATATATTGCGAATACATTTGACAGCATTCACTACATACTTAAATATGAAAAATGGTATGTTTAACTATATGTGTTCTATACTAAGAATATATAATAACAGATCATTCATTACTTTGATCCTCCTTTATTTACTAGACAGGATGAATTATTCCTTCTAAGACAGGAAAGTAGACACTTTCCTATTATTTAAATAAATTTAAATATCATTCATACTCCTGATTAATTTAAATTTTAAAACAGCTAAAAATTGTGCTTATATTTGGGAAGCCAGTACATAGAACACAAGTAAAGTGACTTCATTAGCTACTTAAAAATAGTAACTTGAAGACACACAATCACTTCCATTAATTAATGCTATTCTCTGTTCAAACGATAATATTTTAGAGAGACATCCTAACATCTATCATAAAAGAGCTCCGAGATCATCTATCCTCTGCCACCTGTAGATTTGGTTTGGATTTTTAAATATACATTATCTTATCATTTTATAAACATAAATTAGGGACATTTTCTGTCAAAGTAATTTCTGTATTCTCAGCTTATAGAATAAGGCTTAAGATATTATGAGTGTTCCCTTGGAGAGCCTGCCTCAGCGCGGAGAAGCCCCCTCCCCGCCCCCTGCCCGCCGCGGCTCGGGGCTTCTCCTGAAGCCCCTGCCTGGCACCTTTCCGCCGCCGCCGTCGGATCCTGACCAATCCCCACTCTGCTGCTTAGGGGCGTGTCCTCATCTCAGGGGGCGTGGCCAAAAAAGTGGGCGTGGCCTCTTTCCGGAGCGGCGTCCACTAACGCGGCCGCAGTTATTTTTTTTTTTACCAATCCATGCCTTCTCCTTTGGCCACAATTGATAGAATTCATTCCTTCAAAGAACTCCCTGAGGTCCTCCCTTTCCCCCACTCCCTGCTCGCCCGGCGCACCCCGTCTCCCGAACCGGCTTGTAACTGTGCACGTCCCCCCCATCAACAGGAAGACACTGGGGGCGTGGCCTGTGTCTTAGTGGGCGTGGCCTAAAGTGGGCGTGGCCTCCTCTCAGAGCGGCCAACGCTAACGCGGCCGCAGTTATTCTTTGCTACCTCAGCTCAATCCGTACTGTGTATTCCTTTGAAAACTCACTTTTGCGATCTCAAACATTTACGCATATATAGCCATTAGCTTAGGCTGACAGTATAAAAGCTATCAGTGAATAAGGGAAGTTTAGCACAATCGGAGCCCCTTCTTCCCACAAAAAGGAAGAGGAATAAATAACTACAAGGTTCCAACTCTGCACTTCCGTGACAATATGAAGAAACAGCGAAAATCCCCTCCACGAAGAGAGGGAGAAGAAAAGATACTAGAAACCTCAAAAGAGTCTCCCAACATCTACGGCCTCTCAGATAAACAATTCAGAGAGGAAATATGGAGGAGAGTCGACCTACTCCAAACAACTATGGAACAGACATCCAATAAATTAAGGGAGGAGATGAATGAAGCGCTGGAACGGTCTACCAAGAAAATACAGGAAGAAATGAGAGCAGAAATGAGAGCAGAAATTTCAAACCTTCGAACCGAAGTCTCACAAATAAAGCAATCGGTAGATGAAATAAAAATCTCACTAGATGCCCTCAACAGCAGAATGACTACAGCCGAAGACAGAATCAGCGAGCTTGAGGATGAGCTGCAGAAAGCTTACAGACAGCAACAAATAATGGCCAAAGACCTCAAAATGGCTATAGAGCGAATCAGAGCCCTGGGGGATGACTTCAAGAGGAACAACATAAGAATCATTGGAGTACCAGAACCACAGGGAAGTAATCCCAATGAAAAAAACATAGTCAAAGACATCATCACTAAGAAATTCCCAGAGCTGGAGAAGGCAGGCGTCCAGATACAAGAAGTCCGAAGAGTGCCAGCAAAAAGAGACCCAAATAAAAAGACTCCAAGGCATATCATAGTCAGAATGGCGGATGCTGTAGATAGAGACACAATTCTACAAGTAGCAAGGTCAAAGAGGGAAATCACATACAAAGGAGCACCCCTCAGATTTACGGCCGATCTGTCAGAAGAAACCCTCCGAGCCCGAAGACAATGGTGGGACATAGTGAAAAAACTCAACGAAATGAATGCCTCACCAAGAATACTTTATCCGGCTAAACTCTCACTCAAACTCGAAGGAACCATACACTACTTCTCGGATAAACAACAGCTCAGGTCCTTCATAGACTCAAAACCAATCTTGAAAGAAGGTCTAAAGGGGCTACTGTAAGACAAAGAAGAGCCCCATAAGAACAACAAATCCCACAGAAAGATGACACAAAACCACATCACAATAATCTCTCTCAATGTCAATGGCCTAAATGCACCTATCAAGAGACACAGAGTGGCTAAATGGATCCGGAAATTAAACCCAACATTCTGTTGCCTGCAAGAAACACACCTGAACAAACAGAGCAAACATAGACTCAAAGTCAAAGGATGGAAAACAATCCTCCAAGCAAACAACCCCCTTAAAAAAGCTGGAGTGGCCATCCTGGTATCCGACAACATAGATTTCAGGATGAAAAAGATCAAAAGGGACAGCGAAGGTCATTTTCTGTTTATCAAGGGATATGTACAACAGGAAGAAATCACACTCTTAAACGTATATGCTCCTAACAAACGACCGGCTAAATATTTAAAACGACTCCTAACAGACTTCAAAGAGGACATCACTAACAGCACAATTGTAGTCGGAGACTTCAATACGGCCTTATCACCTCTAGATAGATCCACAAGAACAAAACTCAACAAGGAAACACTGACCCTGAATGAAGAAATTGAAGAGAGAGGCCTAATAGACCTATACAGGGCCTTACACCCCAAAAAGAAAGAATACACATTCTTTTCCAGTGCACATGGAACATTTTCAAAAATAGACCATGTACTGGGCCCCAGAACATACCTCAATCGAATCGGAAAAATAGAAATTGTATCAACCATCTTTTCAGACCATGATGCGCTGAAGCTAGAAGCTAACCACCCACAAATACGGAAAATCAAATCAAACACCTGGAAATTAAACAATTCCATGTTGAACAATGAGTGGGTCAGGAAGGAAATCAAGGAAGAAATCAAAAGATACTTAGAAACAAATGAGAATGAAGACACGAGCTACCAAAACCTATGGGACGCAGCTAAAGCCGTGTTAAGGGGAAAATTTATAGCTCTCCAAGCATTCCTCAGGAAGGAAGAAAGGACCCACATAGATAGCTTGACTTCACGACTCAAGACCCTAGAAAAGGACCAGAGAAAGGACCCCAAACCAGACCGAAGGAAAGAAATAATAAAAATTAGAGCAGAAATTAATGACATCGAAACCAAAAAAACAATCCGAAAGATCAATGAAACAAAGAGTTGGTTCTTTGAGAAAATAAATAAGATTGATAAACCGCTAGCAAGTCTCACAAAGAAAGAAAGAGAGAAAACTCTAATAAATCGAATCAGAAATGAAAAGGGGGACATCATAACAGAAACCAGTGAGATTCAAAAGATCATTAGAGACTATTTGAAAGTCTTTACGCCACAAAAAAGGAGAACCTAAAAGAAATGGATGGATTCCTTGATTCCTACAATCTCCCAAGACTGAAGAAAGAAGACCTGGAATACCTGAATAGACCCATCAATGTTAAGGAAATTGAAACGGTAATCAAAAACCTCCCCAAAAACAAAAGCCCAGGCCCAGATGGTTTCACTGGCGAATTCTTCCAAACATTTAAAGAAGACCTATTGCCTGTTTTCCTCAAACTTTTCCAGGAAATTGAAAAAACAGGAACTCTCCCAAACAGTTTCTATGAAGCACATATCTCCCTAATACCAAAAGCAAACAAAGACACCACTAAGAAAGAAAATTACAGACCAATTTCCCTGATGAACACCGATGCGAAGATCCTCAACAAAATACTAGCAAATAGGATCCAACAACTCATCAAAAAGATCATACATCACGACCAAGTGGGATTCATCCCAGGGATGCAAGGATGGTTTAACATTCGGAAATCAATCAACATAATCCAGCATATCAACAAAAGTAAAGATAAAAACCATATGATCATATCAATAGATGCAGAGAAAGCATTTGACAAGATGCAGCATCCTTTCATGATGAAAACCCTCGCCAAAATGGGGTTTGGAGGAACTTTCCTCAAGATAGTCGAAGCCATCTATCACAAGCCTACGGCAAGCATTATCCTCAACGGGGAAAAACTAAGGGCCTTTCCTCTGAGATCAGGCACAAGACAAGGATGCCCACTCTCACCACTCCTCTTCAATATAGTACTGGAAGTAGTTGCGATAGCTATAAGACAAGAAAAAGAGATTAAGGGCATCCAGATAGGAAGGGAAGAAATCAAACTCTCACTATTTGCAGACGACATGATACTATATCTAGAGAAGCCTAAAACCTCTACTAAGAAACTCTTAGAAACAATAGACTTATAGAGTAAAGTTGCAGGCTACAAAATCAATACCCAAAAATCCATGGCCTTCATATATGCAAACAATGAGGCAGAGGAAAGGGACATGAAAAAAGCAATCCCATTCACAATCGTGCCCCAGAAAATCAGGTACCTCGGAATCAGCTTAACCAAGGAAGTAAAAGACCTTTACAAAGAAAACTACAAAACGCTACTCCATGAAATCAAAGAGGACATGAGGAAATGGAAACATATACCCTGCTTGTGGATAGGGAGAATCAATGTTGTCAAAATGGCAATACTCCCTAAAGCATTATACAGATTCAATGCGATCCCTATAAATATACCCATGACATTCTTCAAAGAAATGGATCAAGCAATCCTAAAATTCATATGGAATAACAAACGTCCAAGGATAGCTAAAACAATTCTTGGGAAAAAGATGATGGGAGGCATCACCCTCCCCAACCTCAAACTTTACTACAACGCAGTAACAATTAAAACAGCATGGTACTGGAACAAAGGCAGAGCCGTAGACCAATGGAACAGGGTGGAATATCCCTACACACAACCCCAAATGTATGATCATCTAATCTTTGATAAGGGAGCAAGAGATGTGAAGTGGAGCAAGGAAAGCCTCTTTAACAAATGGTGCTGGCACAACTGGACAACCACATGCAAAAATATGGGTTTAGACCTTGACCTGACACCATGCACAAAAGTCAGATCAAAATGGATTAAAGACCTCAACATTAGACCACAAACCATAAGGTACATTGAAGACAAGGTCGGCGAAACCCTCCACGATATTGAAGATAAAGGTATCTTCAAAGGTGACACGGAACTAAGCAATCTAGTAAAAACAGAGATCAACAAATGGGACTACATTAAACTAAAAAGCTTCTGCACCGCAAGAGATACAGTGACCAGAATACAAAGACTATCCACAGAATGGGAAAGGATATTTACACAATACCCATCAGATAAGGGGTTGATATCAATGGTATATAAAGCACTGGTTGAACTCTACAAGAAGAAAACATCCAACCCCATCAAAAAATGGGGCGAAGAAATAAACAGAAACTTTACCAAGGAAGAAATACGAATGGCCAAAAGGCACATGAAAAAGTGCTCTGCATCACTAATCATCAGAGAGATGCAGATCAAAACAACTTTGAGATACCACCTCACACCACAGAGACTAGCACACATCCAAAAGAACAAAAGCAACCGCTGTTGGAGAGGATGTGGGGAGAAAGGGACCCTTCTTCACTGCTGGTGGGAATGCCGACTGGTTCAGCCCTTCTGGCAAACAATTTGGACGACTCTCAAAAAATTAGATATTGAATTCCCATTTGACCCAGCAATACCACTGCTGGGAATATATCCCAGAGAGGCAAAAAAGTACAATCGAAACAACATCTGCACATGTATGTTCATCGCAGCACTGTTTACAATAGCCAGAATCTGGAAAAAACCCGAATGCCCCAGAACGGATGACTGGTTGAGGAAACTTTGGTACATCTATACAATGGAATACTATGCAGCTGTTAGAAAAAGAGGTCAAGAATTTTGTAGTTAAGTGGATGGGCATGAAAAGTTTCATGCTGACTGAAATGAGTCAGAAAGAGAGAGACAGACATAGAAAGATTGCACTCATCTATGGTATATAGAATAACAGAGTGGGAGACTAGCACCCAAGAACTGTAGAAATAAGTACCAGGAGGTTGACTCCATGGCTTCGAGGCTGGCCTCACGTTCCGGGGAAAGGTCAACTCAGAGAAGCGATCACCAACTACATTGTAGTCGAAGGCCATATGGGGGAAGGGAGTTGCGGGCTGAATGAGGGCTAGAGTCTGAGCAAAGCGGCCACTCAACACCTTTATTGCAAACCACAACAGCTAATTAGAGAGAGAAAACAGAAGGGAATGCCTTGCCACAGTGGCAGGGTGGGGTGGGGGGGAGATGGGATTGGGGAGGGTGGGAGGGACACTGGGTTTACGGGTGGTGGAGAATGGGCACTGGTGAAGGGATGGGTTCCCAAACTTTGTATGAGGGAAGTATAAGCACAAAAGTGTATAAATCTGTAACTGTACCCTCACGGTGATTCTCTAATTAAAAATAAATAAATTTAAAAAAAAAAGATATTATGAGTGTTCCATGTATTTGTGAAATGATTAATTTTTATGAAAAAATAACAGACAGTAAGACAAAAAGTAGTATCACTTTTATTAATTTTATTAATTTTGTTAAAATTCTATTTATCTTTATTTAAAACTAATATAGATATAAAACAATAAAAATATTACCTCTTTTTTCTTCCAATACTATGGAATGATAAGAGTTATCTCTCACGGTTTTGTGTTATTTTTTGTTAATATTCATTCTGAGAAACTAGCTGTATACTAAAAGTCGCTCTTTGTGAGATACTCTCTGGTGAGTCACTCACATGTGTTTTTCCAAATTTAGCTATGTGCAGAGACAGCAGGCTATTAACCAATATCCATTATCCATCTTTTCACGAAAAGTCACAATTACAGTTATGATAGAAATGGATACATCTAGAAGTTACATCTTTTCTTTTCTCCCTTGCAACTAGGTGTGGCTTCATTAGTCTTTTATGCTTAATGAGCTACATTGAAAACTGTCTTTGAACATACCAAATGGGCTCTTTAAGAAATCTGTAATCTTGTAAGTGGCAAGCCTAAAGAATTAATTTAACCTTTTATTTATTTAAATTATAGGGGCTTAAAACTAAATACCTCCCAATATTCATATATAAATGTGTATCCCAAATTTCTAGGTGCTTTCATTTGCATTTTAAATGTCAACTTTGAACAGTCACGATTATTCAATTTAACTCATTCTGTCTAATTCTGTGCTTGCCCATAATGGAAGACATTAATCAAATGCTGAATCAAATATTTAAATACTGCTTTACAGAAAGTATCTTGACCTAAGTTATATTCAAATCGAGTACCATGAAAACTTCAAGCATTTCTCCTTGTCAGGAGCCTACTAAGTATGCTAAATAGCATTTTTGTCAGTAATGAATTATGCAAAGCTAAAATAAAATTTCTAGAATTTACAGAGATAGATTAAAATTGCAATTTAGGAACACATAAGGAAAGATTAAAGGATTAGAAATCTCTCTTTGGAGGTTACAATGACCCTTGAGAAGATTGAAAGTCTATGCCCCTGTCAAAGTTTTGTCAGCAAAATTATTTTGCCTGAAGCCTTTCTCTTATCAAAAGTTTTTAAAGAAATTTCATCTGGTCAGTCATTTAAAGAGGAATTTTGAAGCTAGGCTAAATGATTAGTGAAAACTCAAGTCTTAAAATTCTTTGAAAATCTTATAAAATAGCTTATTGCATCTTGTGTATACTATAACATGTAAAGTAAATAAAACTTTAATATCAGTCCCAAATGGAGGAATTAAAGGAATTAGAATGACAGCATGTTATCTTGTTTCAGATGCTGTATATATATGTACACATATATGCTGTTAATGGGAGTAAAATAGCAGGGATTTAAGATGATTTAATGCCTATGCAATTAATTGAAAATAAATTTTAACTCCTGAAACTGGGCTATCTATTAATGTGTTCTATAGAAACTATTAATATATAAGTCTATAAAGTAAATTAAATTGCCTTTATGAAACAAATTGGTTAGTAATTGAAGAGACTTTTTTTATCAGATTATACTTGAAATATACTTTCAATAACGTTCAAAAATGCTCATTCATCTTGGGAAAGAAAAGAAAGTTTAAAAGATATTTAAATGTCTAGTCTTATTAACATCATGTTTTATTAAAAATAAGTCAAGATATCTATATAAATAATAATTTATTATAGTCAAATAGCAGTTATACAAATGAACAACTTTTGCAACGATGAATATTCAGGCACTTTATAAAACCGTTTTGAATAAAGCTCTAAAGAATAAAATCACATTTTGACAAAAAAATAATTGTTAGAAAGGCATGTCTTTAGTGAAATTCAGTTCATTCATGTCATTGTTCAGACTATGTCAGATATATGAGCAATAGTACAATTTGTTGAATTTTATAAATCCATCTGTCATCAAAACCATTTATCAAGATTCCACTGGGGAATGATCTGCTGATGTAAAGAGAACTGCATTATCTCAGAGGGGAGCTGAGATTTCAAAGGGAGAAAAAAGTTGAACATACTATAAAGAGAAAAATGTCAAGTAATTCATATTTATAAAAATTTCAAGTATCATAGGGAGATTAAAGTTACATGATCATTTTACTGTAAGGACACACACACATACACACACACACACAACACACACACACACACACACACACCCATACACTCATATCTTGAGTCATCTCCATACTGTATCATTAATTTATTCACATGCATATTCATTCTTACTAGAAGATAAAATTTAAAGTTGTTTATATATTTTATTTAAATATAATTGATTTATAATACCGCTAATGTTTCAGTAATATAATGTAAATTATATACTATATTATAATTGATATATGATGTAAATTATAATATAAACAAAATATTAGTGTTCTGTACATGACACCTACCGCCTGAATATTAGGAACCTTCTAGTACTTTTTTTTTACATGTCCAGTATTTCTAAATTATTATGCAAATAAAAATTCATTTTAAAATATACTCTAAATGTGTAGCAATATGAAGGTCTCTCATTTGTAAAATTATTTTACACAGTTAAATTTTGCAAGATGTTTTATGTGTTTAAATAGAGTTTAACATCGGTCTATATTTTAATATGTCAAAGTCACAGTCACTGTCATCCCGTTGCTCATCAATTTGCTCGAGCGGGCACTAGTAACATCTCTCATTGTGAGACTTATTGTTACTGTTTTTGGCATATACACCACGGGTAGCTTACCAAGCTCTGCCATGTGGGTGCAATATTTCCGGTAGCTTGCCAGGTTCTTCAAGAGGGCGGAGGAATCGAACACAGGTTGGCCACGTAAAGGTGAGCACCCTACCGCTGTGTTAAAGTAGAAGTTATTAATTTCTAAACAAAAATATCTATTTTTTACAAGTAGTATTCTAAACAAATGTAAAAATAAATCAAATGCATACTAAAATAACACTTATAACAGAGGCATATAGTATAATAATTGTTTGCTTTGGAACCACACCCAGTGGTACTCAGGGTTTGCTCTTGGCTCTGCACTCAGGAATCACACTTGTAGGGCTTAGGGCATCATTATATGAATGCTGACAATAGAATCTAGTTAGTTGTAAAGAGGAAACTGCCCTAACTGCTGGACTATGCCTCGACCCTGTAAATAATATTAAGAACTGGATATTTTAAATAAACTCACAATTTAAAATATTTATACGCTGGCTAGTCAGGTACAAGGCAAATGCCTTTCCTGCTGTACTATCTCTGTGGCCCTAGTATATTTTAAGTATTTATTTGTGGCATTTGACTTAATGTTTAAACATCTCTAGAAATTGTTTTCAAATATAAATATATATTCAGATATTCAGACAACTCTCCCTTTAATAGTTACATTGACTTTTCCTTTAGTACTCCCAACACTTCCCCAATAAGAGTGGTTCCATATATAAACATGTGTGCATATTTAAGGAAAAGGATATGCACATGCATATATGCATGCCAGGTATATAAAAATTATATTATTGTATAGGCATATTATTAAACTATGTCTTCTCTGTATTCTATCTTATATTACCTTTAAAAAATCTCAACCATGTCTGAGAAACTATAGTACATTTTTTACCATTTTTTAATTTAGTGATATGCCAATGAACAGTATTTTATTTGAGTCTTTTGTTGACTCAAAAGTCAACTATTATGTTGACTCAACATAGTAGAGAATGTTGGCAATAAATTATTTCATATTTTGTCAAAGTATTTTTAAAATAAAATTTAAATTGCAATACTATCCAAAAATAAAAGTAGCATTAAGAAATTTTACTAGGAGTTTCTGAATGTTCTTTATCAGTTTGCTTTATTTAGCATTCCTACAAATAGTATATTAATAAGTTTGATCTTTCATAACTATTGAATTATCTTCAGGATTTTCAATGGTTAAAGTCATTGAAAATGATTTTCAATGATTACAATGTTCACTGACTAAAACAATCCTACTCGATTATTTTTAGGATTTGCAGTAATATATCTGCTTGGCTAGTATGGTGGCAGATGGAACAGTAGTTTTAGGTTTGGTTATAAAAACAGTTTCAGATGAGATTAACATTTGAATGTGTTTTTTCAATAATATAGATCGCTCTACTCCTGTGGTTGAGTATTAGTAAGAAAGGAAGTCTTATTTTGATTTCTGATTGCCTCCTTTTGTTGTGATATCTCATCTTAGGGCATTTATTTGCCTTGCATGCAGCTGACCCGGGTTTGATTCCTCTGTCCCTCTTGGAGAGCCTGGCAAGCTACCAAGAGTATCCCGCCTACACAGCAGAGCGAGGCAAGCTCCGCGTGGTGTATTCAATATGCCAAAAACATAAGAACAAGTCTCACAATGGAGACATTGCTGGTGCCTGCTCAAGCAAATCGATGAACAACTGAATGACAGTGACAGTGACAGTGATCTCATCTATCTCCTCTAATCTTTCAAGTATGATTTTAGCTATTCTTTTAGATTTCCTGGGCATGAGGTTTAAAGATAGCAAACTTTAAACCAGACTGAATCTCTCAGTTTTTATAATCATGTCTTTCTATTTATCATAATAAAAACTCAATATAAAGAAAATATAACATATACTTATGTATAATATTTCCTGCTTGTTACTCCTTTGGAGAATCACTTGTCACTTGTATCACTTGTCATCCCGTTGATCTTTGATTTGCTCGAGCAGGTGCCAATAATGTCTCCATTTGTCCCAGTCGAGTGCTAGTGCAGCCCAATGATATCCGCTTGCTCCAGGCACAGGAAGAGCCTCAATTGTTCATTCAGGGATTTGATGAAGAAATCTGACCATCTAGTTGGTGGGCGGCCACAAGGTCTTCTGATGTCCCGTGGAATCCAGTCAACTGGGAGCTCTATGGCACTATTGCAGCAATGTGGGAAGATGCCGTCCTTAACTACATTGATGACGAATATGATCAACTGTTTCAGCAGCTCCATGACTGTGCGAAGAATGCCGAGAGTGAGAAGGCCACAAACAGAAGCCTGTATTTGGAAACTCTTGAGCTCATTCGTCAACGTGGTTTGGCACAAGCCTTAGGCAAGCACAAGCTAAAGTCCGAGCTCACAAAGCTGTGCAGAGATGCGATAAAGGAAGACCTCAATGAGAGAAAAGCAGCAGTGTTGGCCAGTGCAGCAGAAGCCGGGAAAAGTATTCACAATGCTCGCCTGTCCTTTGCCAACTACAAGACCAAGATGACTGCATTCTGACGTCCCGATGGATCTATCAGATCCTCCAGAAAGGCAATGGAGAAAATTATTTCCCCAATACCAATTTGATAATCTGATTAATATCCAGAATATGCCAGAAACTAGTAGAATTGTACAAGAAAAAACCTCAAATCCCATCAAAAAATGGGGAAGAAGAAATGAACAGAAGCTTCATCAAAAAAGAAGTACAAATGGCCAAAAGGCACATGAAAATATGCTCCACATCGTTAATCATCAGAGAGATGCAAATCAAAACAATAATGAGATATCATCACACACCACAGAGACTGGCATACATTTAAAAGAACAAAAGCAACAAGTGTTGGCATGAATGTGGGGGAAAAAGTATGCTCTTTCACTGTTGGTGGAGATGTCGACTGGTTCAGTCTTTTTGGAAGACAAAATTGGCATTCCTTCAAAATTAGAAATTGAACTTCCATATCACCCCACAATGCTACTTCTGTGAATATACCCCAAGGGTTCACAAAAGCATATCAAAAATGACATCTGCACCTGTATGTTCATTGCAGCTCTGTTCACAAAAATCAGAATCTGGAAATAACCCGAGTTCCAAGAACAGATGACCCGTTAAAGGAACTTTAGTACATCTACACAATGGAAAGCTATGCAGCTGTTAGGAGAGATGAAATCATGAAATTTGCTTATAAGTGGATGGATATGGAGAGTATCATGCTAAGTGAAATGAGTCTGTAAGACACAGGCAGAAAAAGAAGGACTGCAGTCTAATAATATGAGACTAACACCCAAGGATAATAGACAGAAGGGCCAGGAATATTGCCCCATAGCTGGAAGCCTGTTGCGTGAACCTTCCTGCGGTTGGAGGCGCTGAGATAAGGAATGCGGAAGAAATATGTCTCAGCTCGCTCTGGCTCTTGGCAAAGGCAGAGGGCCTCCTTGGATCTTTTTTTATTGAACATGGTAGCTCTAAGGGGCGCAATACAGTGACATCACCAAAGACATCAAAAGATGTTACAGGAATAACATTGAGGCAACATTATTTCCTTGTATCTGCAGGCCAATAATCTAGGCAGCTTCCTTGGGCTAAAAGCACTTGGATTTACATCCCAAAGACAAGGCTGGGCTGCCACAGGAAATCTACATGTCAATTACAAACTGGGCTGCACCTGAAATCTACATCCCAAGTACTAGGCTGGGCCAGAGCCTACAATTTATAATATCAAAGGTCAGGCCTGGCTAACACCATCTGCATGTCAAAAACTAGCCCGGGTTTTGTGAGAGAAGGAAAACTGCTCTTTTCAATATACTGAAATTATTTTTCTGAAGGCAGCTTGAAGGGGGAAAATGTTCAGCTTCATCCAAACTAGTCAGAACACATGAGAAATCTTACCCATTTTCATGGGTTTCTATGTTCCTGTCTGTAGTACGGTACAGTATACATGGGCACGCCCTGATAGCTCAGTCCAGCCCCAACATAAGCCTATTTCATAAGCAGGGGGAGAAGGCAACTGGAATAAAGAAGGGATCACTAGGACAATGATGGTTGGAGGAATCGTTCAGGATGGGAGATGTGTGCTAAAAGTAGATAAAGGACCAAATGTGATAACCTCTCAGTATCTGTATTGTAGACCATAATGCCCAAAAGGACAGAGAGAGTGAAAGAGAAAGAGTATGGGGGAAATTGTCTGCCATGGAGGTAGGGGGAGGGTTGGAAAAGAGGGAGTGTACACAGTGGTATTGGTGATGGAGAATGTACACTGGTAGAGGGATGGGTGTTTGATCATTGTATGATTGAAACTAGAACATGAAATCTTTGTAACTGCATTTCATGGTGATTCAGTTAAAAAAAAAATCTTCCAGGTTGAGTCTAGATGTTAACCTTTTTAAAAGTAAAATAGAAAAATAATCATTTCTTAGATTCTTCCAATTTATCCAGTCTGAAACATAGGTCCAGATGGTAACACATCACCGAATATTTTCTTAGTAATTTATTTTTATATATTCTGAAAAAAATTAATGACTACTTAAAGACTGGAGATGTGAATAGGCATTATTATATTCATACACAGTACCAGACAACTCATAACAGATGATCACTTAATAGTGTAAGGAATGGTAGGATGAATGAAGTAATTCAATTAAGGATTTGCTCATTAAAAATTATTCTCTGAACACCATAGCACAGAGTGAGGAGTTGGGCCTAGATACCACCAGGTGTGGCTCAGAATTTTAAGACAAAAACAAAGTAAATTTAAAAAACAAAGAATGTATGGCCAAAGCTTTAGGAAATCAGTAGTAACAAGTGAGCACAACTGGATCAATAGTATTAAATAAATGCTATAACAAATATCATCTAGCATGATTTTTCACTCTGTCATAGCTACCTATTATGAGAAATTTATTTTAAAAGTTACATTTGACACAAAAAGCTAATATTTATGAAAAATCTTAAAGAATTTTTAAGGATAATTTTTGGTTCTGCAACACAGTAAAAGTAAGAAATGCTGACAGATTCACTGTCTGAATGTTCAGTTAGGGAACAGTTGACTAAGGAACAAAGAACTAACAAGGTAATATTTTACTAGAAAAAAATAACACGGATAAGTATTGGAAAAATAAAACTGAAAGTACTTATATAATGATTAGTAACTTCAAATAAAGTGTGGAGGCTTCAACAAATAGTGCAGCAGGTAGTACCCTGTACATGGCCAACCTGGGTTCAATCTTACTGCCCTATATACACCCTCCAAGCACTCAGGAATGATTCCGGAGTGTATGCCAGATATGTGCCCCTGCCCATCCTCCAAAAAAAATTTGGTGGGAAGAAGGAAAACAATGTGGTAAACAAAGGTGATAAGAAATTCTACTATGGTTTCACAAATAAACCAAAATAATAGTAAGGTGTTCTACAATCAATATCTTCCCACATTAATAGTTAAGGGGCTATTAATTGGGGAAAAGTATGACTCCTAATAATATTCTATAAATGTCTGCTTTTATAACTAGCACAACAAAACTGGTTTTTTTTTTCAATTTGTTTTTGGGCCATGTGCGGCAACGCTCAGGGGTTACTCCTGGTTCTGCAGTGAAGAATTACTCCTGGCAGAAATCAGGGACAATACCAGATATAGAGGATCAAAGGCAGGCCTTGGAAAGACAAGTGCTCTACCTGCTGCACTATTTTTAGGCCCACTAAACAATTATTTAAGTATTTGCATGTGTATGTGATTTTTGTAGCCTAAGATTGTATTAAAAATTAGAGAGTACTTCTCAGGCTTGATGGTCATTGTAATTACCTAATGTCCTTAAAATTACAAGATATTTGAACTTAAATAATGGGGACATTATTATTTTTGAAATTCTACTGGAATTTATATACATGATTAAAATATATATCATTAAACATGTATTATTTTTATATATAAACATGTTGTTAATCATATATTTTCTTTATGAGATGAAATTGGTCTACAAGGTAGCAAATGTTCATGCTTTAGGAGTACATGATGTACACATCACGCCCACCAAAATGTAAATATTCCTTCACATTGCCCAAAGATCACTTTTCTTTTGACTTTCTCCAATTCAACCCTTAGGTACCCTCCATTCTGTTGTCTGTCTAAAGACTTGTTTTTCACGTGTATGTTGGAGTCTGTCTTCATTTTTGAAAATGTGTTTCCAGCTTGTCTAATTTATTTATGCAGTTATTTTTCTTTTATGTGTGAAGTTTAATGTGCTCTTTTGGAAGTTTTGTGGTGTAACTATATTGGAATTCTATTTAAGTAACAGAAGGAGATAATAAAACAATTTGATGAAAAGATTTTTAAGATTTATGAGATATTTATAAAAGTAAGCTTATTATCTGAGTTTCAAAAAATAATTATTTCTTGAAACTATGTTGGTTTTATGATTAGTACAGTGGCACATGTATAAAATTTTTATTTTGAATCTTATTCAGATTAAAATTTAATATTTAGATTATTAGATTTAATATTTTTGGAAAATTATACTCTTAATATATTAAAAGTTGAAGTTACTGAGCTTCTGATTGTGTCCTACCTATAACATTTATAGACAGTGAGACCAAGTTTCACTTACTCTGTAAGAATTAGTTTGTTTTTTACATTGGAAGGTATGATTTACAATTGTATTAGTATTGATATTTTAGTGCAGGAAGAACAGTGGAGTCAAAAGATGTGCCTGGAGCTGGAGTTTCTTCATCCTCTGAACAACTTCTTCAATGCTCTTGAAGGCGTTCCACGCTGCTCTCTTCCTGTTGCGAAGCTCAGGTGCTAGGTCGTTAGTCATGTACACATAACTAGGTACACATAACTGCTGCATTTGGAGATGTTTGTTCCGTTGAGAGCAAATGGAACGTCAGGATCTAGTCTGTTTCTCATGAACATTGTCTTGGTGAAATTCAGCTGCAGTCTGACATTTCTACACTTGAGGTCGAAGCCAGCCAACATTTGTGCCACTTGGCTAATGTTTGATGCTATTAGAACAATGTCATCAGCGAAGTGAAGGGGGTGTAGTTGGCAATTGTCTATCTTCTCTCCTGTTTCTTACCATTCCAGTTGTCGAATGACATTCTTGAGGGTGGCAATGAAGAGTTTAATTGAAATGGTATCACCCTGCCGAACCCCTCTCTTTACATAGATGATGACTTCCTTGAGATCTTGGTGGTGAATCCCTAGTACAGCTCGACAAGGATCTTGATGTAATGAGTTTGAATGCCCTGTTTGGCTAGGGTTTTGATGACCGCTTCAATCTCAACAGAATCAAAGGCCTTCTTTAAATTGATGAACATTAGAAGAGCCGCGTCTTTAACTCCTGGGAAACCTCAATGAGCTTGGTCACCGTGGGGAAATGGTCGATCATGGTGAATCCTTTTCGGAATCTGGCTTGCTTGCATGGTTGGCCTTTGTCTAGTGTTTTGTTTATTCTATTCAGGATGACTCTAGTGAACAACTTATAGATGATGGACAACAGGCAGATGGGGTGATAGTTGCTGATGTCATGGATGTCTCCCTTCTTGTACAACAGGACAGTCCTGCTGGTTTTCCATTGGGACAGAACCATGCATTAAGACAGGTAACATGTGAAGAGCTGAGCCAGTGTATTGACAAGTACTGGAGCAGATTCTTCAGGTGTTCGGGTCTGACCTTGTCTGGACCAGGTACTGTATGCTTCTTTACTGACAAAATGGCGTATCAGATTTTGGAAGGGAGAACGCTGGGAATGATGTATCCAGTTTTGGCAATTGTGAGTAGTGAGGACCACATATGGTCCTCTGAGCACTTCTAAGATCACTCCTAAGCACAAAATATCACAGAAATTGAACAAACATTTATAAAATGCATTTAAAAATTACTTAAGATATTAAACAAGAAGGGAGACAAATTGAAAGACTCATACTCTCTGACTCCAAGATATATTATAAAAACTAATAACTATATGAATATGGTTTTGTAATAAAAGCAATTTTAATTAGATGTGACAATATTTAATAGTATTGTTTAAACTTCAGACTACAGAAAAATAGATTAATAAATATCCATTTTTTCAACATGCTAGAGCTATATCAAGAATGTAAATTAAGCATATTGAACATGTTTAATTGTTACACATGAAAAGTTTCATTTTGAAATCCCTTTAAAAATTCATTAAGTTAGTAAAATTTTACTCATAATCTTTATAACTCAACTAATGTGTGACAACACTAAATTAAAGTAAGCTTCAAATACATCTTTATTTAATTGCAAAAGACTTTACTTGTAGATCCTATAAAACTGGTTTATCTGAAATAAAAATTTCAAATACATATAAATATAATCATATATATGGAGATAGAGAGAGATAGAGATAGAGAGAGAAACATCTACAATTATTTTAGTTTAGGTAACAAGTTTACAATAGTGTTTATATTTAACCATATTCCTTTTAATACCAATGACTATTTAAAACCAAACAGTTGGGGCCAGTGATAGAACAGCAGATGGGATGTTTGCTTTGCACCCAGCCAAGCCAGGTTTGATCCCCACACTCCATATGCTCTTTCCTTCCTCCCAAAAGATAGAGCAAGGAAAGGCATGAGAGAATTTGTAATCGAGATAGTTAAACCATCAGATATACAGAAAATTCCTGCATCGCTTGAACCTAGGGCATGGGATTAGGTCAGGACTAGTTCTGATTACACATTGCTTTTGAGAAAATGTCTTAAGGATTGGAGCAGTTTGAAAACCTAAAACATTAGTATCTAAATGTGGAAAAAAAAATTTTCTCTGACTCAGTCAGAGCCCACAGTGACTGGACACTTTTCTTGCACATGATCAACAGAAATTGAATCCTTGACACCTATAAGTTTTCTCATATCTACTAGGAGTGAACCCTGACCACTGCTGAATGTTGACGCCCCCACCCTTCGAAAAAAAAACAAAATAAAAAAAAAACAACTAAAAATCATGATTAACTAACACTCTTTTTATTTTTTTGACCTGATGACAGTCTTTTTTATTTTTATTTTATTTTTAGGCCACAGCCAGTTGTGGTCAGTGCTCAAGAGTCACTCCCGTTAGGGCAGGGAGATAATATTTTGTGCCAAGAACTGTGCCAGGTTGTCCATATACAAGGCAGATGCCCTACTCGCTGTTTTCTCTATCTGGCTCTAAAATGACAGTTTAATTATTGCATTTTTCCCCAGTTATTATCCCTTTTTGGTAGAAATAAAACTATAGATCCACTGTGAAAGGTAATGAGAGGAACTGTAAGTGTAATTTTTGACAAAAGAACTATTAAGTTCATAAGAAAGCTACTCAAAAAAACTGTGCTGGGAAAACTAGCCACAAGAGTGAAACTGAACCACTACCGCACATAACACAGAAGTGAGTCCAAACTGGGTTAAAGACATTGCAGTTAGATACGAATACATAAAATTCACCACAGAAATCATATGCAAAACTCTGTGATATTAACTTTAGAGATCTTTACTTTTTTTTCTTTTTTGGTCACACCCAGAGATGCTCAGAGATTACTCCTGGCACTTCAGAAATCTTTTCAATGATTGAACTCCATTGGCAAAGAAATAAAATAAATAGAACTATACCAAACTAAAAAACTTTTGATCAGCAAAAGAAACTTAATAAAATAAAAGTATACCAACCCCACTGAATGAGTAAAAAAATTCACCACATCAGTCATCTAATAAAGACTTAATATTTACGATATATGAAATCACCATAAAAATCAACAAAGAGCTCCATAAATTGGAGAGAAGAGAAAGGACACTTCTCCCAAATAAGACATATAGATTGTCAACAGGCAAAAGAAAAAGTGTTCATCATTATTAATTAATAAGGAAGCGCAGATCAAGATGACTACTAAATATCACTACATAACAGTGAAAATCACATGTATCGAAAAAGTATGAAAACAATGAATCCTCGCAGGGACATAGAGTATAAAAAGAAATCCTTATTTATTCTTGGTGGGTTGCAATATGGTTCAATATCTCTGGAAAGCAGTACTGAGAATTTTAAAGTAGTTGAAAACAGACCTAGTAAACTATCCAGTAATCACACTTCCTGGAATCTATTCCATAAACACAAAGTCACTAATTCAAAAAGTTATGTGCACATCATGTTCACAGAAACATTATTACATTACACAGAATATGGACATCCAATTTCCCCAATAACACTAGAGTAGACAAATAATCATGGCATATAAAAGCAATGGGAAAAAAACAAATTATGAGAGGGATTCTTGCATTTTACTAGAACATGGGAGGGACTAAAACTATTATGTTAAGCAAAATAAACAAGACAGATAGAGACAAATAATGGATGACCTAGTCAGTATGTGGAACATCACAGAACTCAAACAAGGGAATAGAGTGGACAACAACAACTGAGTTTGCCAAATCAGTGAAGGAGCTTGGGGAAATGTAATGGTAAGGAAGAGGGAGGCAGAGGAGAAGGGACCAAAGACAGTGATAGTGAGATCCTGGCACATTGGTGGTGGGTGTGGTATTATAACATTGCCTAAAGTATTTGCATTTTATCTTTTGTAAATTATGGTGCCTCTAAAACAGCCACTTTTTTTTAAAACAATAATTGAAAAGTAATCTTCACTGTCCCTGTATCACTGTCATCCCATTGCTCATCAATTTGCTCAAGTGGGCACCAGTAACATCTCCACTGTGAGACAAATACTCCACAGGTAGCTTGCTAGGCTCTGCCATGTGGGCGGGATACTCTCGGTAGTTTGCCAGGCCCTCCGAGAGGGACGGAGGAATCGAACCCGGGTCGGCTGCATGCAGGGCAAACACCCTATCCACTGTGCTATTGCTCCAGCCCAACTTAAGTAATCTTAAGCGTTTAAATTCAGATGATTTAGAAGATACCTTTTGTATATAAAAAGTAATGGCTTTTGCTAATTACATTGTTTTCGAATTATATTATAAATTATTTTCAAAGCTCCAAGATATTGATAATTTTCTTGTCACCAATTTTCAGAATAAAAGTAAAACACTGAAGTATTTATTAAAGTTCCAGAACATTGTAATACTTAATGTATCTACAATAGTAATATTGAGTACTTATTTATATTCAACTTAAAGTTAATATCTCTTAAATTGAGCATCATTTAATTTAGATGTCTTAGGAGAAAATATTTTAAATATTTAAGAAAAAATAGTTTTCTCAAAACAATGAATTTCTTCAGGCATAGTGAATGCAATGTTTTAATTTAAATTTCTGAACTTTAAAACACGTATTTATGTACAAATACCCATATTTGTGCCTATGGATATTCATGCATGTCATTCATGTATAAATAGCCCTTCTTAAGATAACTATCAAAAATTTTATTGACAGGACATTTTGTAAACTGGGAAGAGGTTGAACGTTGAAATCAGATAAGTAGTGATTTTAATTCCAGTTGTTCATTTTATAACCTGAGAGCAAAACTGTATATTTCAATTACTATGAGCAATAAAATAAATTTGATAGATTTTGTTTTTAACATAAAAAGAAAAAATGATTCTGAGATGGTTGTCAATATTATGGCTATTTATCCTTTAAATTTTAATATTTTTGATGTATCTTTGAGAAAATATTTTATTGCAGTGTGTGATGATAAATATTTTCCTTATAACTCAATGTAAAATGTAAAAAAGATATGCATCCAGAAGGTGTGTATCTGAATCCAATGATTATTATGACAGAATACCTCTAAATTTATAAATCAGTTAAAAATGTTTGCATTGAAAGGACTTATGTAGAATTAATAGTATTGTGAATGTTAATATTTTTATGTTGTTTTTCTCACTAAAAGTCACTGATCTGTGATAAACCTTTACAGATATATACTCAAATATACTCAGTGCTATGATACCAATTTATTTTCTTTAGACAAGTCTATATGCAGGTAAAAATTTTATATGAAACTAAATTGTTTATGAATGCAGAGTGTGCAGGAAGTGGGTCATTTAAATATTTTGCAATATTTATTCATGAAGTAGGCAGGATGTTAGCTTTCTTGTGACAAGGAAATGTAAGCTTGATTTGAGTCCAATGTATTAGTTTTGGGCATATTGTTGTATTCTGTCATCACAGAATCAGAATATTTAAGATTGTTTTTTAAAAGTATTTCGATGTATTTCTGCTGTAACGTGGGCAGAAAAATAGATTTCTGAGTTTTGAAAAAAAAGTGGAATCCAGAATTTGTAATATGAGACATAAATACTCTAAACAATTTATTGATAATTTTATTTGAAAATAGAATTTGAATGCAGAGGTAATTTTATACTCTATCATTTCATATTGTAGCTATCATTTCACTCAATTACTTAGTATAAGATCTGAAGAATTGTCTAAGAAAAAAATGAATATAATCTTTAGATAGATTTTATTTTAATTGTTTTAAATGTTGTAATGAAATTGCTTGTGTAAAATACATTATTCTGAACCATACATTTTAAAAGTGAAAGTTGGGGCTGGACCATTAGCACAAAGGGTAGGGCATTCACCTTGCATGCAGCAGACCCAGGTTCAATTCCCAGCATCCCATTTGGTCCCCTGAGCACCACCAGGAGTGATTCCTGAGTGCAGAGCCAGGAGTAAGCCCTGTGCATCGCTGGGTGTGACCCAAAAATCAGAAAAATAAAATAAAATAAAATAAAAAATAAAAGTGAAAGTCAAAGATAAAATAATCACAAGATCTGAGCACTGATTCTAGGCTTGGCTCTATTCAATGTGCACCTGATGGCTTAACTAATCCTAAAAAACTCCAGACACTTTAAACTGAGAGTAATATTTCCTAAAGCATCAATTATGGTAAAGAAATATGATTCAAAAGATAATTTATTTAAATCTCTTTATACACACACACACACACATATATATATATATATATGTATATACACACATGTCACTGTCACTGTCATCCCATTGCTCATCGATTTGCTCGAGCAGGCACCAGTGACATGTCCATTGTGAGACTTGTTGTTACTGTTTTTGGCATATCGAGTATGCCACGGGTAACTTGCCAGGCTCTGCCGCGTGGGTGAGATACTCTTGGTAGCTTGCTGGGCTATCCGAGACGGACAGAGGAATCGAACCTGGGTTGGTCGTGTGCAAAGGCAAATGCCCTACCTGATGTGCTATCGCTCCAGGCCATATATGCATATACATGTATATGTATATACTCCAATATATATACTCTAAGATATATGTATGTATATCTATATATACATATATAATATATGAATCATTTCTTTTTTTTTTTGCTTTTTGGGTCACATCCAGCAATGCTCAGGGGTCACTCCTGGATCTGCACTCAGGAATTACCCCTGGCTGTGCTCAAAGGACCATATGGGATGCTGGGAATCGAACCCCGGTCAGCCTCATGCAAGGCAAACGCCCTACCCGCTGTGCTATGCCCCCGAATATATGGATCATTTCAAGCTAAGGTGTTGAACAAGACATGGAAAAGGGAATTGCAGACCTCAAATTCAGACCTTAGGGTCAGAGATTTTATGAAAAATTTTATTTTTCTACTTGGTAACTATAGAAATTCTTGGTCATTAATTTTATTAGAATTATACATATACTTAAGCATTCAAATAATGTGTTTTTGTTAATTTGGTTTTTTTTTTTGGTGGCCCTCACCAATTAGTGCTCAGGTTTATTCCTGGGTCACTCAGGGTTTACTCCTGGTAGTGCTCAGGGTAACATATAGGATGTGAGGTTTGAACCTGAGTTAGCCGCATGCAAGGTAAGCACTCTATATACCATACTACCTCTCCATCCCCTATTCAAATATGTTTTTAAATAAATGATTTCATTTTTCTGGGATAAATACCCAAACACATATAATTGCTGAATTGTATTTTTTTTAATTTGAGATTTACAGTTTTCATGTTGCTTTGCATAGTAAACTGCAGCAATTTGCATTTCTCCTTATAGTGTATAAGGCTTCCCTTTTCTCATTTTCACCAGCACTTACTATTGTATTCTTGACAATAGTCATTCTGACAAGTGTAAGGTAATATGTAACTTTTTTTATTTGCATTTTCCAGATTATATATATATATATGTATATTCCTTTTAGTGTGAAATATAGACACTTTAAAACTTATTTTCTGGTATTGCTCAATAATGACATTTTAGGTAATTAGAAAAATTTCCATCAATTAATAAATAGCAAGTTTTTAAGTAGGAATGTAATTGAAAATTTTAAGGATATTTGGTAGAGCAAATACTTCTAGGATTATTTTTTTTACTACTCTTTACTTTTACTACTTTTTACTTACTATTTACTATAATTTACTATTTTTATTTTCTATTCACTATTATTTGCTATTAATTACTATTTTTTGCTACTATTTTACTACTAAATTACTATTATAATTTTTAGGACTATTTTTTACTATTACAATTTTCATACCATTCATATCTAGCTTGATGAGGCCCAGATTTTGGCATCTAGTATCCCAATACCAGTGACCGAGCAAGTCAACTGAGACTATAAAACATAACATAACCAATACTTCAATATTTATGAGTTAACTTATGAAACTTTTTTCATAACTTGGCATGCATAGTGTAGAAAATAGTCATCAATATTTTTAGTTTTTCTTCAGTTACTTTAATGTTGTATTTTCAAAGATAGTCAATACAGGACTCCCAGTTTAAATAACAATTTAGAAAAAAAAGTCACTAATAATATTTTTGTATGTTTCGTAAAAAAAATTGCATATTTTCTCTATACATTGCATTGATAAATTTTATTCTTTTCTCTCTGAAATTTTAACTTAATTGGAAACTCTGCAGTTTTTCAGTCTTTTTTTTTTAATTTATTCTTTTATTGAATCATCTTGTGGAAAGTTACAAAGCTTTCAGGTTTAAGCCTCAGTTATACAATGCTCGAACATCCATCCCTTCACCAGTGCACATATTCCACCACCAAGAATCACAGTATATCTCCCTCCCTCCCCCACACCTCCCCAGCCCCTCACCCCACCTATGTAACTGATAAATTTCACTTTACTTTCACTTTATTCTGATTACATTCAATATTCAACAAAAAACTCACTATTATTGATTTGGAGTTTCTCCCCCCTAAAGTCGACCTGCTAAAAAGAAAGCATTTGATATTTTGTTTTTTATTGCTGAGAATGAAGAGACATGAGGTCGAGAGGCCGCACTAGCAGTCACATGGTTTTGGATTTCTGTATTTTAGCATGAGATATAACTGACTAATGAATTTATAAGACAGTATCTAGCTTCTGATTTTATATGTAGATATATTATATAAAGATTCTATCATCAAATTAACATATCTGTCACCCACATATGCACTTTTTTGTCAGAATATATTTTATTTGAAACATAGTTCCACTTCTATTCTGAGGTTAGATTTCGTTATTTTATTTGATTTCATTATTTAAATAGACTCCATCTCTGGAAGACTGCACTCAGCAATCAACCATTTCTCAGGCAACTTACTGACTGAGAGAGAGATGGTAGAAAAGTCTGTTTCAGGCAATGAGATCATGGAATTGTAAAACGTTTGATTAAAAGGTGAACTCTGAACATTCACTACACCTGGCAAAATTTTCAATCTTTTGTTGGTTTGTTTTTGAGCCACATCTAGAAGTGCTCAGGGGTGTGGCTCAGTAATTTCTCCTGGCATGCCTGAGGGACCATACATGGTGCTGGGTTCCAACCCTTGTGAATTGCATGTAAGGCAAATGCCTACTCACTGCACCATCTTCTGCACCCATGTTTTCAGTCTTGTATATTCTGCACTAGAGGGAATTATGTAATTATTGCACACTTACACTTAAGTTCAGGGAAGCTGTTGACAGCATAACCTAGACTATCCTGGCTAATTAGTATCAGATCACATGAATTCTAAACAAATTGCAATAATTCCTATAATAATTAAAGTTTCACTCTACAATAGTAAACCTGAATTTCAAGTGCAGTTGTAATGATGTGTGCATATATATATATTGGCCAGGAAGACACACTGTCTGTGCTCAGAGCTTACTTATGTATGGCTCTGCACTCAGGGATAAGTCCTGTCAAAGTTCTGGGTACCATATAGAGTGCATGCAAGGCATATACCCTATACACTGTACTATCTCTCCAGTCCCTATTTGTAATCATGTGTAGCTATTAATAATTAAACTTAGTATCAGCTATAGTGTATCTAGTTAAGAATTCTAGAATAAAATTTCAACATTTATGATTACAAATGGTATGATCACAATGAAAGAACATAATAGGGTTAGGAAGAAAGTAGTATTAGGACTAATGAGAAAAAATATAAAAACCAATTACTGTAATATATTTTAAAATGGACCAAATATTTGGTTTCTAAATAAAGAATAATACTACAAAACTATTAAATATCTCTTTTTAATGCTATCCAGATAAAATTGGAGGAGGTTATGCTAAATCAGAAAGTTAAAGACAAATACCAGATAATCTCACTCACACGTGGTATATAAAGAAACAAAGGAAGGGACTAGACCATATCCATTTAAAGTAGCCCTTTGATATTAACTATCCAAATAAGTTTACTAAGCCTGAGGGGAGTAGGCTATGATAGCAGGTAATGGACATTTTCATGATTGTTGTGCTATCATACCCATAACATAAACATTTACATACTTATAAATCAGTGTTTCATCAATAAAAAATAATTAAAATATTTCTTCTGGTGGGGAGATAGTACAGTGATAAGGTGCTCGCCATTTAAGCCAACCTAGGTTCCAATCCTGGCAAACTACATACAATCTCCTGAGTACCACCAGGAGTGATGCCTATCACAGAGTTAGAAATAAGCTATGAGTGCTATTGGGTTTGACCAAAAAACCAACACCCCAAAATCCCACCAAATTTGATTAATTTATATATTTATTTAATTAATATATATTAAAAATTGAAAAATGTATATATTTAGTTTTTTGATACATAAATAATTGTAACTACAGTAATTTTTCAGTAGAAAAAAATCAGAAAATCTGGAGATCTATATCATTTCAATGCATGTTTCTCCAGAAATATTACATATACAAATAAACCTACAAATATACACATAAAATAATATAAATCACTGTATAATTGTATCACTGTAATCCCATTGATCATTTATTTGCTTGAGTGGGCACCAGTAACACCTCCATTATGAGACTTGTTACTGTTTTTGGCATATCGAATACTCCATGGTTAGCTTTCCAGGCTCTGCCAGGTGGGCGGGATACTCTCGGTAGCTTGCCAGGCTCTCCGAGAGGGGTGGAAAAATTGAACCCAGGTTGGATGCGTGCAAGGCAAATGCCCTACCCACTGTGATACTGCTCCAGCCCAAAAGAATATAAATACATACATTAAATAATATGTGAAGAAAATCATGTTTTATAAGATTATATGACTTCATAAATTGAATGTGTGGGAAGTTTAAGTAGTCTCATTTATGTTTTTCATAATGATAATAATGGTAGAAATATATGGCAAATGTATTTATCAACTATGTCATAACTCAAAAACCACAAAAACTTCAATAGATTAAAATGAGAACATTTCACAGGAGTGAATTAAATGAGAAATAATTCAGGATGTTTACCAGTTGTGATACGAGCATCACTTATCAGGCTTTATAAGTGAATAGAAAACAAAATGATGAAGACCTAATGTATTAGAAACCAAACAAGTATCAGAAAAAATAAGAAAATAAATAGAGAAGCATAACTTGGGAGTTTGAGAAATTGAAAGAAGTTCCAAGTTGTGTAGTTCTGCATGTTTTCTCTCCATATACCTTATCTCTTCTTTCCATTGTTATGTCTTATCTCTTCTTGTGGATAAGGAAGGATTTGCTAGTCCAGAGGTATGAGACAGGACATCTAATACTGGAAAAGTATTAGTATTAAACATCTACAGTAGTCACATATTAAACACTTATATAGGCACAGCTGAAAGAAGAGGATACATAGAATCAGAACCATGTGGAAATTTAACTTGGGAACAGAATTAAGTAGCAAAAGATATGAGAGGCATACTTTGTAAATACAAGAGAGAGGTGATTTCTGGTTTCCACCAGAAACTATGATTTTCTTGTCTAAGTAATTACAGCAGATGGACCATTATTCAAGGAGAAGTAGGCACTGTCCCTGGCACTGTGTTGTGTTAGTTTGCTTGGTAAATTTAGCTGTAAACTTTCCCCTCACTTGTTGTATAAGAGTCTGTGTGTGTGCACATGCATCTGTAATACATAGTTACTGTAGTGTGAAGCTCTACAATTTTTTTTGTAATATAAGAATTTGACCAAAGTTTTGATTGCTGCATAATCCACTTAAAAGTACACAAGCTAAAAATAAAGTAAATAATTGTACTCACAGGATAGATTATCTGCTTCCTCAACTGAAAGTTCTTTGTTTTACATACCTTGGTTGATTTCACTAGCTTATCATTTGGACCATTTATTTATTTGTGGCAATTTAAATTTCCACTATGCTTTAAAATTGCCAATTAAAGTCACTCTACTAAATACTGGTCCCCTACTCTCAATTCCAACAGAAACAGAAACCAAGGTCTATACACACACACACACACACACACACACACACACGCACGCACGCACGCACGCACGCACACACACGCACACACACATCCTCTCTTTTTCCCTATTTCATTCAGTGTAGTCCTATGTGCTATGTGTGCTATGTAATCTCCAGGCCATTTATCTATTTTTGGTTTTGGGAATACACCCAGAATTGCTCAGGGCTAACTCCTATCTTGCTCAGAGATCACTTCTGGCAGTGCTTGGGAAACCATAAGGTGGTGTTCTGGAGATCAAACTGGGTCAGCCTCCTATAAGGCAAGAGCATTGCCTGCTAAATTAACTATATGGTCCAAAAATGTTTTATATTTAAAATCCACTGATTAAGTGATCTCATGCAAACTAATAATATTAAGAATATTTTATTTTCTATGCTTGCTTATGGGTTGTTTTGGTAATGTAGTTTGGTTTTATACAGATTATGTGTTTAAAATTCGGTTGATGCCAGACTACTAAATATTTGGGTTAGGAGTTTTCAAACTATTGCACCAAATTGTTTTTGTTTATAAAACAAACTCATAATAGCCAATATAGCCTATACAAAGAAAAAAATGCATGAGTGTGCCAAGGGACTCTTTCAACTCCAAAAACACAAAGGCAAATGACAGCAAACCCAGAATTTGTAATCCGCCCTTTTTTTTTCCTGCTTTTCCTCAAATTTTACTGCTACAATGTCACTGAAGCACTGTTGTCCTGTTGTTTATCGATTTGCTCAAGCGGGCACCAGTAACATCTCCATTGTAAGACTTGTTACTGTTTTTGGCGTATTGAATACGCCACGGGTAGCTTGCCAGGCTCTGCCGTGCAGGCGGGATACTCTCAGTAGCTTGTCGGGTTCTCTGAGAGGGATGGAGGAATCAAACCCAGGTCAGCCGTGTGCAAGGCAAATGTCCTACCCATTGTGATATAGCTCCAGCGTTATTGCTACAGTTATTCTTAATATATCATTGATTTCTTTTATTCTCCCAAATAATTATTTTTGTTTTTATCTGACAATTATAATATCTTATCATATGCTTATTTATGTCTACAAATTGTTTGAAATAGGTGCCTTTTTGTAACTTCCTGCTAACTTTAATCATTTTCTTTGAGCTATACTTTATAAGATACACTCACTTCAACTGTATTAAAATGTCTCTGAGTCACAGGATAAAGCAAATGAGAATAAATTATAAGTAATCTAGAAGAGAATTTCATATTTACAGATGATAGATATAGATTATAAACACAGAAGATAAAAATAAAAAGTATGTCACAGAAAATCCCAAAATTCAAAAATTAAAAATTTTTATAGTAATTTTATGCATTAGTGTCTATTTTCTTCAGTTTTGATGTTCTGGTTTGGTTTGGTTTCTGGACCACAGTTCATTCTGTATAGGGTTTCTCCTGACTCTGAGCTCAAATATCACTCCTGGGCACTCCTCAGGAAGACATTTGTGATTCCAGGATCAAACCCAGATTGGCTACAGGGAAGTTAGACATCTTACACGACTGTACTATCTGTCAGGCCTCCTATTTATCATTTTTTATATCTTTGGGAACATATAATATGATTCTCTCTATACATGAATAACTAATGACATTACTGCTTGGTGTTCATTTTGAGTAAACACATAAATATTTAATGTTACAGATGATGCCTCCTAACTTGGCTTTAATGGGATCATATTTTTATGAATTTCTTTGATATAGCTAGGTATTCTTGTCTCCTATAAATGTACTGCATTCTCTATAGTTTTTTGTTTATTTACGATTCAATTATTTTCTATGATCTAGCAGGTAGGGCGCTTGTCTTCCACGCAGCCAACCTGCGTTCGATTCCTCCACCCCTCTTGGAGAACCCTGCAAGATACCAACAGTATCTTGCCCTCACAGTAGAGCCTGGCAAGCTACCCGTGGAGTATTTGATATGCCAAAACTAGTAACAATTCTCACAATGGAGACATTACTGGTGCCAGCTCGAGCAAATCGATGAGCAACGGGATGATAGTGACATTGACAGATCTATGATGAAATATTAGATTGACGATCAGAGAGATAGCTTAATGAATGAGCCCACTTTAGATACAGAGGTTTGATTTGATCCTAGCTGCAACTAAGAGTGATACCTGAGTACAGAGTTGGGAATAGCCCTGAGCACTGTCAGGTACAGCTCTCTCCCACCCACCCTTAGCACGTTCTTAATCTTTAAAACATGAGCTATGTTTAACAATCTCTGTGTCTTTATAATATTATTATATATTTATTATATATTTATAACGACTATTGCTGTGAAAAATCACATATTCAAATATAATTTGATGTTAATATTTACTAATATAATCTCTGAGATATCAGTGGGTTCTTCAAATTCCTTCTATCTTATGGTCCAAATGTTATTGCATCATCTGTAAGAATGTGGTATGGGATGACACAAAAGCAATTTTGCCTTTTAGTTCCTATTATTCAGTTTAAAACAGTTAAAATGTCAATAAAGTATAAATTTAAATATAATTCAAATATGTTATGTGACTTATATTTGTAATTTTTTCTCTTATAACAGCTAAATAATTAACAACTTTGAGGGTACTCTTAGAGATTTTCCTTTCAGTTAAGTCCACAAAATGTTAATAGAAGTTATTATATAAAATAAAAAACAAAAGTTCCTTGGGATCCTCTGCCTTGTCAAAAATCTGAAGAACACCTAGTATGTTTGTCATTTTATTAGATTCCACATAAATTAAAAATCTATGAATTGTAACTAAAATATTTTTAGTAACTTTTATGTGATCGGTTTCATTCGGATAGTAAGAAGACTGAAATTCAAACTAATGTATATGCAGAAAAACAAGCAATTTTTTTTCCTGTCTATTGGTCCCTTAGGAAATGTTTTCTGTGAAGTACTTTTATGGTTAACTCTGCTTAAAATAAAACTGTTCTCTAAAATTCTATAGAAATTACAAGAAAAAACACATAATTTCCCCTATTCTCTAATTTAAAAAGCTACTGTTATCTAATTTATTCTTTTTCAATTTGTTTTACCCTCCTGTGAAGACATCTCAGCTCTTGAATTTTGTAGTATGGCCTTTGTTGGAGGCATGAAGCCACTTACAAGACTTATTTTTAAATAATTTCATTCTCATACTTTACTATTTGTCAATGTATTTATAGTTTAAATCATTTAACTATATTTAAATAATTAAATTAAAATATTGAAAAAAGTCATTAAAAATAATGTCAGAAATTAAGGATGAAATTGAATTGACATTTCTTTATAAAATTTATTATGCAAACCAAACACTATAAATGGAAACTGGATTTTGTGAAGCATAAAACAATGGATGAAAATTTGCATTGAGGATCGAAGAAAATCAAGTAAGCTAAATCATGTATAAGTGGATAAATATATTTATAAATTATAAATCAAGAAAACATGATCCTTATTCTTATTACTTGAAATATGTATTTTTTCACATGTATTCTTTCTAAAACCTTGATTATTTCAATTTTTCAGTAAAAGAATAACATAATTGATTGTCTTTCCTAATATATAAAATGTTTTCAGTTATTGATATTGTATTACACATATTTGATGAAACTTGAAAACAAGAACTATTTTATTTTGTGCTATCCAGTATTACATGGTTTATTACATGGTTTGGAATTAATTTTATTTTGAATATAACAGCAATTTGGTTAGTAAAAATATTGATTTTCCTGATATTTCAACTATTTAATTTTTTTAGGCTGCCAGTTTGAAATTTATTATAAATTAATTTTCTAGTTTGTCAGAGATTGAGTCTTCATGTTTAAGCAGAGACCATACCAAATTCTTTAATGTTTAAGAAAAAAAATGTTCATTCATGGTTGAAAGCAATGTACTAAGCTAAAAGATCTCTGTAGAATTATAATCATAAATAAGAAGACAGGATCCAACTGCAGTAGAATAAAATCAATGGTAACAAAATAAAAATGATTCATTTTAATTTTTTAAGCAATATTGTAAACAATTTGTTGATTTTTCTGGGTTTTGTCAAATGCAAAGTAATTCTCTTATCCTGGGGCAAGAGGGAACCTAGACAATATTAAAGAAAGCACCAAAAACTACAGTAATATCCTACACTTTATTAAACTACATAAAACTGTATTTTGAATATTTCATCATATAAATGAGAATATTGCATATAAAAGGAGAAGAAGAAGAAGAAGAAAGAAGAAGAAACAGAAGAAGAAGAAGAAGAAGAAGAAGAAGAAGAAGAAGAAGAAGAAGAAGAAGAAGAAGAAGAAGAAGAAGAAGAAGAAGAAGAAGAAGAAGAAGAAGAAGGAAAAGAAGGAGGAGGAGGAGGAGGAGGAGAAGACAAAAGGAAAACATTTTCTATAACTTTTAAGTTATTTACTTAACTACTATTCACCATAGACCTGTCAAGTTGAAATCTAAATTAACCATTACATTGTAGTGGAGTTACAGCTCAAAGATCTGGAGCTCATGCTTTAACTTACAAAGCTCAATTTTGACTGTCCTCACCCACCTCTCTCCTGTAGGAGAGAACTTGAGTACAGATGTGGAAGAGCCTCCAGAACAGTGCTTAATGTTGCCTTCCCACAAACAAATGAACACAGCTCTGTAGTGCTGCCATTCAATTGCTCATCGATTTGCTCAAGCGGGCACCATTCTCCATTGTGAGACTTGTTGTTACTGTTTTTGGCATATCAAATATACCACGGATAGCTTGCCAGGCTCTGCCATACGGGTGGGATACTCTTGATAGCGTCCCGGTCTCTCTGAGAGGGACAGAGGACTCAAACCCTGGTAGGATGCATGCAAGGAAGAGGTCCTACCTGCTGTGCTTTCACTCCAGTCCAATAAATAAACAAAATACAAACAATAAAATCAAGATATCTTTAAAACACTTGCTTTATTAATTTATAGTTAGGTTGACAAATAAAATGCAGAAATACTGTATATCAAGATAAATGAGCTTTAATAGTTTTTTAAAAATATTTTTTAATAAATAGGTCTCAAAGATTGCACAGGACTTTTACTTTTCTAAATAAAGCAATTCCTTCTTTGATTTGACATATCATATAAGAAATGTGATATGAGTGTAATTAGAATGATCATATAATTTGTTGTACAGATCAAAACATGTTTGTAAGTAAAGGTGGTGGAATCCATAATTATATCATGTCAATAGACATAAACTAAGACTATTTCTGATAAATTAGATTTTGAGATAATTCTAAATATAAGTTTTAAATTACAAGAGTTAGAAAGAAGAAGCCTGTCAAGATAAAATATCAAGCTACTATTCCTCTCTTTTTTGATTAGTTTCTTAAAGAAATTTGTTTCAATTAGTTCCTATCATTACTCTGGAAATATTAAAGCTTGTCTCTCATAGATTCAGCTACTGTTTATAGAAAGTGGAAGAGAAATAACAAAATAATTTTATTATCTATGGATATATTTTAGCTAATATCACAGTCAAATAAATAAATTAAGAGATTGAGAATGAAGCAAAGCAAAAATATAAGTTATGTCCTATGATTTTAAATGGAAAAATATATTGATATGATGTATTCCACATGACTATCATTTGAATGTGCTGTTTATTGAGAGAGATGACATCCTGATTATGTAATAGACAAACTAAACAACCATAAATATATAGATTCTAAAATGGACAAGGAACTTAACAAATATTTATCCAAGAAAGAGTATACAACAACCAAAAGCAAATAAAAAGAAATTGCTAACATTATTTCATTAGAGAACGCCCTGGATTTTATCCCTAGCAATACATGGTTCCTGTGTTATTCTAGTGACCTCCAAGCATTGATGGGCCAGGACTGTTGTAGGTGTCCAGCCTGCCCCCACTCATATGAAAACAATAAAATTAAGTGATTAAATTATGTAGAAAATCTGGAAATTTGTAAATAACAAGAGATAATGTGAAATATGCAACCATTATGAAAAATGGTTTGGTTTCTTTTCTAAGCATAGGAGAATTCTATTGCCCAATAATTTCATTCATATATTTATTAATGGATGTGTATTTAGACACATCTGCACACATATGCATAGAATAAATGGAAATAAACATTCAGATATGTTCGGAAATGTTCATTGAAGAACTATTCACATTAGTCAAAAGAATAAGTTTTTCCATTTTCTGTTTATGAGGTTGATGCAGATAAGGCAGAGCATCTCTGGCAGGTCTCTGCGTTCATTTGCAATTCCCAGGTTCTTCAATATTTTCAGAATGAAAATATTGAAAAATAGAGATGCTCAGACTCAGAGTTGGAAAGTAGAAAAGTTTACTTGGAAGCAAAAGGAGGGGAAAACTTTCTAAGTGGGGAGAAAGTTAGTATAGGACTAAGTTAAAAGGGAGTTTTGTGTGCACCCTTTTTAAAGGCTACTTGCATGCCTTATCAATTGTCAAGAATTTACAAAAGACGCCAGAAAATCACAAGGAAGTCTAGCTGGTCTAAATCTCTCATTTTTGCCCCTTATCTTAGTTTCCCTGTTGGCCTAGGTTCTAGGACAGATTTCGTGGTCCTGGAAATCACTGACCGCTGGAACAGGACTTTGGGAATGAGTGTGTCAGGTCTGTGGGAGAAAGGTAGCAAGGAGAAAGTGCTGTTCCCTTCCTCACAAGGGGAAACACATCTTCCAGGCCTAATGGCCAATTATCTCAGTTTCCCCATTAGCCTTACTTCCAGGATTGCCCCTTAACTTAGCTTCCCTGTCAACTTAGAGGGAGTCCAGCACTGAGTTTTATGTGCCTGGGAAGCCCCAGGAATGCTGAGACAGAACCCTGGGCTTCGAATGCACCTCAGGTTGATGGGGGAAAGTTGGAACATCGTGAGAGAGAAAACTGTGGCTTCCTCTCTCACTGACAAGGGGAAACTGAGCCTTCCTCTTTCAAGGTGAATGACAAGGAAATATTCCATACAAAGGAATATTTGCTTTGAAAGTGATGAAATTCTGAGATATAACACAACATGGATATATCTTGAAAACATTCTATCAAAATAAATTAGATCTCAAAGAACAAATATTCAAATTTATTTTTATGAATACCTAAAAATGTCACATTCTTGGGCACAGAAAACTGATTAAAAGTTACTAGATGTTGGCGACAAGGGAAATTTTAAATTATTATTAATGATTATGGGATTTTTAACTGGGCTTATAAAAATCCCTGAATCTTTAAACATGGAGGAATTTGTTGAACAATATTATGAATCAAATTAATTATAACGAATTGATCACAAGGCATGACTTAAATGGAAAGATATATGATATGTGTACATGAATACATTTAATGTCATTTAATTCAATATGTAGTTATAATTTATTACTTTTAATAACTTAAGCTATACATGCCATATTGATGCAGGCAAGGCTGAAGCACCAGCAGCAAATCTCTATTCATTTCCAATTCCTTTGTTCTTCAATATCTTGAAGAATGAAAATATTGAACAAAAAAGATGCTCAGACTCAGAGTTAGAAAATAGAAAAATTTAGTGAAAAGTAGAAGAGAAAAGAAAAGGAGCTCCCCAAGTGGCGAGAAAATGTGGGGCTAACTTAAAAGCAAGGGTATATGTAAGGCCTTTAAAGGTCCCTAATATTTTTTGTCAATTGACAAGTATTGCAGAGAATGCAGGGAATCTACGGGATGATAGGGCTGCTTTGGGTCTTTCTGGGCAATCTGCCTCAGATATTGTCCATTATCTTATTTTCCCTGTGATCCTAAACTCTGGGGAAGATTTTTAGAAGGAAAACTGGTAACTCCCTATTTATCAGAAAAGCCCAGGAGTTTGCAAGGAGTCAAAACTGTAGGATGGGCCAGCCAATAGTGGGACTGCTCACAGTAGCAATCAAAGGTTAGCTTTTAATATTAACATAATAGAACTGTAAATTATATAATTTAATATTATAATATACTTTATCCCCTCGGTGTTTCACTGCCTCATTGTGGCAAGGGGGTGGCTGTGGTGCCAACCAGTGAAGAGCGAAACAACATGCCACTCACACAGCAGAGCTGGCAAGCTACCTGTGGCGCATTTGATATGCCACAAACAGTAACAAAAATGGGTCTCATTCCATTGCCCCTGGAAGAGCCCCAACTACAGCAGCGTTGACAAGGAGGAGCAAGGAAAGACTGATAATATCTCAGGGTTGAAGTAGGCTGCCAAAATGTAAAGGGACTAAAATGACTGTCTGCACTTTTAATGCATGTACCCTGGCAACAGAAGCATCCAGCAAGCATCTGATGGTGCAAGCACAGAAGATCAAGTACGAGGTCATTGGATTGACAGAGATGTAAAGCCATCGATCACATCATGCCATTTTCAACACTGGAGAAGAACTGTTCCTTGGAATATACAACAGTAGAGGTGTCGGTGGTGTTGGTGTCCTTGTCAACACAAACTTGGCCATGAGCATTGATTCATCTGAATGCCTAATAACCCAAATGCCTAATAACCCAAATAAATCAGACGATTATGCTTGAATAGATGTCTCATTGCCGGTAGTTTCTATCTTAATCATCTACGCACCAACATCCAACTACGATGAAGAAGAAATTGAGAAGTTCTACATGGAGCTGGAAAAGTTCTATAAAGAAGACCACACCTTTACAAGGTCATTGTCGGTGATTTTAATGCCAAGATAAGACCTAGAAGGTCACCCAAAGAACTCCACATCAGGACCAAGGGCCTAGAATGGAACTATCAGGGTGACAGACTGTCTGAGTTCATCACGTTGACCAAGACCATCCATGGTAACTCACAGTTCCAGAAGGCCGAATCTAAACATTGGACATGGGAGTCTTCTGGTGAACAGTTCCACAACAAAATTGACCGCATCATATTCAATCAAAGATTTTGCCTAACCGATGTTGCTGTTGTCCCAAAATTCCAAACAGGATCAGACCACCATCTCCTTTGTGCAAAATTCTACTTCACAGAGTGGGGAGAAAGGTCTGCAAAGTTTAAGTTTAAGAAGAGAACTCCCAGAATGAATGCCAACTGGCAGGGAGCTCTTTGGCACTATTTTGGCAATATGGGAAGATGCCATCATCGACAACATTGAGGAAGAATACAATCAACTGGTTCCGCACCTCCATGATTGTGTGAGGAACACTGAGAGTAAGAAAGCCACAAAAAGACGCCTGTCTTCAGAAACTCTTGAGCTCATTCGCCAACGTGGTTTGGTACGAGCCTCAGGCAATCACAACCTAACATCCAAGCTCGCAAAGCTGTGCAGAGAAGCAATTAAAGAAGATCTCAAAGAGAGAAGAGCAGCAGTTTTGACTGGTGTGGCAGAAGCTGGAAAAAGTATTCACAATGCCCACTTGTCCTTTGCCAACTATAAGACCAAGATGATGTCCTCTGATGTCCTGATGGATCTATCACATCTTCCAGAAGGACAATGGAAAAGGTTCTGCATAACTTCTAGTCGGTTCTTTTCGATAGCCACTTCCACCTAGAAAACAGGATAAGAACGCTACTTAGGTCACTCAAAGGGGAATCAAAAGAGCTACTCTTGGAGTATCACGTTTCACTCAACTGAGAGAAGGAATCCGGAGTTCTGACCTTTGTAGATGATCAAGAATCAGGGACACTGTCTCGTTTGCCAAGGAGTCAAAAATCAAATGGACCTGACACGTAATGTGATTTGGAGATGACCATTGTTACCGAGGGGATTCCATGGGATGTCAAAAGACTGTGGCCGCCCACCAACAAGATGATCAGAATTTTTCGTCAAGACCCTGAACGAATGGTTTGAGGCTCTTCGTGTTCCTGGAGTGAGCAGATGCCATTGGGCTACACTAGCATGCAACAGGGATGAATGGAGATGTTACTCGGGCCTGCTTGAGGAAATCGATGAGGAAGGGGAAGACAAGTGATACAAGTGATACAATATATTTTATATATTGATAAGATGTATATCATTGAGTATTAATACTTTATTTATATAGTTATTATTGATAAAATTATATAATTGATTCATGTGACAATACATTTTAAATATGTTGATTTTAAATCAATGTTGAACCTTTTATAATATATTATTTAACATTAAGTGAGAGGAAAATTTCTTTATTTTTGTGAAAATACACTTTAAATTATAATAATTTGGTCACTGACTCTTGAGAACATTGAGGTTCTCTTGAGAATCTATTGGTGAAGACTTGGAATGTTAAAAGCACTATCCATGCAGAAAATTATCTATTGGATTAATTTCCCTCATATAGTATTCTATTCTCTCATGTCCTACAACACACATGTTGGAAGTAGACTAAGAGAAGAAAGGGAAAATAGAAATTTAAAATTAGAAATTAACATAACAAAGAATATTATATGGAAAAATATGTTAGGATTCAGTTATATCAAAGTCTTAATGTAAGAGTAAAAAATGTGATTGTACTAAAAGGAGTAATTTTATCTTAAAATTTGACTTGTATTCAGTCTTAATTTTATAGTTCTTAAAAAAATTTAAGCACCACAATTTGCATTACTATTAATAATAGAGCCCTAAGCATACATTGTTTCATCACACCCATAATCTTTACACCACCAGCATCTCTGACCCAACTTGTCAAGATCCCCCTCCCTCTTACTCTCAACCTCCACTCCTCTGGTTTGTTTTATTATTTTCTTTTTAATGTGGAAAATACATTTTATTGAAATAAATTTATTTAAGGAAATGTGAAGAAGAACATCTGTTTAAAAGAACAGGGCTTTTACCAGAGGGAAAAACAGAGAAAATGAGGATTTGATTCTATACAATTTTTCCAAATTGCCTTAGCCTGGATTTCTCAGCATACACAAAAGTTAATCTGGAAAAGCCTTGGACTCAAAGGACCTTTCATATTCTTACCCTGACCTTTAGAATTCCTTGTAGTTTCTCTTTTCCGGAAAGAGTGATCTGTTTTCTGCATCTGGGTGGTATCTCAGCTTCTACAGCTCCAAAGAGCTCATGATTTGCATCTAAAAAGGATGTGGTCTTCAAGTCTTTGGGCTGCTTCAGATCTAGACAATTGCTGCTTAAGTTTTATTGTTTTCACAAATCTTATTACCTGGAGCCTCCAAATCTGTGCCTGCAATAGGAACAAGTATTGAAATCCTCTAAACATTTGAAAACTGAGTTCTTAAGGACAATTTCTCAAACACTGGTGAGGACTGTCAATTAATTTTTTCAGGTGAATATTTTTATTAATGTTTGTCTTCAAAATATATATTAGTTGAAAAGTTACACATTTTCACTTATATTGACTCTCAGGATATTCTTTAAAGAAGTAAATATTTTTTTTTTACACCAAAGCATCTGTCAAATTTATTTATTTTTTAATTTATTTGTTTTTTAATTAGTGACTCACCGTGAGGGTACAGTTACAGACTTATACATTTTCGTGCTCATGAATCCCTCACACAATGTTCGAGAACCCATCCCTTCACCAGTACCCATTCTCCACCACCAATAAACCCAGTATCCCTCCAACCTCCAAATCCCATCTCCTCCCACCCCACCCTGCCTACCTTTTGTTCTCTCTCTCAAATTGGGTGTTGTGGTTTGCAATAGGGGTGTTTAGAGGACCTGTGTTCAGTGTCTAGACTACTTTCAGCACTCAGCACCCTTCCCACGCATGGTCTCCAACCACATTTTACTTGGTGTTCCCTTCTCTATATGAGCTGTGTTTTCCCCAGAATGTGAAACCAACCTCCTGGTACTTATTTGTACTATTCTTGGGTGCTGGTTTCCTACTATGTTATTTTATATTCAACAGATGAGTACAATCTTTCTTTGTATGTTTCTTTCTTTCTGACTCATTTCATTTAGCATGATACTTTCCATGTTGATACACTTATATGCAAAGTTCATGACTTCATTTTTTCTAACAGCTGCATAGTATTTCATTGTATAGATATACCAAAATTTCTTTAACCAGTCATCTGTTCTAGGACACGCGGGCTTTTTCCAGATTCTGGCTATTGTAAAAAATGCTACGATGATATAAGTGCAGATGTCATTTTGACTATACTTTTTTGCTTCTCCAGAGTATATTCCTAGCAGTGGTATTGCTGGGTCAAATGGGAGCTCAATTTCTAATTTTTTGAGAAGCGTCCATATTGTTTTCCAAAAGGACTGAACCAGTCGACATTCCCGCCAAAAGAGTAGAAGGGTCCCTTTCTCCCCATATCCTCTCCAACAGCGGTTGATTTTGTTCGTTTGGATATGTGCCAGTCTCTGTGGTGTGAGGTGGTATCTCATGGTTGTTTAGGTCTGCATCTCCCTGATGATTGGTGATGCAGAGCACTTTTTCATGTGCTTTTTGGCCATTTGTATCTCTTCCCAGGGAAAGTTTCTGTTCATTTCTTCGGCCCGTTTTCTGATGTGGTTGGATGTTTTCTTCTTTTAGAGTTCAACCAGTGCCTTATATACCTTTGATATCAACCCCATATCTGATGGGTATTGGGTGAATATCCTTTCTCATTCTATAGATTATCTTTGTATTTTGGTCACTGTGTCTTTTGCAATGCAGAAGATTTTTAGCTTAATATAGTCCCATTTGTTTATTTCTGTTTCCACTTGGTTGGTCAGTTGCATGTCATCTTTGAAGATATTTTAGCTTCAATATCGTGGAGGGTTTTGCCGACCTTGTCTTCAATGTACCTTATGGTTTGTGGTCTAATGTTGAGGTCCTTAATCCATTTTGATCTGATTTTTGTGCATGGTGTCTGGTCGAGGTCTAAGCCCATTCTTTTGCTTGTTGTTGTCCAGTCTTGCCAACACCATTTACTAAAGAGGCTTTCCTTGCTCCACTTCACATTTCTTGCTCCCTTATGAAAGATTAGATGATCATACATTTGGAGTCATGTGTAGGGATATTCCACCCTGTTCCATTGGTCTGCAGGTCTGCCTTTGTTCCAGTACCATGCTGTTTTAATTGGTACCGCTTTGTAGTAAAGTTTAAGGTTGGGGAGGGCTATGCCTCCCGTCATCTTTTTCCCAAGAATTGTTCTGGCTATCATTGTGCGTTTGTTGTTCCATATGAATTTTAGGATTGCTTGATCCATTTCTTTGAAGAATGTCATGGGTATCCTTATAGGGATCGCATTGAATCTATATAATGCTTTGGGGAGTATTGCCATTTTGACAATGTTGATTCTCCCTATCCATGAGCAGGGTATATGTTTCCATTTCCTCATGTCCTCTTTTGTTTCATGGAGTAGCATTTTATAGTTTTCTTTGTAGAGGTCCTTTACTTCCTTGGTTGAGCTGATTCTGAGGTACTTGATTTTCTGGTCACGATTGTGGATGGGATTGCTTTTTTCATGTCCCTTTCCTCTGTCTCATTGTTTGCATATAGGAAGGCCAAGGATTTTTGGGTAGAGATTTTATAGCCTGCAACTTTATTGTATAAGTCTATTGTTCCTAACAGTTTCTTAGTAGAGACTTTAGGCTTCTCTAGATATAGTATCATATCATCTGTGAATAGTGAAAATTTGATTTCTTGCCTAACAGCTATCGCAAGTACTTCCAGAACTATATTGAGCAGAAGTGGTAAGAGTGTGCATAACTGTCTTGTTCCTGATCTTAGAGGAAAGGCCCTTAGTTTTTCCCCATTGAGGATAATGCTTGCCCTAGGCTTGTGGTAGATGGCTTTGACTAGCTTGAGGAAAGTTCCTCCAAAACCCATTTTAGTGAGGATTTTCTTCATGAATGGATGTTGGATCTTGTCAAATGCTTCCTCTGCATCTATTGATATGATAATATAGTTTTATCTTTACTTTTGTTGATATGATGGATTATGTTGATTGATTTCTAAATATTAAACCATCCTTGCATCCCCAGGATGAATCCCACTTGGTCATGGTGTATGATCTTTTTGATGAGTTGTTGGATCCTATTTGCTAATATTTTGTTCAGGATCTTCACATCTGTGTTTGTCATGGATATTGGTCTATAATTTTCTTTGTTAGTGGTGTCTTTGTTTGCTTTTGGTATAAGAAAGATGTGCGCTTAATAGAAACTGTTTGAGAGAGTTCCTGTTTTTTTAATTTCCTGGAAAAATTGATGAGAACTGGTAACAGGTCTTCTTTAAATGTTTGGAAGAATTCACCAGTGAATCTATCTGGGCCTGGGCTTTTGTTTTCGGGGAGATTTTTGATTACAGTTTCAATTTCCTTGATATTAGTGGGTCTATTCCAGTATTCCAAGTCTTCTTGGTTGAGACTTGGGTGATTCTAGGAATCAAAAAATTTATCCATTTCTTGTAGGTCCTCTTGTTTTCTGGTATACAGACTTTCAAAGTAGTCTCTGAGGATCTTTTGAATTTCATTGGTTTCTGTTGTGATGTCCCCCTTTTCATTCATGATTTGGTTTATTACGGTTCTCTCTCTCTTTCTTTGTGAGTCTTGCTAATGGTTTGTCAATCCTGTTTATTTTCTCAAAGAACCAGCTCTTGGTTTAATTAACCTTTCATATTGTTTTCTGGGTTTCCATGTGGTTAATTTCTGGTCTAATTTTTGTTATTTTTTTCCTTCGGTCTGGTTTGCGTTCTTTTTCTGGTCCTTTTCTAACGACTTGAGCAGTGAAGTCAATATATGTATGTAGGCTCTTTCTTCCTTCCTAAGGAATGCTATAAATTTTCCCCTTAACACAGTTTTAGCTGTGTCCTATATGTTTTGGTAGCTCGTGTCTTCATTTTCATTTTTTTGAGGTATCTCTTTAATTCTTCCTTGATTTCCTTCCTGATCCACTCATTGTTCAACACTGAGCTGTTTAATTTCCAGGTTTTTGCTTTGTTTCTTTGCAACTGTTTGTGATTAGCTTCTATCTTCAGTGCATCGTGGTCTGAGAAGATAGTTGATACAATTTCTATCTTTCTGATTCTATTGAGGTATGTTTTGTGGCCCAGTACATGGTCTATTTTGGAAAATGTTCCGTGTGCACTGGAAAAGAATGTGTATTCTTTTTGGGGGTGTGTAAAGCCCTGTATAGGTCTATTAGGCCTCTCTCTCTTCTATTTCTTCCTTCAGAGTCCATGTTTCCTTGCTGAGTTTTGTTATTGTTAATCTATCCAGAGGTGATAAGGCAGTGTTGAAGTCTCTGACTACTATTGTTATGTTAGCGATGTCCTCCGAAAAGTCCATTAGGAGTTGTTTTAAGTATTTAGCTGGTCTCTCATTAGTTGCATATACATTTAAGAGTGTGATTTCTTCCTGCTGCACATATCCCTTGATAAATAGGAAGAGACCTTAGCTGTTCCTTCTAATCTTTTTCAACCTAAAATCTATGTTGTCAGATACTAGTATGGCCACCCCAGATTTTGAGGGAATTGTTTGCTTGCAGGATTGTTTTCCACCCTTTAACTTTGAGTCTGTGTTTGCTCTGACTGTTCAGGTGTGTTTCTTGCAGGCAGAAGAATGTTTGGTCGGTTTAGTTTCTAATCCATTTTGCCACTCTGTATCTCTTAATCGGTGCATTTAGGCCATTGACATTGAGAGAGATTATTGTCATGAGGTTTTTTGCCATCTTTCTGTGGCGATTGTTATTCTTATGGGGTTCTTCCTTGACTTACAATAGCCCCTTTAGTCCTTCTTTTAAGTTTGGTTTTGAGTCTATGAATTTCCTGAGCTGTTGTTTACCTGTGAAATAGTGTATGGTTCCTTCGAGTTTGAGTGAGAGTTTAGCTGGATAAAGTATTCTTGGTGATGCGTTCATTTCATTCAGTTTTTTCACTATGTCCCACCATTGTCTTCGGGCTTGGAGGGTTTCATTTGATAGGTCTGCTGTAAATCTAAGGGGTGCTCCTTTGTATGTGATTTCCTTCTTTGACCTTGCTGCTTGCAGTATTGCATCTCTATCCACAGCATCTGTCATTTTGACTATGATATGCCTTGGAGTCTTTTTATTTGGGTTTCTTTTTGCTGGTATTCTTTGGGATCCTTGGATCTGGAATCCTGCCTTCTCCAGCTCTGGGGATTTCTTAGCAATGATGTCTTTAACTGTGTTTTTTTCATTAGGGTTACGTCCCTGAGCTTCTGGTACTCCAATGATTCTTATGTTGTTCCTCTTGAGGTCATTCCCTAGGACTCTGTTTCGCTCTAGAGCCATTTTTACGTCTTTTGCCATTATTTGTTGTTGCCTGTAAGCTTTTTCAGCTCATCTTTAAGCTCACAGTTTCTGTCTTCGACTGTAGTCATTCTACTCTGAGATTTTTAATTCATCTACTGATTCCTTTATTTGTGTGATTTCTGTTTGTAGCTTTGTGACATCTGTTCGTAGCTTTGAAATTTCTGCTCTCATTTCTTCCTGCATTTTCTTGGTTGACCATTCCAAACCTTCATTCATCTCCTCCCTTAATTTACTGGATATCTGTTCCATGGTTGCTTTGAGCACATCGACCCTCTTCAAGATTTCTTCTCTGAATTCTTTTACTGAGCGGTCCTGTATGTAGGTAACCCCTGTGGGGATTTCTGGAATATTTACTTCATCCTCTCTCTATGGAGGGAACTTTTCCTGTTTCTTCATATTGTTATGGAAATATAGAGTTGGAACCTTCTAGTTGTCTATCCCTATTCCGTCTTTCTGCAGGGGGGATTCCGTTTGTGCTAAGTTGATGATGGTAGCCTTATTACAATTTTAGAATACTTCCTTACTCTCAGATGCTCCTCCTGGTTTATGTGGGGCCTGTAGTGATGACTTAAGGCTATGCTCTCTTTACAAGGAGTTTGTGCAGCTTCTATTGTTCCCTAAGAGGTTTTGTGAAGTTCAAGTCAGCTAAAGGACTATTTGGCATAGAGTGATTGAGATGGCCAGGGTTTTTTTCGCAGACATAGCTTATACAGATTGTAATGTAAGAAAAATTACAATCACTCCGGCATGTGGCCATGCCCCTTTTGAGGCCACGCCCCCTGAAATACAGGCCTTGCCCCCAGTAATCTCTTGGGGCACAGGGCAGGGAAGGCCAGGTCACGATCCTCTGAGTGAGTACATGATTGACAGTTCAGCGTTATGGAGGGACGGAGAGGCATGTCCACACAGCTCAGGGGTTTGGGGGTTTCCACGGGAGCCCCCGTCGCTGGGGGAGAGTATCACGAGGGTTGGTAGGCAAGGTCACGATCATCTGCGTGAATACTTGATTGACATTTCGGGCATTACATAGGAGCGAAGATGCATGTCCATGCAGCGCAGAGGGTTGGAGGGTTCCAGGGGAGCCCTGGTCACCTGGGATCTGTTGGGAGAGTTAAAGAAGTAAATATTCTAAAAAGACTGTTTACAGGGATCTGGAGAATGATGATAAGGTGGGTAAGGCATTTGTCTTGCATGCTATTATCAGGTTTTAATCCAAGGCTTTATATTTATTCCCTCAACACCACCAGGAGTAATTCCTGAGCCAGGAGTAAACCCTCAGCACTGCCAGGGATGGATTCAAAACAAATTAATGAAAAAGATTGTTCAAATAATCTCTGATTGCAGCAGTGTAGCACTGTTGTCCCATTGTTCATAGCTTTGTTCGAGCGGGCACCAGTAATGTCTCCATTGTGAGACTTGTTGTTACTGTTTTTGGCATATCGAATGTGCCACGGGTAGCTTGCCAGGCTCTGCCATGAGTAGCTCAATCTGTGATTACTAGGGTAATAGTAGCTCAACTTGTGATTACTACCAAATTTTTTTTTTATTGGGGAAAAGCAGGAAAATTAATGATTCCTTGTGTATTTTTATAACGTAGACCAAGGAAGTACTTCTAAATCCTTATGAATCTTATAGTATTATTGCATTGATTCATTAAAGTCTATCCTTAATTTCTACAGATTAAAAATTCTGAGAAAAATCAGTCTTCATTGTCTAATATTTATTGCTTAAACATTTGTAATATCAAAGACTTGTCCTGTTTTTCAGTACACATTTGGTTGGTAAATTTTTTTCAAACGTATGTGCTAAGTACATAATAGAGACTAAGTGATTTTAATTTTATCATGATTTAGAAATCTATATGAAGTCATTGAAGGTCATTGATTGTGTTAGAAAGATCAAAGTAATTAAAGTTCAAACCAGTGTGGACATGAAAAATAACAACACCTGTCATCTTCACTGAACCCTCAATTTTTTCATTATTTTGAAATAGAGCAATAAATCCAAAAGTGACCTTAGATAATATCTAGTGCAACTCACTCAAGTTACAGATAAAAAGTGGAGCCCCACAGAAATTAATTGCTTCTTCCAAGGAATATGCTTGTAAATAAAAATTTGGTCCTAGAACAGTTCAGTGTTCTTCCTAATAAACCAAGTTTTTTGGGGGGTAATTTGTGAAGCAGAGTGAGGTTATTTTGAGGACCATCATTGCCATGTAAAGAATGTTTCTCTCTAGCATTGAATTGAAAATAGTTTAGTATGGAAGTACAACTAGATTTTATGATATCAACTTTTAAAAACAAAGGATCTATCATTGAAAACAGAAGAGAGATAAGAATATGTCAGTATGCACAATCATTCAATTGCCTGATATTTGGATACTATGAAATCCCTGAATATTCTTTTAGATTTTACAAATTAATAATTCAATTTATAAATCTATTTCTAAATTTTCAGGGGACAGGAATCTATTCCCACTTTTCTAAAACTCATTTCAGGGCTGGAAGGATAGTTATAGGAGTTAATATGGTTAATATCAAGGCTTAAAGTGCTTGCCTTACTTACATCCTGCCTATTTTGATTCAATCTTCAGCACCAATTATGGTACCTAAGTGTAAAAAACTAAAGCTCGCCGAGGGGCGAGTGCACTCGCGGGCTCTCCGGGCGGCTCTGTCTCACCACCCGCGTTCGGTGCTCTGGAACCGCAGTGTGTGGACTGGATCGGGACGGCCGGTGGTCAAGGACAGGCGAAGGAAGAACGAGGACCAAGCTGGTTGCTGATTAGTTACCGTTTATTCAATCTTCAAACTTTCTCATCTCCCACACTCCCAGCTCCGGCCTCTCTCTGGATCTACTGCTCAACTGCTGCTTCTCCCTGGCTTCTCTCTCTCCTCCTACCTGTCTCTCTCCGATCTCTCTCGGTGGATCTGGCCCTGTGGATCTGCCCCCGGAAACCAGATACAAAACCAAAACCGAAGCCGAAGCCTTCTTTGGGCTGAAAGCACTCGGATTTACATCCCAAAGACCAGGCTGGGCTGCAGCAAGAAATCTACATATCAACTACAAACTAGACAGCACCTGAAATTTACATCCCAAAGACTAGGCTAGCACCTTAGATCTGCGGGTCAAAGATCAGCTAGGTTTCTGTGACAAAAGGTTTCTGACAAAACTCCAGAAGGCAGCTGGAAAAGGGGAAATATTCCAACATCTCCCCCCTTTTTGTTTAGGACAGATTTTAACCATAAAATAAAATGCTAGGCACAAAAAGTTCAATAACACTAGCAGAACACCTATTCTCTAGGACAGATACGCTTTCAGTAGGACCCATCCAAGGATGAAATCCCATGGTTGTGTTTCTCCTCTCCTTGTCCAGTAAACATATAAGCATTCACAATATTAATCATTTTGTATGGGCATAGCAAGAGATGCATTAAACTTTTAGAATTGCTCTCCGGGGGTCACCTCATCTCAGACTACAGCGCTCAGGCCAGATTAGTCTTTCCTAGCCCTAGCAGGGCCCTGTCTCATCGTTGCTTTTGGATCATGACATGACACCCCATGACCAAGCTCTTAACATATAGTTAAGCATTAGGAGCTTTGGCCAGGCCCATCTCGATGCCAGGGTAGCACACAACTTACCGCTTGCCCTGGGTCCTTCTTCGTCCCACGTTGGGACCCCGCCTTTTAAGAGGGCTAGGAACTGAGGGCAACTAAGGCTACAGTCAAGAAAGCAGATGCCCGGGAATTAATAATATTCAAAGCCAATTAAATCTCAATTGCAAAGGCATAATATTAAATGTCTTCCTCTGTCCATACAAAAAGACATGCTCTGAATAAACTATGCAAAGGACTCAAGGAGAAGAGAAAAACATTATTTACAAGTCAACAGAACACTAAGAAAGAAGCTACAAATAAACAAAGAGGAATAGGAGCACTGTAACGGGAGTAACCCAATAAACCTAAACTACTGAGGCTATGTTATCCTACACCTAAGCACTGTCAAAGTTGACTGTTTAGCTAAGAACTAGGAATAGATGCAGAGCACTAATGCTGTATCCCTTTGCCCCTAAATGCTTTCTTTATACTATTAAGAAAAGTATACTTTTCCTGTCATACATTTTTTTTAATTTTTATTTTTAATTAGTGAATCACCGTGAGGGTACAGTTACAAATTTATACATTTTTGTGCTCATGTTTCCACCATACAAAGTTTGAGAACCCATCCCTTCACCAGTGCCCATTCTCTACCACCAGTAAACCCAGCAACACTTCCACCCTCCCCAGTCCCGTCTTCCCCCACCCCACACTGCCACTATGGCAGGGTATTCCCTTTAGTTCTCTCTCTCTGATTAGGTGTTGTGGTTTGCAATAAAGGTGTTGAGCGGCCATTGTGTTCAGTCTCTAGTCTACATTCGGCACGCGTCACCTCTCCCCTGCATGACCTCAGACCACATTTTACTTGGTGTTCCCTTCTCTGAGTTGCCCAAAATGAGAGACCAGCCTCCAAGCCATGAAGTCAACCTCCTAGTACTTATTTCTACTATTCTTGGGTGTTAGACTCCTAGTCTATTATTCTATATTCCACAGATGAGTGCAATCTTTCTATGTCTGTCTCTCTCTTTCTGACTCATTTCACTTAGCAACCTCTCATACATTTTTAATTGCTATGTGACATTGCATAATTAAAGTTCAAATCAGTGTGGACATGAAAAATAACACCTGTCATCTTCACTGAACCCTAGCACTCGGCTGTCCTCACCAGGACCCCTTGAAAGGGTGGGGGGTGGGCTGGTTGAGTTTCCCTCCTCACCCTGAGCAGAGCCCCAGCAGCCAAAGACCTCTGGAACTAAGCCACAGCCATGCTCAAGGCCACTCTCCACATGCTCAGATGAGCCTCACGCATGAAGGAACGGCAGAGGAACCCAGGTGTGCGGGACCCAGGGCTGAGATCTACATGCCTGCTTGGATCAGGACTGGCTCTCCTCCACCCAGATCCACCATTTTCCAGTAGCGAGGCAGACACATCCACAAACTGCCCTAGGTCCCCATGTAGTCTCATCAATGGCCAAGATTCAGAATCTATAAAACAAAGCTCCCAGAAGTGTAGGGCCACATTTGCAGCCGCGTGACCTCTTATAGTCTAGTCTAGTTCTCCTTCTCGGAGATCCTGGCAAGCACCGAGAACATCCTGCCTGCATGGCAGAGCCTGACAAGCTCCCCGTGGCATATTCCACATGCCAAAAACAGTAACAATGATGGGTCTCATTCCCCTGACCCTGAAAGAGCCTCCAGTGCAGCACCGTTGGGAAAGATGAGTAAAGAGAGGCTGCTAAAATCTCAGGGCTAGGACGAATGGAGATGTTACTGGCGCCCACTCAAGTAAATCAATGAACAACGGGATGACAGTAATACAGTGATGTGACATTGCAGACTATTAATATTATAACAAGATGTGTGGAGTTTTTCATATATCAACATAGTAAAGCTTATAAAAATTAAATAGAATATTTACTATTATCCTATTTATTTTTTTTCATGCACAAAATGTTTTCCTTTTTTTTTTTGTTTGCTTGTTTTGTTTGGGCGACACATCTGGTCGTGCTAAGAACTTACTCCTGGCTCTCTGTCTAGGGATTACTCCTGGTGGGGCTTGGAGTAATATTGGGTCACTGGTATTAAATCCAGCTTCGCCAGGTGCAAGGCAAGCGCCCTATCTGCTGCCCAACTATACTAATGCTCCAGCCCCTTGTGTACAAATCTTAACACTTTATTTATCCCTGATATGAGACAGGGAATTATCTATAAATAAGCAGTTGGGTGCGGGTATGTTAGCTGCAATGCACTGGATACTCATTATAATATGGAGCAGTGATTATGCTGAAATCTCTAATGGAAGCAGTAAGTTAAAAACTATGTGAGTTATGAAAAAAGTATATAATTTTGTGTCTCACTGAGAATTTACTGCCTCAGAAACCAATGCACCCTTTTGGAAATTCAGGTGTGAAATATGTCTGAGGGTTCTCCAGTCTGACATTTGATACCTCCTATAGTTATAGTGGAAACTGAGACATATGTGGATTCAAGGTCTTGGCCTCCATGTCCTGGAAAGGGAGAGAAATAAAACAAAGTAAAAGAAATAATAAACAAAATGGATTAGGGAAGAAGTTGAGGCAGGGTATTGGAAGGCGAAGAGGGAAGATCAGAAGTTGGCCTGCTGAATTGAAGTTTGGATTTATTCGTCCCATGTAGAGGAAAAAGAAATAGTCCTCCGAGGCCCAAATAATTTCAGTAGAGGCAGAATTTCTCTTTGGGTGAGACTTCGGAAAGGTGTCATAGTGGCTCCCTGACATACCTTCAAGGCTCAGAATTTTCAAGAACTTCTTGGTCACAGCGACACTCTCATTTGCTTGACCTTTTGTTTTGTTCTGTTTGCAACCACACTTGGCATATTCAAAATTTGTTTCTGATTGTGTCAGGGATCATTCCTGAGCATACTCATGATCATATGCAGTGCTGGGAATCAAACTTGGATTGAGCAAGAGCATTAACCACTGTGCTGTCTCTCTGGCCCCATTTCATTCATTTCATTCACAGTACCTTTTTTGACATAGGAGATTTTCTGTCATCATAGTTTTTAAACAAATTTTACTTACCAGTAAAAATTTGTACATTGGTCAAAAATGGTATAGAATTTTGGAATCTCCCAAATTTCATACCTCTATATGAGAACATGCCTCCCTGTTCTGGAACTTACTCACAAAGTTTCATTGTCATAACACTCTCTTCATGTTGTTTCCTCTGCTCCCCTTTATCTCTGGTAACCACCATTGTTTTTACAGAGCTAAGAGTTAGTTTTCTTATTCTGTGTCAGTTCTTATACTATCGTAATTTATATTTCACATTAGTGAAGTCATATGTAATCGTCTTTTACTCCTTTCCTTATAAGGATCAATTCCAGGTCCATTCAATTGTCTCAAATAGCACAGTTCCATATATTTTAATATCATGATAGTATTCCATTAGTCATATATATATGTATACACATTATATATGTATATAAAATATGTTATTTATACAGTCATCTGTTGATGGGTGCTATGTTTTTCCAATGTTTTTATTATTATGAGTAATACAACTATAAAAATGGGGTAAAATATCTTTCAAATTAATGTTTTTATATATTTCAGACCACTGCTTTGGAGTAGTATTACTCAATTATGTGATATTTATGTTTTCATATTTTTAGAACTCTCCATTTTGTTTTCATATGTTCCACGATCTACTCTAAGACCAATTTACATTCCCACTCATCCTTTAAATATTTTTTTACACCATTGCCAATACTTTTGATAAAGGCTATACACACCTGTGTGAGGTAATAAGTTAATGCTAAATATTTTTTTGACCATGGACCATCTATATGACTTTTGGGGGGAGATTTTTAGTCTTCTATTTTACCCATATTTTTACATGTTAGCTTCTGTTTGTTGTTAAATTGTTGTGTTCATTAAATGTTTTGGATCATTATAGAATCTGTGAATATGTTTTCACAGATAGTAAGCTGATATTTGAAGTTTTTATGCTAGTTTCTTTTTTTGGATAGAAATTTTTATAGCGGGGGCTTTATAATTTTAGTTGCAAAAGTATCTGCTCCTAAGATTGGTAAAAGTGAAATCACAAGTTTAATCCATTGTAATATTTTGTATACCCATGACCCATATATGAATCCTGGAGCCCTATTTAGCATTTCCTAGCGATATGAAAACTTGTACAAAATCTAGTGCATTGCAACTGACAGTATACAAGAGTTATAGCTAGAACTGTGCAACCCCTAATGAATATCACAACTAATGTGTACGAGCACTTCAAATAAGTGTCTTGCCCTCAAAAGCATCCAAAACATGTAACCCCCATACCACCTGACTTCTTGTGAGCACTGGACACAAATTTCTGCAATCTCTAGATTATACAACAACAAAAGCAACAAGAAAGTGAAAGAAATAATATTTAAAGTCTTACATTTCACATAATTGTACTGATATTTTGCTTTTGTTTCCTTGCCATTGGAATTAGACTAGAGCAATAGCACAGCAGGATGTTTTCCTTGCACGCGGCCCACCCGGGTTTGATTCCTCTGTTCCTCTCAGAGAGCCCAGCAAGCTATTGAGAGTATCCCACCAGCACAGCAGAGGACGGCAAGCTACCCATAGCATATTTGTATTCGATATGCCAAAAACAGTAACAACAAGTCTCACAATGGAGACATTTCTGGTGCCTGCTCGAACAAAACGAACAATGGGAGGACAGTGCTACAGTGCCATTGGAATTGGGAGTATCTTTGATGCTTAGGTTCTGAAATGTATTTCTTGTATACTTCCATGTATTTAATAACTTCAGGTCCTAAATCCAAGTCTTTTATTGAATTTGAGTTGATTTTTATGTAGAATTCTAAATGAGGACCTAGTATCAAATACAAATTTATTTTTGCATACAATTCCTTACTTTTTATCACTGTTGTTGTAAAGACTTTCTGTTCTCCATTGTATTACCTTGTATACTTTTAGATAAAACAACAATAACAGTAGAATTAAAAATAAGTAACATTTGTATATTTCAATCCCTTTTAGTATTTTAGTATGAAACTTTAGAAATATATACTGACTTCTAAACATTGCTATGTTTCCATGATAATCTGAATCATATGTTCACACATTTTATCACTGAATATCTGGTTAATCAGAATCTAAATTGTAAGATGAATGATTTAGTAGGACATAAACCGTATGTAAAACTTTATGCAGAGAAGTAAAACTATTAACTTTCTTTATAAAACATACAATTAAACTGTCCATTTTGATATTTTTAAATTTTATTTCATTACAAAACAAATTCTATTTTGTAACTTGGTCAAAATAATAAGTCCTAGTTCAGTGATGGCACACTATGGATTCTTCCCACCTATTTTCATGTTGCCTTTTCATATTTATGTAGAACTAGTTAATCATATAGCTTAGTATAGTCTTGATTCAGGTGAATTTCATACAGAGTAACTGGAAATCTCAAACAGGCTAGACTACGGAAAAATGGATAACAGAAAAATAACTCTCTCAAGAAAACTTGTTACCTTCCGAATAAATCAGGGCTGGTACTGACCTTTTATAGTACACTAACATAGTCAGGGTATCAAGATTTAGATCCTAGATCCCAGAGAGAATGTTTATTAGTGATGTTGCAAAAATCTATCAATCCATGGACAAAACATTAAAGTAATTGACCCCAGTACTAAATTGTCCGATAACACTGCTGATATAAACCTAAAGTCACAGATCCAAAAGAAGTTGACAAACACAAAATAATAAATTATTTTTGCGTTTTGTTTGATGTGTGTTTAATTCTAGGACCCCGCCAAACTGTGCCCAGGACTTACTTATAGACAGGATGGCCAAATGCAAGGCAAGCACCCTGCCCACTGTATTATGCCCTCAAAATATAAAGCAAACTTAAAACTTTTAAACTAAATAAAAGAAATCTTTAAAATTAAGGCATCTATGCTTTCTAAGTTACTTGTTTGGCTAGATTTAAAATAAAGGCAATTGAGAAATTTATAGTAGCAAAATTGATATGCAAAAAATTACAACAATCTGAGACTTTAAGAGAACATGAATTATAAGGAAAAATGAATATCCAAACCTAACCTCAAATAAATGGGAAAAACATTTCTTTATATGAGAGTTAAAATTGCTCTATAAAGAGACTCAAAGAGAGTGAAGAAAACTCACAAGGTCTGATAAAATTGATGAAAGAGAGCTCTGAGAATTTCATCAAAGGTCTACAATAGAGCTCAATAAAAGAAATCTATGAAGTCATAAGTAAAACCAATACAAAGAAGGCACTGAAGCATACACTTTGCATAGAGAAGACGAGGTTTGATCTTTAAGAACATCAGAGCTGACCCTCCAGCATCAGGCTAGGAGTATCTTTGAGCATTAATGGGCGTGCCTCCCAAAATAAGCAAGTAAAAATTAATAGAAATTGAAGATGCAGATAACTCAATGAATGAGAGCAGAGTGTTATGGATAGCAATGTAATAGCTCATATCAATGAAGAACTATATAAAGGAGCTAGAAAATAGATTTCTATGTAAGAAGAAAGAGAATACACAAGAAAAATTAATTAAGTATGAGAACTTTCCAACTGCATAAGAAAAGTTAAAATAAAGATTTAAAGTAAAACAATAAAAAGGAATTTATAGGTTTAGTCAAGAAAATATAAGTGAGAAAAATATGAAGCCAATAGAAAATCTGGCTGGTTAAATAAAAAGAAACATACCAAAATGAATAGTATTGAAACCATTAAAATTGAAGATAAAGACTATTGGAGGTGGTTTTAGAGGAAAAAATGACAACATGAAAAGTATTCCCATCAGGATCTCACCATCAAAACAAAACAAAAAATGTACAAACCAGCAGAGAATGAAATATCATGTCCAATTTATTTTTTCTTTTTGGGTCATACTCGGCGATGCACAGGGTCACTCCTGGCTCTGCACTCAGGAATTACCCCTGGCGGTGCTCAGGGGACCAATCGGATGCTGGAAATCAAACTCGGGTCAGCTGCGTGCAAGGCAAACGCCCTACCCGCTGTGCTATCACTCCAGCCCCTCATGTCCAAATTACTTAATTATAAAATATGTCAACCTAAATTGAATATCCTGTAAGTGACATTTTCAGAAACAAGGAAAAAATAAAGTACAAAGGAACAAAAACTGAATGAAATTCCTAATACTGTGCATTCCCTGTAACTTTTAAAATTAGTTCTATATAAATTTAAAAATACATAAAAAGACAAATAAAGCAATAAATAAATAGGCAGAACCAGAGCAGAACATTGTGATAACCATACCAAGATACCGAATATCATTAATTGCTACAAATGACATCCTCAGGAAAAGTTATTAAATTTGTGTAGAGTCACAAAAAATCCCAAATACCAAACAAATTTTGAGGGAATAAAATGGCAAACGGAAAGTCTCTTCAACAAATTGTGTTGGTGAAACTGGATAAGTAAATTCAAAGAATTAAATGAAAACATTATCTTACACTATGACAGTAGTTAACTCAAATAGAATTTAAGACTAGTCCATTGCATCTAAAAACATAACTGTTATTAAAGAAAATGTACACAAGCTTCCAAATTTTCATATCCTTTGGCCATTGCATCTAAAAACATAACTGTTATTAAAGAAAATGTACACAAGCTTCCAAATTTTCATATCCTTTGGAAATCAAATTCAAAAAAGGAAATGAAAGCAGAAAGAAACAACTGAAATTACACTAAACTAAAGCACTTCACACAGCTAAGCAAATTAAAATTTAGTAAAAATGTATTTACTGAATGGGAGAAGTATATGTATGTTATACCAAAAAAAGCTAAGACTAGTATCTAAGGTGATATGAAACTCACTAATTTGGCAAGTTAACAAACAGCTCTAGGAGAAATGGGGAGTAGAAGGGCTGGAATGATAGGACAGTGGGTTGGGCACTAGTCATGAACAGGGCTGCACAGGTTCAATCTTCAACACACATATAGATCATAAAGTCCTATTAGGAGTGGTCTCTGAGTGCAGAGCTAGGAGTAAGCCCTGAATACTGCCGGGTGTGACCAAAGAAGAAAACAAAACAAAACAAAACAAAAATGTCAAGAAGAATTCAAAAGAAACTTCAACACATACAAATGGGGAACAAACATGCACAAGCATTCTTGTAGGATTACATAGCTTCAGGTAGTTTAGGTTTATTGGATTACTCCCATCACAGTGCTCCCATTCCTCTGTGTTTATTTGTAGCTTTTTTCTTAGTGTTCTGTTGACTTGTAAATAATGTTTTTCTCTTCTCCTTGAGTCCTTTGCATAGTTTATTCAGAGCAAGTCCTTTTTGTATGGACAAAGAAAGACATTTATTAACATGCCTTTGCAATTGGGATTTAATTGACTTTGAATATTATTAATTCCCGGACATCTGCTTTCTTGACTGTAACCTTGGTTGCCCTCAGTTCCTAGCCCTCTAAAAGACAGGGTCCCAACGGGGGACGAGACGGACCCAGGGCAAGCGGTAAGTTATGTGCTACCCTGGCATCGAGATGGGCCAGGCCAAAGTGCCTCATTCTTAAGTTAAGTGTCTGATCATTCATGGACAAGTGCTGTCATGATCTTAAAGTAATGACGAAACTAGGACCCTGCTAGGGATAGGAAAGACTAATTTGGCCTGAGCACTGTAGTCTGAGATTGAGATGGTCCCAGGAGAGCAATTCTAAAAGCTTAAAGCATCTCCTGCTATGCCCATACAAAACGATTAATATTATGAATGCTTATATGTTTGTTGGACAAGGAGTGAGAGGGAGAGGGAGAGAGGGGGGGAGGGGGAGAGGGGGAGAGGGGGGGAGGGGGAGAGGGGGAGAGGGGGAGAGGGAGAGGGCCGCCTGGAGTGCCTGAGAGTGCACTCGGCCCCAAATCACAATGAGGTTATCACTTCATAACAGTGTGCGTTGCTTACATCAAAATTCCAAAAAAGAGTACTGGAGGGTTTTAAGATAACAACATTTGTTAGTGGGAAAGTTATTTGGTACAACCCCTGTGGAAAACAATATGTAGACTTCTCAAAAAAAAAAAAGATAATTCCATCATATAATTCTTTCGAAACATATATCCAAAGCATACAAACAGACTATTTTGGAAAGCTATGCTGATTGCAACTCTATTTTCAATAACCACAATATAATAACAACTCAAGCACCTAATAACAGGTGTTTTAATCGATGTCTGGTAAAGAATATCAGGTAAATGCACACAATGAAATACTATTAAGCTCTAAGAAGAGATAAAATACTGCCTTTTGTGACAACATGGATAGAGTGAGGATGTGAATAGTAATGATAAGTGAAATAAGTCAGAAGGAGAAAGACAAAAACTAGATGATATCAATATTATGTGAAATACAGCGTAAAACAAAACAATGGAATTGTAAAAGTCAAATGAAAACAAACCTTTGCGTTTTAACCATAGAACTGATGTTAGTAGAGGCCATGGGGACTGGAGATGGTAGACTGGAAGGAGTCCAATGTACTATGATAGAAGGATATTAGTATTTAAGTGTGGTACAGTAACATATATTTAAAACAGTGAAATTGTACCTTAAAAAGAAATACATATATACATACATGTGTATATATATATATATATATATATATTCAACATGCCCAAAACAATAACAATTACAATAACAATAACAAAATGGAGATGTTACTGGTGCCCACTCAAGCAAATCGATGAGCAATGGGATGACAGTAATACAGTGATATATTTAACAACTACCCCAATTAAATGAAAGAAGGAAAGTAGTTCAACAGAATAATAGTCATGAATAAAAAACCCAGAGTCAACATTATACTCTTTAGCGAGAAAGTGAAAGCTGGGGTCATGGAAATAGATTAAGTTGGGAGAGGAAATATGTAACCCATTTGAAGTTGGCTGCCAAGCAGCACTGGGTGTAAACTAAGAAAAACACCTCTCAGTACAAGTATCAAAAAGTCAGGCTCCCATAACTGAGCAAATAAGAGGTATCAGAGCAAGGCTACATTTGATCTCTAGAAGATAAGTAAATTTTTTGATATCAATTATAAGACTCTTGTCTAATCTCTATATGATTAGTCCTCATAAAATACAATTAGAAAATGATAGAAAATAAATTCAAATTATATATAAGTAAACCAGTTGCTATTTGCAGATGACATGAACATATGTTGACAATTTCAAAGAAGTTATAAAATTTTTTTGAAATAAGAAAATGCAGTTAATTGGCAGGCTTCAAAATTCATATACAAAAATGGGGTGACAATTTTGAGGCAAGAAGATAGTAGAGTAGGTAAGATGTTTGCTTTGCAAGCGACCAACCTGTATTGGATCTTTGACACCTCATAAGGTCCCCCAATCCCACCAGAAGTGATCCCTGAGCTCAGAAGCAGGAATAAGCCCTTAAAACCCTGAGGGTATCCCCCTCCCAAAACAAAGCAAACAATAAAGGATAATATTTGATATGACAATAATGAATTATTTGAAAGACATCAGGAAAAACTCTCGTGTTCAATAGCATAAAATAATAAAGCATGTTGAAAGAAAGAAATAAAATGAAAGAACTGAAGTTGAAAAAAATTCAAGAAATTGCTGAAGTGAATAGAAGAAAACACAGAGATGGAGATATTAGCTCTGCTCATGGATTAGAAGAATGAATATTGCTAAAATGGATATCTCATGGGCCAGAGAGATACTGCATCTTGCATTAAGTGAAATAGCCATTTTTTCTGTTTGTCTGGCAGCCATGCCTTGCAGTGCTGAGGGGTTACTACTGGATTACTCCTGGCTTATTAATATTCCACTTTCAGGCTGTCAGGATCAGTGAAAGGATATGGGGACCATATGTTGTGTTGGGATTGAACCTAGTTTAATTGCATACAAATTATCTTTGCCTTTAAACATTCATTACTCCACCATTATGTTTCATGTGAAAGAGATCATTCTATGTAGAAATTTTTAATACAAATGATATCCAGTATCAAAATAATACTGAGAACATTAAATGAAGATGCAGTGCTCTCCTTCTTTATTTATTTTTTTTTTAAGTAAATAGATTTTATTCAGAAGTTGCTGAGGGAGGGAGGAAGGGATAAGTGGGAGAGAGAATAGTAAGAATAACGCGCTCAAGAGAGAACGCGGGCTTCTCCAAGGGTGGAGAGAGCTCTACACACATCCTAGCACTGGACACGAAAGCATGAAAGTACACATCTCAAGGGGGGAAATGCGGGCGACACATGTGCTCGGCCGCATGGCACAAGCAGCACATGGGCTCAGGCAGCATATGCGCGCCCCCTTCTTTAACATATATTGTCAAATTATAAAAAAAAATGTAAATTGTATGGTATCACTGTCATCCCATCCTAATTAAAAGCTGAATACTGAGAGATTTTTCCTAAGGGGATGTAGGAAAAATGGATGTCCAATAGGCCCAGGAATAGTTTCATTTTACTAACTGATAAATGTGAATCAAAGAGATATCACCTTACACCCTGCAAGAATAACTATTTTCAAGGGCAAGAAATAAAAATTGTGAGAAAGAACGTGGACAAAATGTAATCCTTATGCACTATTGGTGGGAAAGTAAATTGGTGTAGCCTTAATGGAAACTGGCATGGAGCTTCTTGAAAAACAAAATCTGATATTATTCAGTTATCACACTTTGTGACTGTGTATCTCAAAGTGGGTCAATAGAAAAAATAATTTTTAAATATAAAGAGTAGTTTACAGTATAAAACTATTTGTACAAAATATTAAAATAAATAATTGCTCAATATAGAGCTTCCGTTGTACATGTGCACTCGAAAGCACCATTATTTGTATCTGCTCATTCATGCATGTGTGCACACACACACACAAACATACACCTGTACCATTACTTCAGAAATCATCTTTGCTGATTCAGTAGTGCTACTAAAAATAATTCTTCTTTGCTCCGTTACAGTTGAGGTTAGTTAAAACTGACAGGAAATTAAATAACTACTTATCACTGGTTGAATTCAAGCTGCAGAATAATTAAAAGCCTGCAAATTCACTTTCAGTCAAACATGAGTAAGGAAGCAAGGAGAGAAAACTGTAAGAGATATTCTGATTTTTTTCTCTAGACTTGGCAAAGGCATATGTTTTCTTTAGAGAAAATAAGGACACATTAGATTAATTGTATTATGTAATGCAGGAATGCTTTTGAAAAATAGGAAGTTTTACCCTAAATTGTTTTTAGATGTACAGCATTATGTATTCTAAATCACTTGTGGAGAAATTGAAGTAAGCTACTTGCTTCATTAAATAATTATTTGCTGATCTGATCATACTGTTGTTATGGGAATATGATTTTAGTATTCACAGGAAAATATATTAAATTCATTTAATTTTATAGAGAATGGTACTGAGATGAAAGTAAACATAAACCTCTGTTTTGGTGAATAAGTATAGAGTTTCCCAATTTGCTAATATTTTGCATAATACTGTTCAAAAATCAGGCAAAAGTTAAAAAATAGAAGTAAAAGTGGCTTTTTAGATAATGAAGCTCTGACTTCTTGTTTTCAGTCCAGAAGGATTTGTTATTCAAATAAATTTATGTTTTGTTGCCACTATGCTTCAAGTTTTCTCCATGGTAATAAATACAGTGATAGGCTACCCAAAATTACCTTTCACAAATTATTGTGATATTAGTTATTATGAATTGTTGTGAAACTAGTTGACCAATTATTTGTTGGCCGAAAAACCAGAAGATAACCCATTGCTTTCTTTTCTGTTCAGAGAAAGTTTGACACAAAAATTGTCTTGTCCATAGTTATGCCTCCTAACATTGGGACCCCATAGATGACAATTGAGTAATGTGGACCATAAAAAGCCAGATCTCCCTGTCCTGATGTGAAACATTACAGACAATTCTAGCACCAAAGTTCCCTATTGAGTGAGTACAGGTCTTGCATAGCATAAAGCTGCAATTGCAGTTCTCTGTTTTTCTTTGTTATTTGCTCTGCTTTGGGACTACCGCATTTATGCTTGGGGGCCCTGCAAGTGCCTGCAATTGAACTGGACCTCCTGCAATGGGAAGTGTGTGCAGCCCTTTGAGCCTGGTTCTCCACTTTTGTATGGCTAATTCTTCCATCCCTTCTATTTTCTAGTATTGATCCCAATAAGTTCTGTTATCAACAACTATTTTTTGTGCAATTTAAAATGTAGTACACTAACACAACCCCAAATGTATGATCATCTAATCTTTGATAAGGGAGCAAGAGATGTGAAGTGGAGCAAGGAAAGCCTCTTTAACAAATGGTGCTGGCGCAACTGGACAACCACATGCAAAAAAATGGGTTTAGACCTTGACCTGACACCATGCACAAAAGTCAGATCAAAATGGATTAAAGACCTCAACATTAGACCACAAACCATAAGGTACATTGAAGACAAGGTTTGCGAAACCCTCCACGATATTGAAGATAAAGGTATCTTCAAAGGTGACACGGAACTAAGCAATCTAGTAAAAACAGAGATCAACAAATGGGACTACATTAAACTAAAAAGCTTCTGCACCGCAAGAGATACAGTGACCAGAATACAAAGACTATCCACAGAATGGGAAAGGATATTTACACAATACCCATCAGATAAGGGGTTGATATCAATGGTATATAAAGCACTGGTTGAACTCTACAAGAAGAAAACATCCAACCCCATCAAAAAATGGGGTGAAGAAATGAACAGAAACTTTACCAAGGAAGAAATACGAATGGCCAAAAGGCACATGAAAAAGTGCTCTGCATCACTAATCATCAGAGATGCAGATCAAAACAACCATGAGATACCACCTCACACCACAGAGACTAGCACACATCCAAAAGAACAAAAGCAACCGCTGTTGGAGAGGATGTGGGGAGAAAGGGACCCTTCTTCACTGCTGGTGGGAATGCCGACTGGTTCAGCCCTTCTGGAAAACAATTTGGACGATTCTCAAAAAATTAGATATTGAATTCCCATTTGACCCAGCAATACCACTGCTGGGAATATATCCCAGAGAGGCAAAAAAGTATAATCGAAACAACATCTGCACATGTATGTTCATCGCAGCACTGTTTACAATAGCCAGAATCTAGAAAAAACCCGAATGCCCCAGAACGGATGACTGGTTGAGGAAACTTTGGTACATCTATACAATGGAATACTATGCAGCTGTTAGAAAAAAGGAGGTCAAGAATTTTGTAGTTAAGTGGATGGGCATGAAAAGTTTCATGCTGAGTGAAATGAGTCAGAAAGAGAGAGACAGACATAGAAAGATTGCACTCATCTATGGTATATAGAATAACAGCGTGGGAGACTAACACCCAAGAACTGTAGAAATAAGTACCAGGAGGTTGACTCCGTGGCTTCGAGGCTGGCCTCACGTTCCGGGGAAAGGGCAACTCAGAGAAGCGATCACCAACTACATTGTAGTCGAAGGCCATGTGGGGGAAGGGAGTTGCGGGCTGAATGAGGGCTAGAGACTGAGCACAGCGGCCACTCAACACCTTTATTGCAAACCACAACAGCTAATTAGAGAGAGAGAACAGAAGGGAATGCCTTGCCACAGTGTCAGGGTGGGGTGGGGGGGAGATGGGATTGGTGAGGGTGGGAGGGACGCTGGTTTTACGGGTGGTGGAGAATGGGCACTGGTGAAGGGATGGGTTCCCGAACTTTGTATGAGGGAAGTATAAGCACAAAAGTGTATAAATCTGTAACTGTACCCTCACGGTGATTCTCTAATTAAAAATAAATAAATTAAAAAAAAATAAAAAATAAAATAAAATAAAATAAAATAAAATAAAATGTAGTACACTAGAAAACTTACTATGAAGCCCTATTTACAGTAGTACTCTGTGTGTGTGTGTATGTGTGTGTGTACACTAAGGAGTAGAGTTGGAGCTGAAAATCTAAAAGCATCTGAGTAATATCAACATTTTGATTATGTACATGAGGCAGACTATATTTCATGTAAAATTATTCACAAATATATGATGTAAAGTCATACTATTCTATAGCACAATTAATAAGCATATTCAGAAATAGATATTTCCTATTTAGTCTCCCAATAATTATTTGAGAATTGTGAAAGAATCAATCTATATCTTAATCTCATTGTTTTAGTGTGTTATAATTATTATGAATTATCATAGAATAGTAATAGTTTTTTTCTTTATCAAAACCCTGAATGAACCATTTGAGGCTCTTCCTATTGCTGGAGTGAGTAGATATCATTGGGCTACACTAGCACGCGACAGGAATGAATGGAGATGTTACTGGTGCCTGCTCGAGCAAATCGAAGATCAGTCGAAGATCAACGGGACGACAAGTGATACAAGTGATGAATTATCATAGAATAGTAACTGAAACAGTTTTCTCATGTCTTGTCTTATAAAACTAGGTATTTACAATCATTGAGAATTTCTTCAAATTCTAGACTATCAAATCTGGGCTGTTAGATTATTGAGAATTCAAACTTCAATAATTTGATAATAATTTGATAAATAATTGGATAAAACTCCCGGTGTAAAAGTAAATGTGCCTTTTTTCAAAGGATTGTATATAGGGAGGTGAGTAATAAAACAATAATAAAACACAAACAATACACCCATATATGTATTTCGCATACACAGTGCATATAAGACATATATTTCCCATTGAGCCACATTCCCAACTTCCTTACTGAGCTAGATGTTTTTGGTTATTAAGATATGGTTTAACAACTAATATGAAATATGCAATCACTTTTAGAAAAGGGTCCATAAAATCTTTGCTATTGAAATGAGGACATCATAATGGGTAACGTTACAACCAAATCTTATTGAAAAGCCCTCATTCACCTAGAAAATTAGTTGTGCAAATTATTAGGTTACCCTTGATTCTGTAACTAATTACCCCAAACTTAATATATTAAAACAATACAAGTTTATTTTCTTTCTTTTTTTATATCAGAGCACCATTTATGGCTCTTATTGTGCTAAATGTAAATTAGAATCCAATCAGATTTTATTTTATTCTCGAGGGTTTAGGTGAGAACTTGTTTCATTATCTTTTCAGGTTTGTAGAGAAAATGCTGCATTTAAAAAAATTATGACAATGATGTTCTTTAGATTTTTTATAGTTATTACACTTCTTAGGAACCACACACATCAAGACAGGTTCTCTACCACTTGAGTTATATTGTTAATCTGAATAGCTATATTGTTGGTAAATATATATATGCATATATATTTATACACATATAAATGCACACATATATACATATAAACATATGTGTGTATCAGAGTAATGTGATCCAATTAGATATATACAGATATATATATACGTATATATATCACATTATTCTGATGTTTGTTTCTGACTTCATTTTCAAGGATTTCATGATTAAATTATGCCAAATTGGATAATTTAGGAAAGTCTCCTCATCTCAGATTCTGATGACTGGCCTCTTTTTCTGAAAGATAACATATTCACAGGCTCCCAATATTTATTTTCTGAAGTTATTAGTCTGTTCTCTATGTCAAATTGCTACTAAGTTTGACTACTAATAAGGTCACTGTCACTGTCATCCCGTTGCTCATCGATTTGTTAAAGTGGGCACCAGTAATGTCTCTCGTTGAGAGACTTATTGTTACTGTTTTTGGCATATCCAATATGCACGGGTAGCTTGCCAGGCTCTGCCGCACGGACTCGATACTCTCGGTAGCTTGCCAGGCTCTCGATGGGGTGGAGGAATCGAACTCGGGTCAGCCGTGTGAAAGGCGAATGCCCAACCGCTGTGCTAGAATTCTTAATATAACATTATGTGTGCCTTCTCAAGTAAACTTCTTATTTCATCATGAAACTGCCTTATACCTATGAGCTTTGGGCCTTCATCAATGACTGCCTGTATAATATCCCTAATCTTTCAGAAAACATGAATATTTTCACCTTGCCATATTAAAAAAAAGTATTAATCCATCTCTTGTCAATCAAAAATAGAAGATATAAAATATCCATATTTGATCTGATAGCTAGTACAAATGTTAAGGTACTTGCCTTGCAAGCTGCTCACCCCGGTTTGATGCACGGCATCACATATTTCCTCAAACACTGCCAGTAGTGAACCCTGAGCAAATACTCAGGAACAAGTCCTGAGCATAGCTGGGTATGCCCCACGCTGGATTCTTTCTTTTTCCTTTTATATTTTAAGAAAAATATATTATAGTTCAGTTTATATTACTACTGAAAAGTACTGACTACAGTTAGTGTTGCTGTATTTCTTCCTTTAGTATCCTATGTGTACTCTATATTAATAATAAAATATTTTTAAGTGAGATACTTAAAAATTCAAGTGGTATATTTTTAAAAGTCAAACTGTACCACTTGAACACTTGAATCTTGTACTTTTTCTTATAGGTAACTGCTTATTGAATTTAGACACAGTCTTATCTTTGAAAATGTACCTATCAGCAAAATGCATATCTTAAAAGTTGCACATTGCTCACATACAACCTTAAGCTCTGAAACTGCTGTCCACCCTGACCTATTCAAAGCTTTGAAACTCAACACTAGAACTGAACTGCTATAGATGAGCAATGACTTGATTGCTCAGAGAGTTTCACATTCTTTGTACTTTCCCTTGGCTGATCACCTTTCCGTTTCCCTTATGCAGTCTCTCTCCAGCATAAATAACACATCCAATTCATTTCTGTATGCAAGTTTGAAGAAACAATAGAGAGAGGTGCTGAAAGCAATTGCTAAAAAAGAGAAAATGTTGCAAACTTCTCAGAACCTAATTATATAACAAAAATACATATGCAGTAAGAAATGTACAATAATTTCATAATTTTTGTCACTATTATAAGCCTTATTGATATTAATTTATAGATGGAGTTGTATACAATTAAAATAGAAGCAAAAACATTTTAGGATAAAATCTCAAGAGGAAATAATAAACACAGGACCTCATATTCTTTAAAAAAAAAGTACTGTAATGATGAGAAAACTGAAATTTAGTTGCAATACGTTTTTTGATCTCCAAAATAAAACCAATGTTTTGTTGGCTATAAATCCAAGTATCCATTTCTGTTGCCTAAACGAGATCAGAAAATTTGGCTCTAATAATTTTCAATGGTATTTCAGAGCAGCATGTTCATGCAATAGTATCTGAAAATATGAGTGTCATATCTTTCCTTAAATAGATAATTTCTCCCAAAATAATGTTTGTCTTAGAATGGACACTTACATGAAATTTTTCACAGGAAGAAAATTGCAAATGATATTCACACTGACAAAGAGAGAGTGCAATTATTGTAAATTTCACTCCCCTGAACACTCAGCACCAAAACAAACAAAACAGTCCAAATAACTATGATTTAAAAATAAACTATTTAGAAATCGTTTTATTCATTTTCTATCTTTTGCAGACAACTTAACTTTTTGAAAATAAGTTAACATTATTTGAAGGAGAAGCTTAAATACCGATTATTTTTCTAGGCATTCAAATTATATATGCAGTTTTTTTCTATCAATTTTTGGTCTGGTAAAATTATTAAAGTCCTTCTAGTGGATTCAGCAAATACAATATATTTGGTAAATATATTGATAATATTTGTTAAATATATTGATACAAATTGTTCCTAGTTAAGTTCTCAAATGGACAATAATGGTACTTTTAGTAAATTATAATATAATTATAATTAAATTTAATTAATTTAATTATAATTATATTATACTTATAAATTATAAATAACTTATATTTATAATTTATATTTGTAATTATAAATAATTTATAAATAATTATAAATAACCACCATATAAATCAATATTGTAGGATGATAATTTCTCAGATAAGATATAGGAAATCATTTAAGTTTTGCAATTAATAAAAATAATGATCATTTTACAAAACTAAGTTATATTTATCATTAATTACCATCACACTCATGCTCATATCAGCCTCTAAAAAATTAATACTTCAATAGGATCAATCTATAAAACATAAAAACATTCATTTGGCTAAATTCAAATTATAAAAATAATTATTAATTATATATATAATTATTAATTTATATATATATTTGCTCAATAGTCCAGCATAAATATTCAATATCCATAGGTTATAGAACTCATAATTGAAAAAGTGCTTTAAAATATCTATTTTCATATGTATTAATGTATCCTGTTAGTATATAATTTCCCCATTTTATTATAATTGTGTTAAGTTCTTGTAGTGGAAAGTAGCACAAACTATTGTTGGTATTGTCATTTTAAGTTTTTGGTTTGTCTTGGGGCCACACCCTGTGCTTCTCTATTATACTAAAAAGAAAGTAAGGGAGATCATTCAGACCAGAATAGGAAGAAAAAATAGCAAAGAAAAGTACAGTGCTTTTGTTTAAATCTTAAAATACATTTTTTTCAGGAATCAGAAAGATATAACAGGATTTAAGGCACTTGGCTTGCAGACAACTAATCTCAGTTTAATCCTCCTTACCACATCACCAGACACGGTTAGGAGTGATCCCTGAGCACTTTCAGGTGAGCTCCCAATCATGTATGAGGTGTATATGTACATATATGTATATATCTCCCAAATTTAATGTATAAAATATATGTATATTTTGATTATACATAAAACTATATATAAATATATAAACATATGTCTAAACATATACATATTTAGTCTTCTCATTTTTTCCTCCACACTTAGTTTTATTCATGATCTATAGCTTAAGATAATTTATGGAGTTACAAGTTTATTCCCTATTGTTAAAACAAATAATTCGGTTATTACCAGTACTAGACATCTATGGAAGCAAAAATATAGTGACATATTTCAGATAAACACATTTGATTTTTTTTGTATCTGATATTGCTGAAATATTAATCTATCACCTTTATCTGATATTATGCAATATTCATGGGAATAATACTGTTAAGAGACTAAAATTATTTTTAAACAATGACAAGTTTCATCACTTATGTGCATTGAAAAAAAGGTAACATTTTTCACATACGCAAAATGATACCTATTATAAACTCATTTTGGTAAAAAATATATTTTAATGTAGCTAATTTATGTTTAAGTAATATTCTCTAAAGAAGGAGTTCAATAAGTTTCTAAACAATAGTACAAATCTTCAAGTAAGTATAGAATGTTTTATATAATATAAATTACTGTTAAAAATTAATAATAGAAAAATGTCTTAACTTAATTTTTAACTGAAATAAGGTTTGCACTCTTACTTTATTAGCACATTTCTATGTGACAAAGGCAAATTGCTTTATTTGCCAATGATAGAGCAATCATGTATTCTGGGAGTAGTGCTACTAACATAAGCAAATTATTGCTGCTGATATAGTTTATTTACATAATTTTCAATCATTAGCATAATATGTCATACAACAATTTTAGAGAAAAATTGATAATAATGCTAATGTCAGAGACTTAAAATGAAGAAAATGAATAATGGGTTTATAAAGGTGAGCATTAATTAGAAGACTAATAGCCACTCTATTAAGGTATAAGCTTTTTATCGCTTTTCAATGATATATATATCTATATACATATATACTATATAAGCAAGAGAATATATTAATTCATTAAAATATCTGGGGATGAGCAATTCTACACACTTGAAGATTATCTGCATATGTAAGGAAATACATAAAATACATTTGAGACCTGAATATGGGGGAATAAGGGTAGAGTTTCATAAACATTAGTTATTATCTTTTATTGTAAATTAAAAATAAACATTTTTATTATCTTCAAAGTCTTAAAAATAGACATAAAATTGTTATTACATTTTCAGGGTTGAATTTTTGGAACTTATATTATTTTTAATATTCAATATTCAGAAAGCTGCTTGAATATATCAAATTCTAGTAATAAAATAAGTAATTACTTATAAGGTAAATTACAATTTTTGATCTTTGCCATTCTGAGAGATTAGATTTATTCTCCGCAGCAAAGAAATGAAAAGTTAGGGAGTTAGGGAAACCGTATAAATGTTTTCTGTGCAAAGAAGTGATCCTTGAGGATAAGGAAGCCCATGAGTCTAGTATCACAATTATGCCATAATGTGGCTTGAGAAAATTTTCAAAACTGTGACAAAACTGGAGTAAAAAATGATAATATCACTGAATGAGGAAAGAAACTACATTTTAGAATGCCATGGGAAACTGTAATTTGCAGAAATGAATAACGGAAGCAAGATGACTGTCATGTACTGCCATTGAAGATTATTTGATGGTATATTTTCAGAGTTTAGACTCTTTAAGGCCTAACAGAGAACAACTAGCTGTTGAGGGATCTGGAGTTCACGGGTGAGCACAGACTTCAAACTTGCTAAATTCAGAGAATATACTGAAGTCCTTATAGATCAAATGCGAAGAAGAGAATTGGTGAACAACTTGGATATTAAGTTACAATGTAAATTAAGATAGCAGGAACTGTCTCAAGAATAATGGCTTGAAGTCACTATGACTCAAAACAATCCCAGAAATGAATGGTTTTCTATAATTTTCTATAATTTAGTTGGCTACTTATATAAAATGAAATACTTTTTAAAGAAAAATAAAATAATACAGTGGTGTTAGTGTCACACAATAAAAGTGCAATTATTAACATAAAGAAATTGTAATATTTAAGTCCAAGCAATAGAAAAATAATCAATTGAAGTAGCAAGTAGATTTTAGAAATTAAAAACAAGCTCTTTAAAGTAGCTATTTAAAGATGGTAATGAATATTCTCATGTATCAATGAAATGAACAAGATATTAAGCTTCATAAGATGGGAAAAGATAAGATAATTCCTACATTTGCATCAGCTTTCTGTCTCCAGAAGATTCCTGAACAAGAAGTACCCAGACTTCTTGTTTAGGAAACTTCTTGTTTAGGTGGCTAACTGCCTCCTCCTCAGAAACAGTTTTACTCAGTTCCCCAGTAGAAATCTACCTTTTTTTATGTGAATAAATAGAAAACCACTCCCTCTACATCCCAGAACCAGGGAGATAGTACAGGGCTTAAACCACTTTTCTGCAAATAGTTGACCTGCTTTGACATTTGGCACCACATATGATCTCTTGAGCACTTTTAGGAATGCTCCCAGTGCAAATGTATTCCTGAGCACAATCTAGTATCACCCAACTTCTGCTTTCCCCAATTGACACATATTTGCATCCCAGAAAAAACTTCAAAACCTATATAGACGTTTATTTCCTACATGTATGTGTATGTGGAATATAGTTACATAGCTATGTAATATTGATATTAATATGCATAAATATTAATATGCAAGTATTTAGAGATAAGGATGTTAAAAAATTAACCTATGCTATATATATCTTCACAAAACATATTGAACATTTAATAAACTTACAAATTATGTAAGAATATTATTTAGAAGAAAGTCAAATGCTCACATCACTAATTATCAGGGAGATGCAAATCAAAACAACAATGAGGTATCATCTCACACCACAAAGATTAGTACACATTAAAAACAAACAAACAAACAAAAAAACGAGCAACCAGTGCTGGCTTGGACAAGGGAGAAAGGAACTCTTATTCATTGTAGGTAGGATTGCAGACTGGTCTAGCCTTTTTGGAAAACAATATTGACATTCCTCAAAAACTAGAAATTGAGCTTCCATGTGACCCAGCAATACCACTTCTGGGAATATACCCTGAGGGCACAAAAACACAGCATAAATGCTATCTGCATTTCTATCTTCATTGAAGCACTATTCACAATACCCAGAATCTGTAAGCAACCCAAGTGTCTGAGAACAGAAGACTGGATAAAGATACTATGGCACCTCTACACAATGAAATACTACACAGGTGTTGGGGAAAATGAAGTCATGAGGTTAGCTTACAAATGGATGAATATGAAGAATATCCTGCTGAGTGAAATGAGTCAGAAGGAGAGGAATAGACATAGAATGATTGCACTTATTTGTGGGACATTAAAAAAAAAAAAGTATGAGACTAATAGCAAGGACTGTAGAAACAGGCTAGGAGGACTGGTCCACGGTTTAAAGCCGTCCTCAAGGGGCTAGGGGAGAAAGTAGGTAAGGATAGAGAAGGAATGACTACGGCAATGATAGTTAAAAATTATCATGCTAGATAAGAACTGCATGCTAAAAGAAGAGAAAGGAAGGAACAAACATGGAAGAGAGATAGAAAGAGAGAGAGAGAGAGAGGTTTTATATCTCACGGTGATTTAAGGAAACTATGTATATATATATATATAAACAATATCCTCAGAAAATTTTATAGTTTCCTAGAATGCAATTAAAAGCAAGATAATAAAAAAGCAAATTGTCACTTAAATTGAAAATTGTCTGTTATAGTGTTCATACTTCCTTTACAATTTTTGATTTCTTAATTTTGCTACTTATCACTATTTCTCCTTCCCCACTTCCCAAAACGTCACGATTCAGTTAAAAGTGAATTACACTCCTTCAATGAGAATTTCTGGTTGTTTTCCTCTTGCTCAAGGACCTTCAAATTATACTTTTTCTGCCAAACACTAATTAACTTAGCTTGGCATAAAAGTCTGACTGTTTTTCCCAACAAAATCTTGGAATATCCTGTAAATCCACAGGGTACCATATTGTTCCAGTTTGAGAAAGGCTGAGCCCAAGCAAGCATCATGTTAACTTTCTATATCAGGCAGCTCTAGGGCTGGAATTCTGACGCTTGAGTTGTTCTAAGCCAGGGCAGGAAAAGCAGAGGTAAAATTTCACCCAGTACCTCCTAGTTCACTTGAAGGCTAACCTACTCTTAGTCTTTTTTTTCTTTTTTGGCTTTTTTTGGGGGGGGCGTGGTCACACCTGGCGATATACAGGGTTTACTCTTGGCTTTGCACTCAGGAATTACTCCTGGCGGTGCTCCGGGGACCATAAGGGATGCTGGGAATCTAACCCTGGTCTGCCGTGTGCAAGGCAAACATCCTACCTGCTGTGCTATCGCTCCAGTCCTATACTCTTAGTCTTTAGAGAGCTAAGTGGGTTATTATTTTTGTCCCATGAAGAGCTTTAATGGTTCTGTATTTCCTGATGGCTTAAATATTCTTACAAATTAAGATCGGAAGGAAGGAAGAGAGCTAAGAAAACACTGAAAGAAAACACTGATTCACGGATTTCGGTGAACAGACTGAAACAAAAGCAACCACATTTACCTTGCCTGAGGCATGCTTCTCTAGTTCCTTGCCTTCAACAGACACAGAATCACAATATCTTACTAACTCATGTCCTAGCAGACCCATAGTCTCAAAGGTTCCCACTCCGTATCCTGTATTTAATATGTTCTAAATGAATTGCTAAAAAAAAATCAGAAAAGTATTTTTACTATCACCAAAAGAAAAATAAATGTTTTAATTTTCCTGTTAAGCAGAACCTTATAATCACATAGGTAAAGACAGAGGTCTCCGTTTACCTCAAAATTTTATTGCAAGTGCTAAAAATGTGTAACTTTCATTTTTTTTTTTTTACAAAATTGCACTGTATCCTAAGGGCAAGAAAAATATGACTTTGTTTCACCTCTGCGCTTACACATGCATATGTTTATGTATCAAATTTCTTGTTATTTTTAAAATTTAATATATGGTTATATGGTTTTCTAAATTTTATAACCTCATAGATGTGTGTGTCTGTGTTCTAGACTTTTCCACTTTCCTATAGTATACACTTTGAGTGATATTTCCAAAGAATATTATTGATCTTTCATGCTCATTTTGAAACATAAAAATATGTGAAGATGAGAAACAGACCCTCCACTCCTAAAGACTGTGATCCTGAGGTCTCCTAACCCATTTTGGCACCAGAGCGGCTTCTTGCAGCCATGCATTTTGACTGTGAACTGAGCTAAAATATTAGAAACCCAAAACTGTGCAGCCGCAATCGCAGCCGCGCGGACTCAGAGTCTTTACTCTTAGCAATGAAGAGAAATTATTAGATGATGCCTATTCAGCAGGCCTGATTGTTGGGGAAAATTTCCAAACAATAATAGTGAGTTCTGTATGGAAATATGTTATGTATTCAAAATATATAGAGAATAAAGGGAATATCATTAGCTACTTAGGTGGGGGGTGGGGTGGGAGGGGGGTGTATTGGGGTTCTCGGTGATGGAACATGCGCACTGGTGAAGGGATGGGGGTTTAATAAGTATTTGACTGTGATTTAAACCTGAAAGCTTTGTAATTTTTTTTAAGGTGATTCAATAAAATATTTTTTTATAAAAAAATATGTGAAAATTTTTGAATCAATTAGGATCATTTAACCCTTTTCCAGGTCTTTTTCCGGTGTATTTGTAACTAAAGAAGACAGCTCTGTAGTGTCCTGAAAAGTTCACAAAAAAAAAACGGGAATTTAGGAACCACACAAAATCTTGTGAAGTGTTCCCTCCTCTTATTCAAAGAAATGCCTAACACCCATGGAAATTTCTAGCAAGACATATTCTAATCATTTAAAAATTCTCTGAAGACATTTTAAAATATTTGTAGATATTTGAAATGTCTATTAGAAGATATCTAGTAAAAATTCAAATTTAATTTTAACACAATTATGATATGTTATTTTATAAACTTACCTTTAGTTTTGCTTTTGTTTTGGGGCCACAGCTTGTGGTTGCTAAGGGCTGGCTGAGTCCTGGGTCTGCACTCAGGGATCATTCCTGGCTCAGGGGACCATATGGGGATGCTGGAGATCTAAGCAAAGTTGACTATGTGCAAGGCAAGTGCCCTCCTCACTGTACTAGCATTCCAGCCCCAAACTTACCATTTTTGTTTGTTTGCTTTTAGTTTTCTTATTTTGTGCTTTGGGTTAGACCTGTCAGTGCTCCAGAGCAACTACTAGTTCTGTGCTTAGAGGTTGTTCCCAGCAGTGCTCAGGTATATGCAATGAATGAAACTTAACCCAGAACACCTGCATGAAAATCTAATTCTGAGCTATTTGAACTATATTTTAGGTCCCTGAATTTTAAATATATTTAAAGTATTATTAAAAGGCATAGATAGAGACATGATAAGAATATTGGGAATTGCTCAGCCACTGAAATTATTCAGTTATGGCTTTAGTTTAACATCAGCATATACATCATGCTAAGGGCTCCTTTGATTATGAGAGTAACAATCTTTTCTATTTGCCTTCATACTGTAGCACTGTCATCCTGTTGTTCATCGATTTGTTCGAGTGGGCACCAGTAACATCTCCATTGTGAGATTTGTTGTTACTGTTTTTGGAATATCAAATATATAATCTATTTTTTTCTAGTTTCATATTTCCATTCCCCTTCTTCTTTTAACACTTTTTGAATCTCAGCCTGCATTTATTTTGTGGCAGATGGTAAATGGTACACACACACCAATCTGTGGCACTAACATCCTATTGATTTTTCTCTCAGTTGATTTTTTTTATCTTTATCATTATTTTTGCCTATTCTCTAGTATAATGTAATGCAGAAATAAAAATGTAATTATTAGTTTTTTAGCTCCTTTGTTGGAGGGTAAGGATCAAGCAGTGCTCAAGGGACTCCCGGGAATACTTTGTCAACTTGACCACTTTTTAATGCTCTGGCTTTCAATAGGGTATGGCTTGGCCGCAGGTTTGGGGGGTCACCAGGGTTACACCTGGCAGTGCTAGTGGCTCCATGTGATGCTGGGGGTCAGCTCAGTTACCTTACATATGTAAGGCATATGCCTCTGACTACTGTGCTCTCTTTCTGATTCCTTTGCTAGAGGACATATGTTTGTTTATGTCAGTGGATAAATTTGAGAACTAAATGTGAAAACAAAAATCCACCCTAAGATTTTTATAAACTCAAGGTGACAGTTTGTATGGCTGTATCATGGAAACTTTAATAAATGGCAGAAAAAAATATCATTTTTTCTATTAAAACTTGATCAAATCATATAGAAGTAGTCTGTTTTATAAATTGTACTATGACCCTCTCCTGGTGCTATAGTGTTTGTAAGTAAAAGTTATATTGCAAAAAATAAGTCAGTAATGGCACATGTGCTAGAAAATGAAAAACATTAGAAAATCAAGTAAAGAGCTGTAAGTTTCAGGGGTAGAGGGATAGTATATGGGTGAAGGTACTTGGCTGACACTGACTCTATCCCTGGCACCACGCACAGTCTCCTGAACACTGCCATGAGTAATTGCTGAGCCAGGAGTAAGTCTTCAACACAGCGAGGTGTGGTCTACCCTTCCTGTTCCACCCCCCAAAACAGTTAAAAGTTTGAAATATCTAAAAGTATTACTTGTATACTTGTATATAAAACAATGCTATTATGACTTGGATAAAAAATATATGTATGTAGAGATGAAAATGTTATATTTGATATCAGCCTTCTTCCTTTTACTACTATGTATTCTGATAATGTTTTAAATGTTTTAGATCTTAACTTAGACACTAAAATAGGGTTAACTTATTTTCTCCAACTTAATCTAATGTTATATTCTTTTAAAATTATGCGGTATGTAACTTTGATAACATAAAAATAAGTAGATAAGTAGTCCTCTTGACTCTGAAGCTTCGGTATTACTGACCTTGTCAAATGTGAGAAGGATGACAGAAGAGAACACACATTTTCCAAGGTATAAGCCGATTATATTCAGTGAAGTCAAATTTTAAGAATCATTTCTAATCTCATTTAAAGTTGAATCTCATGCTACCCTCAGTAAAGCCTTTCTGAACCCTAGAGCCTTTTGAACTTATAAAGAAACAGTCTTATCCTGGAGGAAAAAATGCTGTCAATTAGGGGAGGGGAAGTGAACATGATAAAGGAATCATAAATTCATATAAGTGAGAAAGTCTCTATAGAATTTCTAAAAGTTTTAGTTTAACATTAAATTACAATAAAAGAAGATATGTGATGGGATATGAGGCCTGTGTCATTTCCTTAATTTCTAATAATATATATTGCTTCTGACTATCCCCTTCATTACAATTTTTATAAGATAAAATTTTATTATTCATAGACTAGACTTATGGAATAAATATATTGATATATAGAAGCACTAGCATATATAGGTATAGAATGGGTATCACTATAGATAAATATATATATGAAAAGATATGTATATATTTAGGTGCTGCCAATGTTTTCCCTACTTCAAATCCAAAACAAGTAACTTATTACGAATAAATACCATGGAACAATATAAAATATATTTAGTTATATTGTATTAAATATTGACCTCTCTTTATTAAGTTAACTCTCTATTAAGTGCCTTGTATTGGTCACAATGTTATCCTTGTGACCTTTAGCCATATATTTTCACAGTTCTTTTGTCTTCTACAGTGGGGGACTTCATGTTTTCATAGCATAGTCATGCTCTCTCTCTCTATGCCTTAAGCTAGAAAAGTAACAAAACAACAAACCTAAATTTTGGAAAACCATAGTTATAATCTCATGACCAGTTTTCACTATAATGTATTTCAGTTAAAACACATTTAAAAGGAAAATATTGAATTCAAAAAATATTTTTTAAAAAAGATTAACTTGTTGAAATAACCATGTCTCTATCATAGTATTATTTTAAGAAAATCAGAGATGAATGAAGAAACAAGTAAAAATGCTAAATGAAGACACTAAGTATTAATGACCACTAATCCAGAAAATGGATGTAAAAAAATTATTAGAGGTGGGTTTGGAGGGATGGTACAGTGAATAGTGTTCTTGTCTTGCACAGTCAATCTGAGTTCAATCTCCAGCACAATGTAAGTTTCCCTGAAATGAACCAAGAGTAATCCCTGAGCACAGAGCCAGTAGGTAGTCTCAGCAGTGCAGAGTGTGGTCCAAAATCCAAAAGAAAAAAGAAGAGAGAGAAAGAGAATGAGAGAGAGGAAGAGAGAAAAAGAAAGAAAGAAAGAAAGAAAGAAAGAAAGAAAGAAAGAAAGAAAGAAAGAAAGAAAGAAAGAAAGAAAGAAAGAAAGAAAGAAAGAAAGAAAGAAAGGAAGGAAGGAAGGAAGGAAGGAAGGAAGAAAGAAAGGAAGGAAGGAAGAAAGAAAGAGAAAGGAAGGGAAAACAGAGGGTAAGAAAAAAGAGAGAAAAAAGAATAGGAGAGAGAAAGTGAGAGAGAGAAACAAAGGAAAGAAATAAAAAGTGAGGGAAAGGGAAAGGAAGGAAGAAAGAAAGAAAAGAAAGAAAGAAAGAAAGAATGAAAGAACGAAAGAGAGAGAGAAAGAAAGAAAGAAAGAAAGAAAGAAAGAAAGAAAGAAAGAAAGAAAGAAAGAAAGAAAGAAAGAAAGAAAGAAAGAAAGAAAGAAAGAAAGAAAGAAAGAAAGAAAGAAGAAAGGAAGGAAGAAAGGAAGGAAGGAAAAAGGAAGGAAGAAAGAAAGGAAAGAAAGAAGGAAAGAAAGAAAGAAAGAAAGAAAGAAAGAAAGAAAGAAAGAAAGAAAGAAAGAAAGAAAGAAAGAAAGAAAGAAAGAAAGAGAGAGAGAGAAAGAAAGAAGGGCTGGAGGGATAGCACAGCGGGTAGGGTGTTTGCCTTGCGCGCAGCGGACCCAGGTTCGATTCCCAGCATCCCATATGGTCCCCCGAGCACCGCCAGAAGTAATTGCTGAGTGCAGAGCCAGGAATGACCCCTGTGCATCACCGGGTGTGACCCAAAAAGCAAAAAAAAAAAGAAAGGAGAGAGAGAAAGAGAGAAAGAAAGGGAGAAAGAGAGAACAAGTGAAAGAGAACAAAAATTCTGATTGGGTTCTGAGGAAGAAATGCAAATAATACTGTTGAAAAATGGAAAAGGATTATTTACTGGTCATCTGTAATAGATAAGGGGGAGATACTGCAAAACAACCCCTTTTCAAATTGTAAGACATACATACAATGAAATCCTTCAAAGATAATTCTATGATTTTTTGGACCAGAAAAAGTTACCACCTATTGTATAACAGCTCAAAAATTCACCAATGTTATAGATAGTTTAACAACTGTAATATCAAGAACACTGTACTCTTCATTTAGTTCAAACTTCTTCTAAAATAAAGTTTATATAAAGAAACAGCTGAAAAAAACGAAGGAATGGTAGGTTATAAAAGTCAAATAGGGTAGGAATAAAATTTTGTAGTTCACTCTCAGTCAATTTAACTGAAGAAATCAAAGAAATAAAAAAACTGAAGACTGATTATCATATTTAAATAGTAAAAATTGTTTCTAGCAATTAATTCCCAGATTAATTGGAAATTATTATATTAAAATTAGACAATGTAAGGAATTATTTTAAAGTATGTAAGTTGATTACCAGCATCACAGTGTTTATTCAATTGACTCCATATAAAAAGGCATATCTGTATGTAATATCTATGAAATAGTGAGAAGGGAAATTACAAATAAATTGGGTAGTTTAGAAGAACAAAAGAATCTTCCACACAACAAAAAAGGTGAGAGATAATACACAATTTCCACAAAGAAAGAGAATAAAGTAGGAAATTTAGTCCAGGTTGTTTGAGATAAAATACCTATTTGTGTAGCTTTTCAATTTTCTAGAAAATAAGCATGACAAACATTGAAATGAGATGATAATGAGATACAATGAATCAAGTTTTACAGTGAAATTAGACATCACACCATTGTTAACTGATAGTGTTCCAAGTGAGTTTCTAACAAGGAAAGAAAAACTAAAGATTATATGTAAGAAAACTTCCTTATGCCTAGGTCTTTGTCTTTCTGCAGTTAAATTGGCCTTAGAGCAGAATCTCTAAAAAATAAAATAAAACAGCTCTTACTTACTTTTTTCTAACTTGCTATAAGAATGATAAATAGGAATAATTTTAAAGTTATTTCAAAGAATATCTAAAATATTTTAAAAGTTGTATACGATAACTTCAAGCTTTGCAAGTCAGTATGCATGACTTTGGTCAACACTACTATTCATGTTCTAGACCGAGTCAACGTGACCACTGTAACATGATTTATATTAATATTTATTCTCTCTTACTGAGCACATCTAAAATATAGAGTAATAGAATTAAAAAGGTGTTCTGAATTCTGTCATAGTTTTTATCAAATAGAACTTGTAAAACACTTAATAAATAATGATTTCATATTAGACTATAAATCATATTGATCTACCGATAGGCAAGTCAATTACCCATGTTTTGTTATTACTTTATAAATGGCTAGTTAATATCCATGATTACTGAAAATGCTACTTTATGTAGACATCTAATCTTGGCTGTTTCATTAACTATATTCATCTAGTAATATAGCTAAGAATAATAGTAAAATCATCAGAAACTTTTTTCATCTCAATGTTAATGCTGAGATTTCTTGACAAAATTCTTGTGGAGCATAAACATACTGGTGTGTGTGGGGGGGTGGGGGAGTGTGCAAATATATAATATATATCATATGTATAAATATTCAGAAAAGAATCAATGCATGCCTTTTTATTTGCAACTTAGCCCTTAAAAAATAGATTATGCACATCTGAGCATACCCACATCAGAGAGTTACTTTAGCACTATTGCAGATTTCTGATTCTCTTTTCTTCCTTTTATGCTACATGTGCTCACTTTGTTTTTGACATTATATGCTGTTATTTGACCTCTATTCCCTATGATTCTTTTCTGTCTATTGAAATCAGGAAGCCCATCTTAGTAGCAGCAACTTCAATGTTCACACCTAGGCTACAGGGGAAAATAATGCATTTCTTTCATTAATGAAAAGCCCAGAAAAGTGAGTTTTATTGGCCTTCTCATAGAATATACTTGGATAATACATATATAGGTGAGGCATGATAAAGCTAGTGAAACTTTTCTTTATGTCCAAACAGTTTGATTTTCTCTTTTTATTATACAATGGAAATTATGACATTTTGCTTTATTGAATGTAGGACACCACTGTTACCTTTCATTCAATGTATTAATGTTGCTGCTGTCTCCAACTGTTTGAGCCTTCTATAGCGGTAAGAAATAAATTAGTTGCACTCATGTAAGTAAATTAAATTTGATATAGTATTATATCATGCCCAGTTTGTTACTCAGAATTGGCCATGACACATCTGACCCAAGCTTTCTGTTGCTGTGTTATTTGTGATTTTGCAAAGCTTTGCGGCTCTTTTTATGACTAACATTTCTTTTCCTGGCCATACCATGTACCTTACTTCTGATGTCTGATTAAGATTTGACTCTAGCTATGAAGTAATAGCAAAAAGAAAAAAGATGTATGTACTGGTTCTAGAGTAATTACTGTCTTCTATTCTGTTATCTAATATAGGCAAAAAATCTCACAATTTTCAAAGAAACACAATATTAAAGGCATAACAAAGCCAATTCCTAAATCCCATTATTGCGGGCTATCTCCTGGAACCATTCCTGGTACTACTTTAAAATCAATCACGATCATATTAAATCAAGAGAAAGACTTTGCTTCCTTATTTGAATAGGGAGAGCAAATATAACAGTTTAAATAGTAAGGAACAGTGTGGAGTTGGCTAATAGGCATATGGAGAATACTAAATGAAAGTAGCAAAGGCAAAGATCTGCAGCTATGTCTGCTCTGCTATGCCGCTAGGTCTGAGAGAGAGCACCCCATGAAAGAGCATGATTCTTTAGGACTGAAATCTGACACTGGCCAAAGCGAAACTGTGGTTTCATAGTTGTAGAAAAGCTTCTGAGATGCTATATAAGGAACGCTTGCTTAGAAAGGTATGCGTGCTAGAGAAGCTGCGTGGTTGAGAACGCACATATGAAGCACAATTGTATGCACTGCAAAATCCTGATGCTAATAAAACCTCCTGTGGGGTAGGGATCAGCTTCCAGAATAGTCAGTCAGACTGCAGAAGTTCTGAGGGGAGAACAGTCATCCTGTTCTCAAGAGTCCTCGTAGTGACTTCTGCAACCAACGCTAAATGTCTTGCTGCCTGGCAAAGGGCAAACACTGACAGTCTAGCTTCATTAATATAGAAAACGCAATTAAGCGTGGATTTGAGGCTGAACAATAATGCATTGAAAGATGGAACAGTTTATGTTATCATAGTTACTCTTCAAATACAAGTAGAAACTAAGATTTTGGTTGTTACATACATCACCTGGATAACTGGAGGTTTTGTGTTCAGGAAAGACAAATTAGTTATAGAAAAAGCCGTAACTATATTCTCTGCTCACATCTTGCTTGTAGTGTGAGAATAAAGGAAAACAGATCTTATTAATTAAATGTATTATATATGCTAAACTTGGCTTTACAGCTAGATTGATCAAGTGGTCATTGCTTATTTGGTCACCTCAAATTAAATATTTCATATAAACTAAGTAAATACCTGGCACATATTGGTTTAGGCCACTCTTAAAACTTTTACTTTAGTATAATATGAATGACTATTTAAACTTAGCTCAAATATTAACATTTGTATAAGAGGCAGATTTTACTGAGACCAGTGCAAACTAACATGATACCCTATCATTAGATAGTATACTTAGATACAATTTGAGGCAAGGTAATTTTTAAATACAACTACAGTTATATTTAAAATTTAAGTATAAAAGAAAATATTGTGAAATTCACTAAACTTAAACATCAGCATGTAAAGTTGATAGATTTTAATTAAACTGTGAAATAATCTGTCAAGAATTTAATCTATTTAATCTATAATGAACAAAGTAATCTATTTTCCAAATTATTGCCTTTCACTTATGTCCTATAATAAAAAAGACAGCAATCATTGTGCTAACTTATTAAAAGCCTATATATTTGTTTTTACCTCTTCAGTATTTATTAAAAATATTTCCTTAAGACAGAGGTATTCCTTAAGACAATAGTTTTGTGGTGAATGTATAAAAGTTTCTATCACCTTGGTTGAAAGTTGGCAAAATGCAGCGAAAGAAACTAGGATACAGAGATAGTTAAGTCTAAAACATTTCATCTAATGTTAAAGTTTTCGCAAGCATTTCTCTGAGAACTTACATACTATGAAAGGAAAATTTCCCAAATGGCACCCCTCTCAACAAAAGAATTTAAAATGGAGCTTTAAAAGTCATTAACAAAGTAGCTTTCTCACTTCTTACCCCAAGAAACAAAGTTTCAAATGTGTGCCTATTGTGATTTGAGTGCTAGGACAGCAGGCAGAGAGCTTGCCGGAATACAGTTTACCTAAGTTTGATCTCTGGCACACTGAACATGACCATGAGTGATACCTGAACATGGAGCCACTAGGCGGAAAGTCCTAAGCACAGCCAGGTACGGCAAAAATAAATAAATGGACACAGAGTGTACCTATTGAGGAAAACCATAAGCATCCTAGAAGACAACTAATGATTGACAATGCAGTTTTCTGCTTCAAAGCTATCTCAATTTTAGGAGAAAGAGAGAAGTTAAGGCACTTGCCTTGCATGGAGTTGACCCAGGTTCAATCCCTGTCACCAAGTTTGGTCTCTTGAGCAATACTAGAAGTGATTCTTGAGAACAAGAATCAGGAATATTAATTCCTGAGAATTACTGGGAATGACCTAAACTCAGAAATGAATAAAATAATCTTAAGACTCAATTATGTGTAAATATAAACTTTACTTGCTATTGCCAATCATACTTTTGTGAAACCACTTATATAACTGAAAAATCCTTTGCAGTTTTTGTATTTATAAACCAAACAGTTTTATTTGTTTTTGCATGGTACAGATCAAAAGTATTCATAAGATATGAGTGGCTGTATGAAATTTAATTGTCTTTGAGTATATCAAATAAAATCAATTTTAAATCTAATTATGTCAACAATTTTTTGTTTCTATTTAGTCAGAATTTGACATTTTTGGTACCTGATGAAATATCTTATGAAGAATATGTGTATATCTCAATTATCTTGGGGAAAAATTTGCTGTATAAATAGAAAAGGAAAGAGTATTTTGAAAATTTTATGTTCAACACTAATTTAGCACTAGAGAACCAGCTAACACAAAAATATGGAATGGTATTCATATTTTCATTTTTCAAAATCATTATTTTATATTTAATCTCATGTATCATGATAATATGTATAAGCCATAGACAGTATTATGATATCCTAAATAATAGCTTTCTTTAAAGTAGAAAAATACATTTCACAGTATGTTTTACTTAAGTATGCTCAAGTAAATCATTCTGTTTTTCTTTGTGTTAAAAGCTTCTAGAGAGAGATTTACTTCTATTAATGAAAGTTAGAATCAGTATTTTAAAAAAACTGTCAAGGATATTTAAAAGAAAACTGGTAAATAACAAAAACACATTTTCTCAAATGCACTTCTAAAGACAGGTAAAATATATCATGTTTTTTAGAACATATAAGATTATCTAGGCAAAAAAGAGTGAATAAAATTATTGTAAAATGTTATGTATGTTTATGAAAATAGTAGAGGAGCTGGAAGTACAACTTTAAATCACATTTCTAAAAGCATTAGGTATGAAATAGCTTATCTTGTAAGTCTTGTACAAGAAGTAAGGAACTTTGCTGCATTGAAGACTTAACCTTTCTCATTATGTTCTTAAGCATTTAAATCTTTTGTATTGTTAAAATTTGGCCCAAGGAAAGTCATTTTAAAATATTGAAAAAATAGTAGAAATAGTAGAATTGATTAGAATAAAAAACTTAAGTTTTTAAACAATGCACTATTACTTAAGTTATTTATAGAGCACTATGTATAAAGGCAAGAAAAATTAAATTATATTCAACAGGTTATATAATATTGATATATAGTATATATGCACTATACATAACATTTATTATATATTATATAGTATATTTTATTGTATATATACTATATATGGTATACAATTAAAGTAAGCTCGATAGCTATACAACTGCATACATAGTCACAACACACAGTTGAAGAAATTAGGATTTAAAATAGCCTAATAAAATAGAACTTCCATTTGATTCAGTGATTTCCTTCCTGGGACTCAAACATTAATTCACAACATTAATTATAGACACTATATAGACACTGCTCAAGCAAATTGATGAGCAACAGGATGACAGTGATACAGACACCTGTATTTAATCTAACATTTTGTTCACAAAATCCATGGTCTGGAAGCAGCTCAACTGTCCAGAAATAGATGAATGGATAATGAAATTATGGTATCTCCACACAGTGTGATACTACTAAGCTATAAGAAAATGATACAATTATGATGGTTACCCCAGCCTGATGGAATTGGTTGGTATTGAGCTGACTGAAGTGAGTCAGAAAGAAAAATATCACAGGCGAATAAGCTCATGAATTTGTGGAATATTAAAGAACAAAAGCAAAAGGCAATGCAGTCCCCAATGCAGTTCAACTAAGAGTGACAACACAATAGTGAAACGTGGTAGCAAAGAAGAAGAGAGAGAAGGGATACGCATACAGAGGTAGCTGTTATTGACACTGATGATAGGAGTGATAAAGTATTACTGCATCTTTGTAAACAATATTATGTTAATTAAAAATTGCAAAGAAAATATTTCAAGTGCAAATACTAACCCACCATTTTATTTTTAGTATGAAAATAAGATAAAATGCTGGGAATATTTGTTTTTTCTTAAGACCTCTGGGAAGGCATATATATACATATATGTATGTAAACATATATATATATACACACATATATATATATTTGTCTGTTTTCAGTTTGGGGTCACAGTTGGAGGTGTTTGGGGTTTATTCTTGATTCTAGGTGACCTTACATGGTGCTGAATATCAAAATTGGGTCAGTTGCATGCAAGGCAAGTGCCTGAACATGCTACATCCTCTGGGCCCTGGGAAGGTTTGTTTTCACATTTCTCAAATAATCAATAGTGTGTCAGTATTTTTTGCAATGTTAAAAGATTATAAATTACCATATAATTTCCATTAATCCCGACACTTAGATGCTGCCTTTAACATGAACATATGAACCAATACTTAAATGCAAATATTTGAGCACTCCTAAAAGGAGATTTTTACCCACTAATAAAGAGTCTCTGGATGATTCTTTTCTTAAATGAGTAGAGGAAGAGCAGTACTACAATTTATTTAGCATGTTGCTGTCTAAGAAAGAATGCTTTTCAGGTTGTCGAGTTTCAAGATGTCACTTCTCCTTTCTCTTTGTATCACTGTGTCATTCTCCCTCATGCATCTTGATATCAATTGATATCATTGATATCTTGTAACCAATAGCCACACTTGGATTTTATTATCATTTCTCAAATAACTGTAAAGCTCTATCCAGCTGCTAAAGTATCCACAGTTACAAAAGTAATGCTTTATTTTATTATGAGTTAATTGAATACAAATTATCCAACATTATCAAATCAAGTCACATACATACTCATGTATGGAAATAAATTTCAATAACACTGAACTTGTTTAATTCCTTTACTTTATGTGGAAAGCGTTGCACATCTAATTTTGGATTAACTGTAGATTTCTTTGATCAAATATAATCTTTAATTCCCTAACAAAGTCCATGTAGTTTAATTAACTAAATTTGTATTATAAATGCAAATTGAATTTTCTTTATTCAATACATGAAATATTTTTCTACATAGCATCTACCTACCTCTCAATAATTGAAAATAAAAGTTTAAAGTTTAATAATAGTTAAAATCTGTTGCTACTCAGTATAAAGTGAATTCTATACAATGTAGAACAACTTGAGAGAGTTAGCTAAACTTTGCCCATACTATATCTTCAAAAGGTATAAAAAATTATAGCAATGATTTCACTAGTAATGTCTAATAGTGTTTTATATTAGGCAAAACTTAAAACATTATTCATGAATAAAGCTAAAATTACAGAAACATAGATAGCAATACTCTCTCTATATAAAGGAGCTTCTATATAATCTTTATTTCTATTGATATTAAAATTAAAGTTAATTCACATTGGAGTAGTAAAATTTCAATAGAAAAAATCAGAATCATAACAAGAAGTTGGCAGACTGAATGGGGACAGTCTTGGTGGTAACACCTGAGGATTCATTCAGATGAGACCTGAGCATTCAGCTCTTAATTTCAATGTTCTGGCTCACGGAAGCAGTGTTGCTTGCACCTGTGGTAGTGGGAGCAATTAAGGGTCACGAGACCACTAATAGCTCTCAGTGCCTCTACTACTACCCCACGATGTGATCAGAGTCCATGAAATGGCAGGAATTTGCACACAGGGATCAGTGCCTTCAAAGTATATGTTACTTTTCCCTATAGTATAACAAAAATTCAAGGTTGTCCTTAAAAGAGGAAACTATCTTATAATCATTACATCTCCTCTCTCTCTCTCTCCTCTCTCTCTCTCTCTCTTTCTCTCTCTCTCTCTCTCTCTCTCTCTCTCTCTCTCTCTCTCTCTCTCCCTCTGTTACCCAAAACTATCTCTCACACAAACATACATATACAGGTACATTTTAAAATCAATCTAGTTATCCTCTATAGCATTCATTTTCAGAACTATTTATGAGAAAATACAGAACTTGAATTTAAAAAGTGGTAGTAGGCAGATAATGTTTTGATCAGAATTTCCAGTCACATAAGAAGACAGGGTAATTAATGGCTAATGTATAGACAGTAAAATATTGAGGCAAACGGGAAATCAATAAGCCTCAATGATAAATGAAAGCAAATGGAAAGAAAGCATGTAAAACAGAACAAAAATATTTTAAGAAATTATAAACTTTCTGGTGCAATTTTGCAATTAGACAAATATTTCACCATTTTTTGAGACATCAGCTGTTTTTAAACTACAAGAATATTAAGAAATTATTTCTATTAAAATTGATTTATTAGTAATTGAAATTAATGAATAGAATTATATAATTTGAATCAATACCTAAGGTTATTGTGTAGTATCTATTGATTATCTTTCCTAATCTTGAAGGCAGTGAATTATGATAGCTATAGAAGTAAATAGCTGGAAATGCAAGAAATATAATTTATTCAACATGACAGAAAAAACAGTTGGCTATAACATTTCTGTTCAGTTTTATTCATTCTTTGTCAAGAGACGCAGAGAATATGTAATTAAAACATCTGGAAATTATACAAATGTGAGACATTTAAATTTTTATGAATCACTATCTTCCCTTTCTCCAGGGAACTTGAATTGACTAAATTGTTTACCAAAATTGAAAAACTTTGAAATAGCCATGAACTTTGTTGCCTTATTTTTATTATGAAAACAGAGGGATAAAAACCAAACATAAAATGTTACAGGAAACTTTAAGAATTATAGAAAAGTACACAGTGTGACTACTGGTAATTGTGCATCATATAAATAAATATGACCCAATTTGTACTAGAGCAGCCCCACAGTAAAAATACTTAGAGGGACCCTAAGAGCATTGCAAAAATAAAAACAAACAAAGAACAAAAGATGATTAATTAAATTTACCTTGAGGATAGACTTATGTTCACTGAAGCCTGCATGTATTAGTTATTTGTCAAAACGAGTGAGTTATTATATACTGAATTACGGATTTAATATGAAATGCAGTCTCCACAAGATTACATACTGAGTTTAAATGGTCTATTGTATTTTGTCTCCTTTGTGCTTGATTCATTAAGACCCACCTCATTTCTTTATGAAAGTTACATTTTAGGTCTTTAGAAATATATACTTTGAAAAAAATTAGCTTACGTATTCAAAAGGTCTATAAACTTCTCTCACTGTGCATTTATGACTATACTGCATTCTTTAGTGTTCACAATGTTCTATGATATTATCAAATTAACTTTCCTAGTGCAAATTGAAACAGAGGATTTTCCAAAACTATGATTCCTGTAAGACATTTCACTTAGGTGCTAAATTAATTATTTTTTAAATGAGCAACTCTGGAGTAGCCTCTGTGCCTTGGCCATATTCACAGAAAAGATTTGATGAATGACTACATATTTGATGAAGTATTAAATATTTCCAAAATCCTTTTTTATATTTTTATTTTACCTGTACTAATGTTACATTTATATCTTTGAAATGCTTCCTTGATAATGCTAATTTTCCATTTTATTTTCCCTTATACATGATTCTATGTTTTGCTTTTAACTGTAATTTGTTAATAATGAGTGACAATGAACTTTTTTTTGCTTTTTTGAAGATGTATTTCTATAGACTAGTTTTGCTGAATCTATTTTTGTTTTGAACTTACATAATTTTAAACCATGTCTTAATGTCATTTTCTATAGAATTTTGCATTAATAATATATGTGTGTGCATGCTCGTTTTTAAAATAAGTGTATTTTAAAAATAAGTTATTATCTATAGGTGGTTTAGTTGAATGCAAGTTAATATATATTTCTATTATTATGAATCATATCTAAATTATGGTTAGTCTTAAATTATTTGTCTGAACCAATTTATCTTAAATAATTCAGAATAAATTTTTTAAAAAGGTAAGTATATTGGTTCCATTTTCACATTTTTTATTTTTATTTTTCACTGCCAAATACCTGTGGACAGAAAATATGTACTAAATAATTTCAAAACTTGCTATTTGATTTTAGTTTTGCGGCCATGTATGTAGTACACTTTGCAAATATTCTACATGTAATCCAGTGTGACTTTTATTTTTATTTCTCAGTTGGGAATTATAGCTATCTGTCATCTGCAAGGGAAAACTTTAATTATAGCATCTTAGAATAATTGTTTTACTCTGAGAATTTAAGTGATATACGGCAACGCAAAAGATTTTTAAAAAAGCATACTGACAATTAAGTTTTACATGACATGTAAACTCTCATAAGAAATAGAATCTAGAAGTTTTTTTTACCATACTGAACAAAGAGAAAAAATTGTGGAAATATGAAAATATATAGAAAGATCAAAAGATAGTTAAAACGCTTTTAACAAACCTGGTTTTTAAGCATTCCCTGCTTTGATTCCTCTTGGAAGAATTTTTTTTTCTCCTGGTAAAGAAAAACTTTCACATAGAAAGTTTTTTTTTAAATTTTAAAAATTTGGTTATTTTTGCCACACTGGATAGGCTTACTCCCGACTCTGTTCAGGTATCACTTGTCTGAACTTGAGAGACCACAGGAGATGCCAGGGATGGAAACCAGGTTAGCCTCGTGAAAGGCAAGCACCTTACCCACTGTAATATATCCCCAACCCTATGCATTTTATTTTTAGTTTTCTGTTTTATATTATTTGTTTGTTTGATATTGGGCGCTGCACTAAGGAATTAATTCTGGCAGTGCTCAGGGAGCCATACAGGATGCTAGAGGTCACACCTTGGTAAACTGTCTGCCAGACAAAAGAACTACCCAGTGTCTATCACTTAGGCCCTGTATTTTATTTTATTTTTTGGAGGGGAGCTGGTACACCTAATGGTGCTCCTGGCTCTGTGCTCAGGGATGACTCCAGGTGATGCATGGGGTCCACATATGTCATGCTGAGAATCTAATAGAGGTTGGCTACATGTATGGCATGCACCTTAGCTCCTTTACTATCTCTCTGTCCCTTGTTTCTTTTGTTTTTTCCTTTTTTCCTTCTAATAGTAAAACCAGTAACACCTTTACTTGTGAATCTGATGCTAATTTGTTTGAGCATTGCATTAAGGTAATGCATAAAACACTAGCAGAATGCTGAGCATTTTACAGAAGCCACAGATTACCCTGAGCTCATGGGAGGATGACAGCATCCTTCTGTACTCACTAATTAAAAATTTATTTTAGGAGTCATAGGACTGGAGCATACTCTGCATCTGACAAGTCTGGGTTCAATCTCTGGCCATATTGATCTTCTAGAACTGTTGGGAGCAACCCTTGAGCTAGGAAGAGACTCCCAAGCACTACTGGAGATGGTCCCCAAAGAAACAAAAGATCCATATTAAATTATTTGTCTTTTTGTCCCCTTTTGACAACTCTGGAATTTAAATAAATGAATAAGGAACTTTTGAGGCATTCCATTTTAAAATATTTTCTATTTATAGTATTTTAATAACCCATTTTTTGCTATTAATGTTTGATTATTATCAAATTTCAAGTGAGATAATGTATGATAGACGTTTGAAAAAAATCAAATACTATAGACTGAAAATTATAATCATAGCATATAAAACTGTTAAAGCACTCAGAGTGTAAAAAAAAATTTAACTGATCATAGTCATATAAATTTATCATTAGAAATTGAGGTTATTTAACACATTAATATAAAAGAACTTTCTGACAATTGACAAGTAAAAACAATAGTGTATATAATTACAGGAGTGAAGGATGTCCAACCTATGGGGCATATAAGACCCGTTAGGTCATATGCTCTGACCCTGGTATATTACAGGACAGACACTATACTTTTCATTGGCTATCTAAGGATCAGAGTTATATGGCCTGCAAATGGTATTAGAAATATCCAAATGGCCTTTGGCAGAAAAAAGTTCCTTAACTCTGGAGGAGATTTAGGTGTCCTCCAAATCAGATCTATCTTATTTAGTCACTGAGATGTGAGTCGTAGTAATGTTTTCTATGCCTGCATCTTACTGTAAAATAAATGTGTGATCCCTAGATCCTGTTTCCACTTTCTCTCACTTTAGATAGCAATATAAAGCACCCAGGTTCTTAGAGAAGGACGACTTCTGTTGAAGATATGCACTCGTTCTTGATTCTTATTAATAAAAATAAATTTCTTTTATTTTAGAAATTTAAAAATAAATTTATTTTATAAATTTATGATAGTGCCTTCTAGAAGTTTTACATTTCATATGGAAAAACAGCATCAGTACTCTAGTTGAAATCATAAAAAAAAGTACAAGGAAACTGAAAAATCAACATTTAAGTTAAAAGTGATATGTAGTTTAAAGAGACAAGTAACAGAGACAAATAATATTTTTGGTATTATGTTACTAAAACAAGCAAAATAATTAAATAAATTAAATTAGAAGAACAGTCTAATAGAATATTCAAAATCAATATACAAAAATGAGTAGCTTTTATATATCAATAACATATAATCAGAAAACATAATGAAAAGTTACATCAGAGTTTAATATCGTGTTTGCAGGAAAAAATAAATTTCCTCTTTATATTGGCTTCTTTACAAAAAATTAGAAATAATCTTATGTCAAAAAAGTATATTTTGATGGCGTATAATCTGCCAAGCTTTTCTATCTAACTAAATAGCTATTGTTTGATTATAAATGTTTTCTCTATGTACATCAATATTTTTAATTTCATTATATATATTTTAATATATTTTAAATATTTATCAACTTGAAATTGCTGTTTGGGTATTTCAAGTTACTGAGAGTGATAAAGACTTGTGTTTATTTTTTTTTTCTGTATTGTGTTTTCTTCTACCGGTATTGGTATTAGGGATCTTGAATATCGGTCACATCTTGTACCAGTAGAGGGGAGGAATCTTTACTCTAATACTGATTACTCTGCTGATTCAATTACTTGGTCATTAGTTTGAAGAGCAAGAATGCAAATGAGTACTTTTTGTTGTCCTGTGGTTTTAATGCAACGTACACTACAAAGTCATAGTCTGATGAACATTGACTCTACCACATTTTTAACATACTTCCATAAATGTTAAAAACCCAGAATAAACCCTGGCTTCATAGTAATAACACTGTTTCCATTATGCCATCTGTTATTTTTTTTTAGAGGACAAATTCATTACTTCAACTACTTTAGAATCTAAAGCTAGCGTAGGCTATTTAATCACCACCCTTTGCTTTGCATTTTTCTTGTCGTTATCCATGAAACTTGGGTGAATTTTGTTGTTGTTGTTTTTGTTTTCTAACTTACTTTATTTGTTGGTTCTCTTGTTCTATTCTTAACTATTATTGCTCTGCTTTGGATATTAGAGTATGTGTCAAAACCCCAAAATGATTATGTCATCATAAATGGAAATCTAAACATATTTATAATTATAGTTAGTTTAATCAACCCTTATCTATTCTTTATAAGGAAAGGTTATAAAACTTCTTAAAGTAGGAGATATTAATATATTTTATACCTCATTATTACCATTTTATTTCTTACATTCACATAATGAAAATTAGTGGTGGCAATTAGAGCCAAGTACACTAAATATCTGAGGTTTGGAGAGAACAAATTATATACAAATGATCAGGCCTATCACTGAAATTAAATCATTATTTACGTGATCTGTACAAACATAGTAGAGCTTAAAATGCATAATAAAGTTACAAATAGCTCTGATAATTTTTTTAGCTTTTCTATTAAAGCTTCTCCATTTTTCACAGATATTTAGTTATGCACAATTAGCCAATGTTTACTTGTACAAAATCAGCCAGAATTAAAATCTCTTGCTCAAAAATATCTCTCATAATAACATGCCTAGTGTCTAGAATTTTAATTGCTTATATTGATTTATTTTAATCAAGACATTATTTTCTACCTAAAACCAGCAACTTTTCAGATTTACACTTAATCTGTGTTTTACCTACAGTTTCCAACAGGACACTTGAGATTCCATAACATACATTTTGGTGTCATATACAAGACTGTGGTGAAATGATGTGGTGAAATGAGGTAGGATTTTCCATCCTACAGAAAACCTAAATAATAGGAGTCATAGGGATTTTAAAAATAATTATTAGAAGTATTACTCTGCATAAGCAAATAACATTTTTTTCTACTTATCTGTCACAAGTGTGAAAAAAAATTTTATATGAGTGTTTCTGTCTTACTACAACCTGTCATCTAATTACTACAAGAGTATTAATTGAATCAGAGTTTTTTTTAAAGTGAAGAAAAATAAAATGTATGGGTTTTAGACAAAACTAGAAATATTAATCAAATATGAACTAAATTAAAAATATTAAATGTTACTTTAAATAACATATCAAGAGTAAGAACTTCATATATGATTCGGTTGATCTCAGAATTGATTCAAATTTTATAAATAAGGAAAGGAGATTCTGAGGATGCTGCTTTGAGTGTGAAATGAACCCACATTAATGTACTTAGAAAAAAGTAAATAAAGTTCAGATTCCTTTTCAATTAGTATTTGATGTTAAATGATGCCTCCTTAAATGCAACTCAGAGTGTAATCTGAACCTCATGGAGCAATAGTTTATATCTGGATCACTCTGTCAATTGCTTTAGTTAATGTGCAGGAAAATGTAAAGTAAACCCTGATCTGAAAGTGAAGCAAGAAAAGAAAATTCTCTCTGCTCACTTGTTTTTTTCATAAGCCATGAATATCAGAGTCATATACAGAACCACAGGGACTTTGTATTTGGAATTAGGATAAATATTTTATATTTTATTTGTTGTTTTATACATGTAGTTTGCATGTTAAGGTTTGTAGTTCCTTCAGGAAATGTTATTATCTAATAAAATTTCCTCAGTACTATCTTCAGATCAGGAAATTGATTTTAAATATATCAAGTTTACTTGAAAAGCACATAATGTATAATTGTGTTGGGATTTTATGAGAAATATCTGGAAAGTTGCCGTAAGTGAGTCACTATATCTTTCATTTAAGGACTATCACTGTCACTATCACTATCATCCCATTGATCATCGATTTGCTCGAGTAGGCCCAGAAACGTCTCCATTCATCCTAGCCCTGAGATGTTAGCAGCCTCTCTTTACTCGTCCTGGACAGATGGACAGATGGACAGGGTCTGGGGTCTCCGGGGCCCCAGGCCGTGGCCGTGAGGGGATGACATTTAAATATTTTAAAGGTAAAGGCATTCTAAAATATATGTCAGGCATTTACTTCTTGGTTCATTTCAATATCACAAGATATGCTAATTATCTTTAATTATAGAAATTGTTCAAAGTCTCTGGCAGTACACTTTACTTACTGATTTGCTTTCATGATGTGTTGAGTGCAAATATTTTCTTTCATTCAATTGTGTGTCATTTAGCTCTAGCTCATTATTATTATTTTTGCCATGCAGAACCTTTCTAATTTGATATAGATCCATTTGGTTAACATTTTTGTTTCTGTTGCCTTTGGCAATAAAGTCATATAATAAAAAACACTTTGGAGTTTCAATTTGAGTATTCTGCTTATATTTTCCTGGGACTATTGTAAGATTTCTCATCTAATCTCAATGTCTGATCAACTTTAAACTGACGTTTGTGTAAGGCATGAGATATGGATTGAGCTTCATTTTAAAAATGTGATTATCTCCTTTTCTCAGCACCATTGGTTGGTATATGTGTTGGCAGAGATGTGGTGAAAATGGAACTCTGATTCTCAATATGTGAGAATGCTGTCTGGTTCAATCCTTATGAAATTTTCAGAAAAATTGGATTTCCTTATTGCCTAACAATTTCACTTGGGTATCTAAGCCAAGGATGCAAAAATATTCATTCAAAAGGACTTGTTCTCACCATTATTTTTTGTAGAATGTAGCACAATAGTTAGGATATGAAATCAACCTGAGTGTCCATTAATAGATGAATGGCTAAAGAAGGAAGGGTGTTTATACGCAGGACTATTATGCAGTTCAGTGAATGGGGAAATCATATAGTTTGTTTCAACTTGGATAGGAAAATGCCAGTTAAAATGTGAAATATTTTAGGAATAATTTGTTAATCATAATAGTATTCACTAGTAAATAATATACCAAATTGCAATGCTTCATTAAAATAGTCACTAAGATGTCATTGAAACCAAAAAATAAAAGTGCACAATTCAGAACAGTAAGCATGCTATGTTATCATTTGTTCAAAAACCAACCACCATTTGAGTAAATATGCTATGTTCCTAGACATAGTAGAACATACTTATTGATTGGTGTCTATATATGCAGACCTCTTAGTGAAAAGGATATTCTCAATGGCACAGAGATAAATTAGAGTTGTAGTACAAATTCATTAATTATACATTCAAAAATATAATAACTAAATAAGTTTAAAGCATTTTAATATGAATCCAAAGCATACTTTCAAATAAATTGTGTTTAGTGTTACTATTTCCTGTTGGTAAAATAATGAAGTCCATTATTTGGATTAAATCAACATTAATGAAATTCAAAGTTTGAGATGAATTTAAAAAAGTCTGTTAGTCTAGGTTGGGTAACTATATAATTGCTGCATTCTGTGTAAGTTCTGTACTTTACTGACTCAAAAGACTTCGAGAAAACATAAGCATGGAATTCTGTGAGCCTGTATTCCAAGTACCCAAATTGGCTGAATATTTGAAGACTATCCTTATTTGAGTATGTGAATGACTCAGAAATGTGTATTTGTGTTTATGTGTGTATAAATATAAAATATTTCAATATTATTTACAAGGCATACTGATAAATAACTTGTTGGTTTAAAGTACCTGGATATGAAACCTAGATAAAATAGATATTTGTAAGAAGTCCAAGTCTTGTTATTTATTTTATAAGAATATTAGTCCACATAATTCCAGGTTTATGAACAGAATTTAGGGTGTAGGTGGCCTGACTACTTGAAGATCTCTATCAATCTATTTTCCAGGCCCATTTCTTTCATTTACAACCCTGAAAACATCTTCCTATGATTAAGATCCTTGGACTGTTCCTGTCAGTTATGAATCCTAATGTCAAGAACTTTAACTTCTGGTTTCAGGTAGCAAGGATTTATTTCTTTGGAAAAGGCAATAACTATATAGTTAGTGAAGATATTCCTCCATAAATTCCACATAGCATCACTCATTGCTATAAAACTCATAAAAGTAGTAGGGGGTGCCTGATTTATGATCTAATATAGAACAAAAGTTTGAGGGTTGGTATTAAGATATATAGCACAAAGTAGCACATTTCATTTCAAAGAAGCATGCATAATGAACTGATTGCTGTGAATTTTTAAATTTAAAATAATGTAAAATAAAATAATTTGATCCAGTATGCTATATCATCAGGAAGAAATAATAAGCCTACTTTTCTTGCATTGCAAACGTGTATTATCATCTCTTACTTTTTAATGTAAAAATATAAAATTTACTATTCAATTGGTGAGAGTTTCCTCTGGATAAAGTATTTAGATGCCACACATAGTTCTCATTCTCTTAGTGATTATACATTAAGTCATTATTTGTGTCTCTGTGAGAAACTTATACAAGTAACATTAACCAAAGACAAAGTATTCAATAATAATTCCAAATCCGTTACATTTTCAAGTTGTATACACCATTGTGTACAAAATTTTCTTGAAACTGACAGTATTCAAATTCCACAATGAAATACAGTGAACTTAAAGGAATTTTGAGATCAGTCAGAATTTAGGAGAAAATTATTGGGAGAAAATAGAAATATTGGTTAGTCTCAGTTAATAGATTCTGAGTGCCTTTCACAGTAATTCTATAATTTAATTACCAGAAAAAGATGTGAAATGTAAAGCATGGCCTTTTTGTAAAATTTAGTAATTTACTTGATTGAGTTGAAAGAGCCTTCTCAAATAGACCCTGGGGGATACACAGAAGAAATATTATAGTGATAAGAAAAAAGTATTAGAGCTTGCATGAATAATTTCTTGCAACTTTTAAAACTAAAGAATATTTGAAATATTCATAGCCTATAGAACATGGGTGCTTTTTATATTTCATATTAAGCAATGTGGCTTACAAAACTGTTATTGGTAAGATTCCATATATAGAAACTTCAGCACCACATCCTCCACCATCCCTTCTACATCCAATTCTCCCCAATGATGAGCTCTGACTGGGGAATCCTTGACAATCTTGACATGACTGTCAGGAGAAAATCAAACAAAAATAAAAATAGTTTGTAATTTTTTGAGGTAACAAAGTATTTGATGTGATATAACAAAAGTGTAACAGAAGTATAAGTATTCTTGTACTTTATTTTCTTTATCTGGATTTTGCATCTTTATGGAAAGAGTGTAGAAAAACCTCTCATCTGAAAGATGCTTGGGTTATTTTTGTTTGCTTATAGTCTCTATTAGTACATTCGGGCAATTTCTGGTTTGACAGTTCTAGAGTGCTGTACGTTGTCCATGAATCCGTCAGTTCAAACTGCTGATGGATTCATCGAGAGGATTTCATGGCTTGAAGGCAACTGTGTCCTATTGCTGTGTTCACATGGCCTCTTCTGAGAGTACACAGAGAAGGAAAAACAGCTCCTGTTTTTATTTTTGTTTTTGTTTTAAATACGGACTGAACTTCTAGAATTAGTGTCCATTTTAAAGCTTTATTAGCAATATTTATTACTATTCAAAGTATTCTGAACCATTCATGAGTTTATTCCTACTTCAGAAAATCCCTATTTGCTACTACAGTGACATCAAAGGTTAGGACTTCAACATATAAGAAGTTAATTAAGCCAAATTTGAATTTTTCAATTGTTAAAATGTATAGATCTAAAAGCAAAGGTTAAAAGTAGAATTTCTATATTTTTATTTAAGTACTTTTAGAGAACCACTTCACTGCAAGAATAAATTTTTTTCTCTATGTTATATAATCATCATCATCATCATCATCATCATCATCCTATTAATCATTGATTTTCTAGAGCTGTCTCAGTAACATCTCCATTCTTACTATCCCTGAGATTTTAGAAGCCTCCCTTAACTTGTCCTTCCCAACACTGCTGCATTGAAGGCTGTTTCAGGGTCAGGGGAATGAGACCCATCATTGTTACTGTTTTTGGCATATGAATACACCAGAGGGAGCTTGCAAGGCTCTCCCATGTGGGCAGGAAACTCTTGGTAGTTTGCCAGGTTCTCCCAGAGGGAGAACTAAGCTATAAGATGCCTGGGAGCTTAGTTTAATAGTATCTGGATGTTGGCCATTGATGGGATTACATGCACCAGAGATTTCAGTCCTGGGTCCCACACGCTTGGATTCCTCTGCCAGTTCCTTCATGCATGAGGCTCATCCGAATGTGTGGAGAGGGGCCTTGAGCATGGCTGTGGCTGGGCTCCAGATGTCTTCGGCTGTGGGGGCTCTGCTTGGGGCAGGGAGGGAAACTGAAACCCACCCCTCCGAGGGGCCCCGGTGAAGACAGCCAGGCTTAGGGGCAAGAGACTCTGTTATATATTATGTGTTACATAATAAAATATGTTACTTAATTATTTTTTAATTTCAATTTTAGTATTCTGCTTTCTTGGTCACATCTGTCAATGCTCAGGGTTACTGTTGGCTCTGTACTAAAGAATCACTCCTGGTGGTACTCAGGGCACCAAATGGGTTGGGGGAATCACATTGCATTCAAGGTCATTGAACTATCGCTCCCTAAAATTTATTTTAAAATAACTGTATTTATACTAAATAATAGTAACAAAAATGTACTGTAAATGACATTCACTGGGAAAATAGTCTTATATATTTGAAATTAGGATTAATTAAATTATAAAACAATTTAAAATTCACACATTTTACATTAATGGAAACTGTAATTATCTTTGTGCAAAAGACAAGATGAAAACAATGCCTGACCTTTATTTGACTTCAGTAGAGAAAAAACCACTTTATAGGATCAACTTTATTGTAACTCCCTGGGAATTTATTGGAAAATGCAAACAGAAATTGAAATATTTCTTGAGTTCAAAGGAAAGTAAATTTCCCTCTCATTCCCAAGCACTCCTCAAATACTCAACTGCCAAAAAGAAAGTGAAAAGACAAAGAATGTCCATGGTGGAGAAGTCAAAGCATTTTTTAAACGTTCCACTTTTATGACTTTTTTTTAACACTGTCAAAATAAATAATTTTATTTGACATTGATGAAGACACCTCTAGACTTTCTGTGTCAACAGAAAGATAATATTTATGTTAAAACTTAAGACAACAGGGATAGGAACAAAATACAGAAGGTAGGGCACTTTTCTATCAAGCATCCCACCTATGTTCAATCTCGACATCCCTTAAAGACCCTGAGTCCAGGTAGAATTCTTGACCATGGAGCCAGGAGAGACCCTTGAGCACAGCCAGATGTGGCACCCAAACCAAACCAACTTAAAACAACAGCCTGCTTTTTGAATGTGAGAAAAGATCTATAACATAAAACTCTGTCCAAAATATTTGAGAAGCTAAGTGGCACAATCAACAAAAGAGTTTGTAAAATGTTAATTTTGCAGCAGGTCTACTAAAATTTCTGTGGAATATAAAACTTCTGACTAAATGGCAAAACATTTATAAAAATGTCAACTGTTCCTTCTTTCTTCCAAACCCACTGAAGTAACTCAATATTTAGAAAATTACATATAAATAACACAGAATGACTGCTCTTATTGAAACTAAAGCTGATCTTTTACAATTTGACTCATGTGCTCCAGGCACTACAAATATGTGATTGATTTGATTATATCATAATTGTAACCTATCAGTTTTATTTGTACATAATACTTCATTGAAATTAAAAATTAATTTATGGAAAATTATTAAAGACATATCCCAGGCAAATAAAAACTACTTACCAAAAGTAATAGTTTGATAATGAATCATACTTATTGTAAATAGAATTTTCATAGAATCAGTAAAGTTATTTAAAACATTGAGAAGATTTCTATAATCTATATTATAGCACTAAAAGAGTGGTAATCATTAAAAATCATAATGATTAATAATATTTTTTCCCTCTTAAAGCAACAACTGTACACAATGAAAGGTTGCTTAAATACACATTGTGCTGAAGTATACATCTTACATGAAATAGTTGGAAAGCATAACAGAAGCATTGTCATTCATAATTTAATGGTAATTTGCATGTAAGTAAAAGTTATATAGTTAATTGTAAGTAATGGACATTTATCGTAACCTTTAGTCATTTTAAAATTAAAGTTTTGGGCTGAGGGGATTGTACAAGGCCTAAGGGACTTTCCTTGCATGCAACCCACCCCAGTTCAACATTCAGCACATGGATGATCTATTGAACAATGCGTGGGGTAAGCTCTGAGCACTGCAGGAAGTCTCCTCAAAGAAATAAACACTAAAAAGTTAAAACATTAAAACTAAAAGTTAAAATAAAAACTTAATATCTAATTAAAATACCCCAAATTGATAGATTGAGGTGCTTAAATATGTGAAGTTCGCAAAACTATTACTCTTGAATGCAGATTAAAGACCATAATAAATAAATAATGTTTTTTATTTTTCATTTTTCAAAACAACAATAATGTTGTTTTCTGAGTCTTACTTTTGGCCAGGTGATTTGATTAAGCATGTTATTATTTGTTTTATTTGTTTAAATTGTACAAGATCATAAAATTATAAGTAAAAATTAAGTTTTTAAGATTTTATTTACAGTGATATATTTAAGCAAATCACTGTTTGCACTAGGTGTCATTATTGAAAATAGCAAAAATAACATTAAGGTAACTTAAACAGAAAGTCAAAATATATAATTAAGGATTAGAGTCAATCAAATTGCATGAGCACAGATCCAACTGAACATCATAAAGTGATCACTTCATGGTATATTTTATTCTCCATGGCCCAAGATGATACTCTCATCTATCAGGAAAAGAAAAAAAAGAGAACCTACATGCATATTATGATATAACTATCAAATTGTACAAATTACAATTTCAACAACTCTTTTTCTCAGCTTAGTTATTTACCCATGCTTAGACCAGTCACAGTGAATAATATCACTTTTTTATGAACAGATAAGCAATTTTCCCTATGAAAATGAGATATTGATAAGATCCCCTAAAAAGGTGCTACTACAGGAACAGAACCTGAAAAGTACTCAGAGGAGGGTCAATTATAACTAAATTCATGAGCTAAATACTGCCATGGCTTCTTTAAAAATAATATCTAGGTGTCAAAAGCAACTTAGATTGTACAAACAAATGAACTTCAGAAATAGTACTTGGCTAGAGAAGGTTATGTAACCCAATATGTTTGGTATTTTGTATTCAAATTAATTTAAGAAACAGAGATTCAATTACTATTTTTCTTCACCTGAGAGGTTGATGATTTTTAATCATTCCTATCATTAGAACTGTGAAAAAAAAGAGACACATCTAGCTTAAAATTTTAAAGTAAGCACTTTACTGGTTTACTGGCTCTAGCAAATCCATGAACAACAGGAGGACAGTACTACAGTGCTACAGAGTACATTAATTGTATCCAATGAGCTTTTCCTTCTTGGCCTGAGCATAGTAAGAAATGGTGGGGCTGGAACAATAGCACAGTGGGTAGGACGATTGCCTTGCATGCAGTCAACCCAGGTTCGATCCCCAACATCCCATATTGTCACCTGAGCACCAACAGAGGTAATTCCTGAGAGCAGAGTCAGGAGTAACCCCTGTGCATTGCCAGGTGTGACAAAAAGCGGAAAAAAAAAAGAAAAAAGAAATGGAGGGTTGAAATATATTTGAATTTTAATTTCTGATTAGGAACAAATAGAGAAAAATAATTTTGTCTTTTTTATTTTCCCTGTAGAAGAAATTTACAGTGAAGATATTTAATAAGTTCTTAAACACAGACGTTTTATCGTGTATTGCTATGGTGCACTATTCTTTTGACTAGTGACATCTGTATAATATTGGTCAAATCACTCATTTTAACTTTGTATTTGTTTAGATATCAAACTAGTAATAAAGATTTTTGAAGGTTTGTATGAGTATTAGGAAAATGAATGGAGCTAATAAACAACACACTTGACATATAACAGATTTTAACAAATATTGGCAATTTATTTAAACTTATTTTATAAAACTTACACTTTAATGTCTATAATTGAGTGAAGAAATTCAAGCAAATCACATAAAGTCACATACTTTTATTCATTTAAAGTAACGGATGGTCAATAAGTTTGTGTTTAATTGAAATCAAAGTTGGGTAATTTTGAGATTAGCTCAAAGCTTGCTAGAAATGCAATCATAGGATCTTCAACAACTATTGAGTTAAAATCTTGATTTTTATGACATCTCTTGTATAATTTATTTGATCATTAAAGAAATGTGTTTTTTTCTACCACAGAAGCTGATTTGTGCTCAGTAAATAATTATTGGTATAGTATATATCTCCTCTGAAGTCAAATTGTGAGAGCTCAATCACATATTATTGAGATATGGTGAATCAATTTCAAAATTATAAGACTTTTGCATATATGTTATAGGTTCTGCTGTGAGGCCAGTGAGAAACTTAATCTCTCACTAGTGGTATCACTTGTATCACTTGTCATCCCGATGCTCATTGGTTTGCTCAAGCAGGCACCAGTAGCGTCTCCATTCGTCCCTGCCCTGTGCTTTCTAGCCCAATGGTGTCTGCTCACTCCAGACACACAAAGAGCCATTTATTCAGGGTCTTGATGAAGAAGTCTGACCATCTCGTAGGTGGGCAGCCACGTGTTCTTTTGACATCCCGGGAAATCCAGTCGGTAACAGCTCTAGTCTAAGCAGTCATCTCCAAATTGCATTACGTGTCCGGCCCATCTGATTTTTGATGCCTTGGCAAACGAGATAGCATCGTTGATTCTCCATCATGGACAAAGGTTGGAAATCTGGATTCCTTCTCTCACTTGAGTGAAACGTGATGTTCCAAGCATAGCTCTTTCCGTTCCTCTTTGGACCCGAGATATTCAGGTATCTCTTTGGGATACCTGAATATCATTCTCATCCTGTTTTCGTAGGGCCCGGGTCCCTGAGGTGTATGTTAGTGCAGAAAGAATAGTAGAGTCTAAAAGATGTGCCTGAAGCTGGAGGTTTTTTGCCCTCTTAACGACTTCTTTGACCCTCTTGAAGGTGTTCCATGCTGCTCTCTTCCTCCTGCTCAGCTCAGGTGCCAGGTCATTTGTCATGTTGAGTTCTTGACCTAGGTACACATAACTGTTGCATTCAGAGATGTTCCTTTCATTGAGAGCAAATGGAACATCAGGAACTAGTCCGTTTCTCATAAACATTGACTTTGTGAGATTTAGCTGCAGTCCGACCTTTCCACATTCACTGTCGAAGTCTGTCAGCATTCATGCTGCTTGGCTAATGTTTGACGTTATTAGAACGATGTCATCAGTGAAGCGGAGGTGGTGTAGTTGCCGACTGTCTATCATCACTTCCATTCCTTCCCATTCCAGTTGTTTCATGATGTTCTAGAGGGTAGCACTGAAGAGTTTTGATGAAATGGTGTCACCCTTCCGAACTCCTCTCTTTTTTTCTATGATCACTTCCTTGTAGAGTGGTGAGATCTTGGTGTGAATTCATAATACAGCTCACGGACGATCCTGATGTAATATGCCTTACTAGTGGTACTTGGGTAAAATAACTTTGACATTTTTGAATGAACAACAGTTATGGTTTGCCATGTTTATTTAAACTGATATTTATTCATTTGCTTGGTTTCATTTCTAGGTACTACTTTGACTCCATACTTATCTAAATATTTCCCTGTCTTTTTCATATGAGAAGAGGAAGTTGTTTTAGGTTTTGAAAAGTACAGAATTTTTTCTAATACTATAATACCAAAATAATTAATAAACATAACTAGAATTAAGCATAACAGAAGCCTAGAAGATAATAATGAAGTTATGGTGAGGTGAATGTAAGACATAGGTTTTATCACCAGCACCACATGACCTCATGAACACCATAGCATGTAACCCTGTATTTTCCCATGATTCTGGTGATCCACAGAACCACAAGAACTTAGGAGAACTGAATTATCTGAGTCTAGCACTGAACAGCTTCCCTAGTTGGCTAAATATCAGTGATCACTGATAGTGGCTTCTGGTTTCCTGAGCACTGCTTGGAAGTCCTCTACCACCATCATCTCCACCCTGCATACACAGACACAGACATACGCACATCATATCACACATACACAGCAAAAAAATAACAGACCTTTGTGACTATGAATCTTGACCCCCATCAAATTTTGTTCATAAATAATAAGACATATATGAAGTTTTTGACATGGTAATTTTTATTTGAAATCAGCATTTTATTTTTATCTTATATAGTTACTACTATAATATATAGGAAATGTATATAAAATTGTCCAATGTATTACTTTTACTACCCATGTCCTGAAATCATATCTAATTCCAAACAAATGAATAATTTTATTCAATTTCTATAATTTCAAATTAAATATACTATCACTTGGGCTTGGAAAATAGCCTAATGACCATCGAGGCATATACCAGGGCCTGGGTTTAAACCCTGGTGCCTAAAGACCACATGAGTACCACAAAATGCAGCACTGGAGACCCTCAGGCTTCTCCTTGTGTGGCCCTTGTTGCCACCTATACTAATGACCCAGAGTTTTGAATTTTCAAGCCTAGTCCTCTAAGTGTCAGAATATGGAAAGTATTCCCTAGAGTCCATAATGTTCCCTGAGAACTTCTTGACGCATCCCCCACACCCAACCCAATACAAAAAGTCCGGTCACAATTCACTTACCTATAGAAGAAGACAACGCATTTTCTGTTAATCTATAGTAATGGTTTTATTCTGTTTTGTAAATAGTGAAAGTATGTTCTTATTTCAAACTATACTCTAAATCTATAGTAATCAAAACAGCAAGGTATAGCATTAAAAAAGGAAACATCAAGAGAACTGTATTGAACTATTGAACTATTCAGCAAGAAGTCCACATATCTAAGGTCAATAAATTTATGATAAAATAATTACAAATATACAATGGGAAAGATACTTTTTTAAATAAAAAGGGTTGGAAAACAGCAGTCACATGCAAAGATAAAAAAGAGTGAAAGAAAAAGAGACATTGGATTTTGTATGCACATATATATACATATATATACATCATATATACATATATAAACATACATATATAATCATATGAGAAACATGAAAATTCTTATGAAAAATACATGAGGTGAACACTTTGTTATTTGTTTTGATAATACATTTTTGGAAATCACTCCAAAATTAAAAGTGGCGGAGTATAGAATAATATCACATGAGGCTGACACCCAAGGACAGTAGATACAAGGGCCAGGAGGATTGCCCATAGCTGGAAGCCTCCCCTCCCTTTCATGAGCGGAGGGGAGAAGGCAGATGTAATTGAGAAGGGATCGCTAAGAAAATAATGGCTGGAGGAATCAGTTGGGATGGGAGATGTGTGTCGAATGTAGATAATGGACCAAACATGATGACCTCTAGTGTCTGTGTTGCAAGCCATAATGCCCAAAAGTAGAGAGAGAGTATGGGGAATATTGTCTGCCATGGAGGCAGGGAGAGGGTGGTAAAGGGAGGGTATACCCGGTATATTGGTGGTGGGGAATGTGCACTGGTGGAGGGACGGGTGTTTGATCATTGTGTGATTGTAACACAAACATGAAAGATTGTAACTATTTCACAGTAATTCAGTAAAATTAAAAAGTAAACAAATTAAAAGTGGCAAAAAAAAAAGTAGTTAACATGTGTAATTAAACTAAAAAATTTCTGCATGGCATTAATTGGATGCCATATATAATATTAAGTGTAAATCTAAGGAATATTAAAACTATTTACAAATAATATTTCTATGAAAGAAAAATATATAAAATATAGGGATATATAAATCAATAGGAAACAAGCACTGTTTAAAATGTAGAGAAGAATCAAATATTTTTCCAGAGAAGTTATGCAACAGTCCAATAATTAGATGAAAAGATGTTCAACGTAGTCAACAAGAAAGTTCAAGGAAAAAACACATTATATATCACAGAATGACTGTTATAATCACAACCGTCGAGAAGATAAGAGATGATAAGTGTCAATGAAGATAGAAGAAATTAGAAACTTGGGCAATATTGCTGGGGATGTGAATTAGAGGTTAACTCTTGAAAACAGTATGAATATTTGTTTTTCTAATTACAGAGGATAGAATTGTCATGCAATTTAGCAATTTCACTTCTTATATCAATAAGAAATGAAAAGCGATATTAAAGAGAGCATGCAACTCCATGTTCATTGCAGTGCTATTTACAGTAGCCCTGATGTGGAAATAATTGAAGTGGGAATCTGTCAATAGATGAATTTAAAACATTAATCATGTAATATATTTACATATAACACAGACCCGTGGATGCATGTGTAAGTGTGAATGTTTTCTATGCTTCAGGACTACTCTCAACTGAGCTCAGGGAACCACATGCAATGCTAGGATTGAATTGGGTTCAGCTGCATGCAGGGCTTGTGCCTTATTCCCTGTAGTATCACTCTGGCTCTATTAAATTTATATTTCCAAATGTTATAAAACATGATGTCATTTATATCTCAATATAGCTAAAAATTACCCAATACAAATTACACAGAACCTTATTTTAGAGGAAAGAATAATGAAAATCAGACAAAAATATCTAAGTTGATTATTTGCTTTGGTTTTTAGTCTTAGAATACTGTATGGAAGTTTAAGCACTTAGTTTCAAACTAAAAGAAAAGAGTAATCTAGATGATGATTTCCATTTACTGTAGATAAATTTTAATTACCAATGACTTAAGAACTATTTGAAATTTTCTTACTTCCTAGAGAAAATTATCTAAACACAGCTGCTTGAAATGAAATGAAAAGATGGCAAATGAAAAGATTTGGTTACAAAACCAAGCAAAATTCAAAAGCACAGGAAAAATTGTACAAAGAAAAAAGCTATGTCTACCAATATTATATGGTAATTTGGTTTATAAGGACTCCTTAAATGTTTGTATCTACAGCTTTATCATAAAACCATAACCATTTAGCCCAAACCACTGCTGTGACAACTGAGTGGAAAATGCCAAAAGTTTATACTGTGCAATAATCTGAGCTGAAATACACTTCTGTGGACAATGAACAGTGTAGCCCAAGGCATGTATAATTTTACAATTGGACATGCCTCATAACAGTCACATTATACAAATAATAGCATTCTGGAAATATAACATTTTCATCCATATTTTGCAGGTGCCCAAATTATGAAATCTTAAGAAATATTGATTCACAACATATAAATAGGATTTTTATGAAATATAATTTTCATATTTTATCACACATTTTCCCATTGGCCCAATTCATATTTTATGAATACAGTAATCTTAAAAAAGACAAACAAAACAGCTGTAGGTGCTGGAGAGATAGTGCCGGCTATGTTAGGGTGCATGCCTGACGTGCAGACAGCTGACCGCAGAGAGATCTAAGGCACCAAAAGTCCCCTAAAGATGGCTTTGTAGCTCCCTGAGCACTATCAAGGTCATTTAAACAATTTCTAGCACCACAGGCCTGAACATTCTCACATCAGAGCACTGAACCACAATCCTGGAAAGAAGCCCCAGGCCTTCCAAGCAACATTTGGGACTCCTCCCCCAAAACTAAATTCCATCCCTGGAACATCCTTATATAATCACAAGAAGCAAAGCTGATGGTTTTGTAATGAGTGACAGCCTGAAGATGTTAGAGAAGCAAATTTATCTTGCAAATCAGTGGAAATTATTAAGCGCCCATTATGGTGCATGTGTTTTGTTTGAATAAAACTAAAATGAATCAATCATCCCATACAGATGGAGGCCATCCTAGTTGGACAGATTGCTTTGAAATATGAAGGACTTTTTAAGGGTATGAAAACAGCTTCCTTTTGCAGAGCTTTTCCAAAAGCAAAATATAAAACAGCTCAAAAACTCTTTATTGCGGCTGTAGAGATAGCTCAAAGGGCTGTATCAATCCAAATTGATCCCTGACATCCAAGATTCACCCAGTACCTCCAAATATAACTTTAGTTACCCTGGAGTATTCCTGGGGTGGTATCTGGTGACCCCCAGCACGACTGGGCATGAGCACTACTGACTCACTATGCATAAGCATTCAATCAGTGGTCTCGAGTTTGGGGAGTATTTTCTTCCAGATGATACTAAACTTCCAAATTTTAAAGTTGAATTAATTAAAAATACATAATAACATCATAATATATTCCAAAGAAGATTTTCTATGGAAGATTATTTTACATCATATAAGTAAAAGAAGTTCTGCCGAACCTGGTTTCTATTGAAATGTGATCATTCATAAATTGACACATTCACAAATCAAACCATAGTAAGAAATTCTCCATTATTTTTCCCCCCACCCCAATCGAAATTCTCCATTTGTAACAAAATGTATATGTTTTCATTGTACTTAAGCAACATGGTTATAATAGTGTTGACTTTTATAATTCTAATGTACAAATCTATTCTACTGTCACTGTCACCAAGTGCCCAGGACTCTCCAGTTCCCACTGTCCCTTGTCTGCTTTTATCTCATTCCCTGCACTCCAACCTTTACTACCTCTGTTTGGTAACTTCAATTTTGAAGTCAGAGTCCAATAGTTTTTCATCATTCAATATTGACTTTCTCTTGTGTTGTTTGTCTATAAATTACAAGTAAGTGATATTATAAAATGCATTAAGGACAAAATCATTTTTGGTTTCTCTGGCACAAATTCCTCCCTTTAACAAGTAGAGGAAAAGACACATCACCCTTCATTATAGTCAAAGCATATGATCCAAATAATCAAACAAGGAAGGTCTGTTTCCCTGATGTAAAAGTGCAGCTCTTCCCAATTTATGTTCTATCAGAGCCCTACTCCAGGAGAGGAATGGCTGCAGCCAAGAATTCGGTAGCTGATGTTGAGCAACTCACAGGCCTGAATGTTGTAGGAAAACTGATAAACACTCTAAGTTTAAAGAACTTCTTGTAAAATTGATGAGTGTTTCTCTAGGACTATCAATTTGACATCTTCTATCTTGTCTTCTTTTGCCTTCTATCTTGTCTTCTCTCTCTTTTACTGAATGAAGTTTTTGTTTCATAAATATCTTACACCCAAGCTCTGCCATAGCCTCTATGTTGGGAGATTCAATCTATAATACCCATAGACACAAAACTTTCCATATTCTAAAACTTGTAAGATAATGAAAGAATTTGTCTATGTCATTTGAAAGCTTGGCATGTAACATCATAACATGTGCAAGAAAAGAGAAATGGTATGGAATAATGATTCACTGTTAATCCAGTTTTGTGGAATTTTGTAGGTGATAACTACTGAAAATGAGAATTTCCATTTTATAAAACATCAATTTTGTTACTGTGCATTGACATCAGTTGTTATTTTTAATTATAATTCTAATTTTTTTTTTGTTTTTGGGTCACAGGGCTTACTCATGGCTCATGCACTCAGGAATTACTCCTGGCAGTGCTTGGGTACCTATGGCATGCTGGGAATTGAACCTGGGTCGTCCGCATGCAAGGCAAGCAAACACCCTACCCACTCTGCTATTGCTCCAACCCAAATTGTTATTTAAAAAAAAATACCCTGCAAAAAAGGTAAATATGGATATTTAAGGGTGTTCTGTGGTGCAAAGCTTATTTTAATGCACTAAGTAATTTTCTATGAAGCCAAATTCTTCATTAGATTTATGACTTATGTTTCCAATGTTGCAAAATAAATTTCTACCATCAAAAGACAAAAATAAAAATGTAAGTATTTTCCATATTATCCTAAAGATTTTCACTGTCGGTGAGAGAGAAATATATTCTTACAGACAGGGAAGAGAAAAAGCCATATGCAAATGATTTCAAAATTATAAATCTAAGTAAGAATAAAGATGGTGATGATCACAAATATTGTAGTATTTTTGCTACATAATCAAGGTCATACACATTTTTAAAAGTAATTTATATGTCTTGATATAAAACTTATTTTGGAGCTAATAAAAATTATGTCTTAAGAGTGGATGTTTTTTACATAAATAATATATGTATTTTATTTTTGTTAAATTATCCATCAGTTTAGTCAATGGATTTAGTATGGCATTTGATTCATAGTATATTCAAAATATGGTGCTGACAAAAAATTCTTTTGTCTTAATGAGCTCACCAGTGGGAACAATTTGAGTGCAGTTCTTGTATAACTTTTTAAAAAAATTTATCCTTCATGGCCAACTCAAATGAATTAATCTTGTTTTTATCATTTAGGACATTCATAGATAAAACCCAGTAATTTTAATAGTTAACTAAAAAGTAGTTAAATATATACAAAACCATTCTTGGAACATCTGACAGAATTACAAATTCAGCAATTGTGTTTTTTGAGATATAACAAGTGAGTCAATTTTTGTGGTGTTTGTCAAAGGGATCTGGGAAGTTGAATATACAAATGTGATAGAAGTTGACATCGTTCCTGGTAAACAATAGGTATGTAATATGATGCTCAAAATTAAAATTTATAAAAGCTAAACATAAATTTTTATTCCTTTAAATGACCTTGAAAAATCTATTTCACATTACAATTTAAGAAATTAATCTAGGAAATGCATTTAAAATACATGACAGTCATTGACACATGGTAACTTTCAATAGCTGCTATTTTCACCCTTTGGAAAATTGATTATCTTGATTCCAAGATTACTGAAGGCGTAGAGTGCTCTAAGTTTTAGTTGCCAAAAAATGTTCACATCTGCACAAATGTGCACAAGCACACAGAGATATGATTCTCGACCAATTAACAAACAGATGTAACATAAAACCCATGTTTTTGGCTTGATCACTCTCCCTTATACAGGCTAACTCAGGAATCTGAATGCTTGATTTACCCATGTATTGCCAGTTATTTTCACAGGCACTTAAAATGTTGTTATTTACTTTTGGTTAGAGGAGGCAGTTTTGATGGTGCTCTGGACTTACTCCTGATTCTGTTCTCAGGGATCATTCCTGGGAATGTCCCAGAATTATATGTGGTCTCAGGGATTGAACTTGGGTAGGCTGTCCCAAAGGCTAGCATATTACCTGTTGTATTATCTATGCCCTGTTAAAAGTATTTTATCTCATCACTGATCCTGTAACAGTATTGTAACTAATACTACAGAATAGTATACTAATTTTTAAATGTGGAGAGAAGTTGGGCAACACCAAGGGGTACTCCGAGGGTATTCTTGCCTCTCTGGATAGGAGAAAGTTTCAGAGGACCATATGCAAGGCAAGCACCTTATCTTCTGTGCTATCTTTCAAGCCCCAGAGTTACTGTCACTGCCACTGTCATCCCCTTGCTCATCGATATGTTCGAGCTGGCACCAGTAACGTCTCTCATTGTGAAACTTATTTGTTACAGTTTTTGGTATATCCAATACCCCAAGGGTAGCTTGCCAGGCTCTGCCGTGCAACCGCGATACTCTTGATAGCTTGCTGGGCTCTCCAAGAGGAGCGGAGGAATCGAACACGGGTCAGCCATGTGAAAGGCGAATGCCCTACCACTATGCTATGGCTCCAGCCCAAACCCCAGAATAGCATGCTAATTTTCAATAAATAAGATCTACTTAATAAGTAGGATTTATTTAATAATACCACACACAATTCTTTTACTTATGTGTATTACCAACAAAAGTTATAGAACACCTGTAAAGAATTATATTAAAAGGATATTACTTAAACATCAATAAATAAAACTAATTTCATTATACTCCAGGCAGTAAATTTATAATAGATTCACATTTTGAATAAAAATTGGCAGAACTTAGGACTCAGTCTTCTTATTAATGGTGTCTGAGCTTTTGGTTTCATTTAGTTTTATGTTCTCCATCATAACTGAGGGTTCACTCAGAGGACTCATTAGATGAAATGATTAGCATAAAATGGTTGCACTAATATTGTTATATCTAGCTAAAGTATAGTAATATTCATATGAGGTATTTTTAAAATGTAACAGTTTTATGTCAATCTTTGTATATTATTTCCAGTAAACATTTATACTTTTGGTAAAAGTGGAGTCATTATTTGCTTTCTCAGTAGCACCCAGATATTGATGATCACTGAAAAGGAAATAAAAATTGTGAAAAATAAAATATCCAAAATGTCTGTCATAGAGAAGTTTTCATACATTAACTACTATTTAAGCTAAACTTCATCCTTAAAAATTAGGAGATTGTGCCCTGAAAATAAATTTCAAGGAGCAATGAAGAGTATAGGAGAAGATGAACTTTTTAGGTTCATCTCTCAGGTAACATAGAAGATGGACTGTAGTACTGCTTTAGGAAATTAAAATAAGCTGTTAAAATATTCTCAGAAAAATAATAATTCTAGAAGATATGTCTCCATTGTGAGACTTCTTGTTACTGTTTTTGGCATATCGAATACGCTACGGGTAGCTTGCCAGGCTCTGCCTGCGGGCAGGATACTCTCACTAGCTTGCCGGGCTCTCTGAGTGGGGCAGAGTAATCGAACACAGGTTGGCTGCATGAAAGGCAAATACCCTACCCACTGTGTTATCACTCCAGTCCAAGTAAATTACATTGAAGATAATATATTTAAATAATGATAACTATAGAACAAGACTCATAATCCCATTGAAATATCTATCTTGGATATTTATTGCCTCAATATTTTTAGTAAAGAATACTTAGGAAGATGGAACTGGAGCAATAGTACAGCGGGTGGGGCGTATGCCTTGCATGCAGCCGACCCGGGTTTGACTCCCAGTATCCATATGATCCTTTGAGCACCACCAGGGGTGATTCCTGAGTGCGGAACGAGGAGTAACCCCTGTGCATTGCCAGGTGTCACCCGTAAAGCAAAAAAAAAAAGAAAAAAAAAGAATACTTAGGAAGAGATATCACTTGTCTTCCCGTTGATCTTCAATTTGCTGGAGCGGGTGCCATTAAAGTCTCCATTTGTCCCTGTCACATGCTAGTGTAGGCCAATGATATCTGTCCACTCCAGGAACAGGAATAGCCTCAAACCATTCATTCAGGGTTTTGACGAAGAAGTCTGACCATCTTGTTGGTGGGCAACCACGTGGTCTTTTGACGTCCCGTGGAATCCAGTCATAACAGCTCTAGTCCAGCGGTCATCTCTGAATCGCATTATATGTCTGGCCTATGTGAGTTTTGATGTCTTGGCAAAAGAAACAATGTCCCTGATTCTTGACCATCGACAGAGTTCGAAACTCTGGATCCCTTCTCTCACGTGAGTGAGATGTGATACTCCTAGCATAGCTCTTTCAATTCCTCTTTGGGATACCCGAATAGCATTCTCATCTTGTTTGCATAGGGCACAGGTCTCTGAGGCGTACATTAGTGCAGGAAAGATGGTGGAATAAAAAAGGTGTACCCAGAGTCAGAGGTCCTTCATCTTCTTTGATGCTCTTGAAGGTGTTCCATGCTGCTCTTTTCCTCCTGCGCAGTTCTGATGCCAAGTCATTCTTCATGTTGAGTTCTTGACCCAGGTACACATAGCTGCTGCATTCAGAGATGTTCATTCTATTGAGAGCAACTGGAACATCAGGGACTAGTTCGTTTTTCATGAGCATTGTCTTGTTGAGGTTCAGCTGCAATCTGACTTTTCCAGACTCCTTCTCATAGGAAGAGATATAACAACTGCAATTTGTTTTCCAGCTCCAAGCACCAAACTTGTTAAATTCAGATATGTTGTCTGTTTCAGGCTACACCTGTGATATCCAAGGCTTACTCCTACATCTGTGCTGAGGGAATAATTACTGATGGGGATCAGGGGACCATATGTGGTGCTAGGAATAGAACCTGGGTTGATCTTATTCAAGACAAGCACACAGCACCCTGTCCACTGTACTATCTGTCTTGGACTATTTCACTTTAACAAATCCATATAATTTTCAAAAAAGTATATTTAAATATCCATCTGTTTGTGCTTAGTGGCATAATTGATTTATATTTCTAAATACACTGTAAAGTTGCTATGTGTTTACACTATTTGTTGTGTTTTTATTCCAAATAGTATGGATAGGCAATGCAAACTGATAAATTATCATCATAACAACTATAATTGAATAAGTTGTTGTTACTGAGTTTGTCTTATCATTTGTGATATTACAGTCTTTTCTTTTATTTTGACTACATATACTGTTATTCCCTGTGTTATATTTTAATTTTGTGGTGTTTATATTTTCAATATAGTTAAAATTCTGTGATTTACATGTACAATGAGCTAAAAGGTTCTATGTATGCATTTATTCCTGGTACATATGTAAAGAAAATTGTTGTTTTATTGAGCTGTACTTCAATTCTCTAGTAAAAATCTAATATTATTAGAACACTCAATGTTCTTAAACTGATAATCATTCTAGTGCTTTCTCCTGTCCTCCTGTAGACATAGCAAACATAAAAATTTACTTCCACTAGTAGTTTATTTGCGGGGAAGGAAGGGTTGGCTACTCCCGTTAGTGTTCAGGGCCTATGGGGTCACTCCTGGCATCTTTGGAGAACTAGATGTGGGGTCACTCCTGGCATCTTTGGAGAACTAGATGTAGTATCAGGATTGAACATGGCCTTCAACATATGAGGAAAGCTCTTTACTTCCTGTACTCTTTGTGGTCCTACACATTGTTTCTGCAACATATTGCTGTTGCAGTTGACTATCCAATTAATTTCCGTAAACTTAATAGCCCATTGTTCTCAAATGCTAGAATTCGCTTATCAATTTTTAAATCAACAGGCTTTTGTCTTCCTTCCTTCCTTCCTTCCTTCCTTCCTTCCTTCCTTCCTTCCTTCCTTCCTTCCTTCCTTCCTTCCTTCCTTTCTTTATTCCTTTCCTTTGTTTTTCTCTTTTGGGTCATATCCTCTGGTTCTCAAGGTTTACTCCTGGCTCTACATTCAAGGATCAATCTCTGTGGTGTTTGAGAATCCATATGTGATATAAGGGTATCCATATGTGGTTGATCACACGCAATGAAAGGGTAACATACAAGAAAAGTGCCTATTGTACTTCCTCTTCAGAACATATTTATAATCTTTTTAATTAAAAAAAGCCATTATAAAAATGACAAATACATTTGTAAGAGTCCCTTGGTACATAAAAAATCAGTTTTTTCTAAGCCCTATACTTAGTAGTAAAGTCATTGATGAGAGGTCTCTAATATTCATCTATACAAGATAATTCTAACAATACCTGTGAGTTTTACTAGTTTTCTCCTTTATACTTAATAGACTCATTCTAATATTTTATCTATTGTACCTATTCTATTCTTTTAATTTTTTTATTTTATGAGTTAGTTCACAATATTTGATTACATTTAGTATTCAAACACTAATCCCACCACCATTACACCTTCCCACCACCAAATTTGGGATGTTTTCATCCCAAGTCCCAATCCCTGTTCCAAAACACAATATAACATATTGTGTATTTTCTGTTTTGAAAAACTGCTGAATATGCTTACAAAAAGTGTTCATATAGGAGACAGTGTGAAGATTGTTCTATTTTTGCAGGAGCCATTAAGACATTCTATAGGATATCATAACATGTTGTTAAAGTTTTGGTGGTGTGAGCTTTGGTATATATATCTGAAAGTATATACATGTGCATATATATATATTTCCCTCTATGATTTGTTGCCTACTATCTGAACCCCATCAAATACATCAGATATGGTGTGGTAATTATGGAGAATGGGTAGGGAGTGTCTTATGATGTATCCAGGAATATGTTCACTCATATGTGAGGCTCCACCTAAGTGCATGGGGAGGGGCCTGGACTGTGGCGGTGGTTGGGTTTTGGAGGCTTTTGGCTTCCAGATGTGTGTCCCTTGAAGTGGGGAGGGCTCTCACCTGCCCCCCCGGGGCACCCTGTGTGAAACAGCCTGGTGAGGAGTCCAGTGGCATTATTCTACCTATTTTAATAGATAAATTTTAATGTTTTCAATATGGTAAATTTAAACAAAGGTGATATTTGTGGCTAAATATGCTCCTGATATGCAGTGAAATAAATTTTCGTACTCATGAAGCTTGAGCAGGTGCAATACAGATTTATTAATGGAGAACATCATCATCATCATCCCGTTGATTGTCGAATTTCTCAAGCAGTTTCGGTAACGTCTCCATTCTTCCTAGCCCTGAGATTTTAGAAGCCTTTCTCTACTTGTCCTTCCTAACAATGCAGCGTTGGAGGCTATTTCATGGTCATGGGAATGAGACCCATCTTGTTTCTGGTTTTGGCATATTAATACACCATGGGGAGTTTGCATGGCTCTCCCATGTGGGCAGGAAACTCTCGGTAGTTTTCCAGGGTCTTTTAGAGGGAGAAGTATGCTATAAGATATCCCATGGCTGTAAGCTTCTCGGACCTTGCTTTTAAGTCTCTGGATGCTGGCTTTTGATCGGATTATAAGGTGCCGGGGGCAGTCCCTGGGTGTGACAGCCTAGCTACTGGGAAATGGGAAATCTGGGCGGAGGAGGCCCAGTCCCTATCCAAGCAGACTTGGAGGTCTCAGCCCTGGGTCCTACACACCTGGGTTCCTCTGCCACTACCTTCATGCGTGAAGCTTATCTGAACATGTGGAGAGGGGCCTTGATCATGGCTGTGGCTAGGCTCCGGAGGTCTTCACCCTCCAGGAGCTCTGCTTGGGGCAGGGAGGGAAGCTGGAGCCCATCCTCTCCAAGGGGCCCCGGGGAAGAGAGCCAGGCGCGTGGGCAAAGAGACTTTCGGAGAACATATACTATTAAATATTATAATATTTCACAAAAAATCCTGGGTTGTATTTTTCCTTATTTACTTCACAGTTGAACTAATGAAAAACAAACTAAAACTCTACAATCAGAAAATAATCATTTTCTTCTTCATTCATGTGTCATATTTGCATTTCCTTGCAGGGCCTTGTTTGCCATGTATTATTAGAGTTTTTAAATGTTTCGACACACTGATTTTTCTATCAGTAAGATTATATTCTAGTGTAAAATATGTGTTTGACAATATTGTGTGTTGTAAAGTTAGGACTATGTCAAAATGACATTGGGTTACCTAGGTATACTAGAGGTCCTCTATTATCATATACACATATCAAATTAGATGATAATTACAGTTTTGGAAGGAGTAAGGGACATTAGAGCCTGTGATCAGGGGGCCCATATACCAAGCAATATTCAGCCAATTTTGCCAATTTCCTAGGGCTCTAAGATGTTGTACTGGGAACTACTAGGACCACATTCAGTGAAGCTCTCAGGAGGCCATCTGCTGATGTGCACTGAACCCAAATCTATGTCCCATATGTTCTTCCAGGGTCTAATGACAGTCATTTTTGAGTCTCTGTTAAGTAGAAGTCCATTGCACAGCCACCATCTGTGCAATTATATTATAAACCAGTTGGGGTGGTGGGTTTTACTAGAAACATTTAATAGAAAGTCATAGGATACATGCAGTTTAAAAAACACAACTTATAGATTGTCATGTAAAATGTAAGGTATAGGTAAGAGAAAAAACAAAAAGGTGTCGACAGAAAGTAAAACTGAAAACAGGAGTTTTCATTTAACTGCTTTGCATGTAAATGGTAATAAATAAAATGGTAATGAATAAAAGTTATTCCACACTAATGGATGGAGCAGAAATATAGCATGAGTTGTTAAAAATGGTAAATAAAACTATACCTGGACTGTAAGACATATGCAAGTAGTTATAGGTGATTAGTGATTACTTATATGGCCTGAAATGTAGAGTTGAGTAACTCATAACATTACAAAATTGATATTTAACTCTAGCATCTCACTTGAATTATTAAAATATAATTATTTAGAGGCAGCTACTACTTTGAAAGGTAATTCTAAGTCTTTTATTAACACTGCAATATTTTCTTAGTAATATTAAGCTTTTTCTTTTTAATATTATTGTGAAATAGTCTCAATATATCAAAATTAAACACACAATATTTATATGAATTGTATTCTCTAGAGTTATCTTTTTATGCAAGAGATAGAATGACAAGGATATTCTTATGTTGTAGATAATTTCTTATTTAGTTTGATTTCCCAGGTATACTTACTGATGTAAAAAGAAAAATCTGTTCCTCTTAAAATAATTCTATCTCAGGAGGGAGATCACTCTACAATTTTTTCTTATAAAATAAAAAAGTTATAAACTTTAAAGCTCAAAGAGTAATTTAACAAAGATATATGTAAAATTATCTTCTTATAAAAAAACAAATTAAATCACAAAATTAATTTTGCTTTCTAGATATAATTATTTTAATATGAATGAATCACTTTTTGTCTACAGAAAATATGAGAATGAAGCTTTTGGATGCTATAAATTAAAAGTATTTATGCCAAAATATATTTTTTTGGTTTCTTACTTTGAGTGTTTGATATTTCATGAATCTAAAATGAAAGATGAATGACAAAGTCATTTCTACTACATGACATTTTGAAGGCATTTCAGAAAATTTCTGTCTAATACTGACAGTATAAAACCTCTCAGTTCTCAAAATAAATCCCAATTCAAAGAAAGTCTTGTACATAATTAATATCATTACTTTTTATATTTATTAAGTGTTTAAGAATGAGTATATTTATATTATATTAGTTAATTACTGATTTCATATTTCAGTCTTGACAAGATTGATTTTATAAACTTAAAAACAATTGTTCTATGAAGTAGAGTAGACAAATTAAAAAAAAACAAACCTTAATGTTTAAGAAGCAACACAGCACACAGACACCTACACAAACACACACATGTATATATGTATATATGTGTGTCTATAAATCTGTACACACATACAGATATATACAGTTTATATATAATGGAATAAGAAAATAATCACAGTAAATGCTAGTGTCATTTTGAGAACTAGTTATGTTATTAGATGCCACTTGTGAAATCAAGTCAAATCGTGCACAAAAAGTACCATAGTTTCTTTATCTAGTCTTCTGTTCTCGGGCAGTCAGGTTGTTTCCAGATTCTAACTATTGTAAATGGTGGTGCAATGAACATAGTGCAGATGGCATTCTGTTGTGTATTTTGAGCCCTCTGGGAACATTCCAGAAGTGGTATTTGCAGGGTCAAAAGAAAGCTCAGTTTTTAGCTTTTGAGGAATGTCTATGTTGTTTTCAAAAATGGCTGGACCATTTGGCATTCCCACCAACAATGAATGAGAGTCCCTTTCTCATCACATCAGTGCCAACAATAGTTCTTGTTATTTTGGATATGTGTACCAGTCTCTGTGATGTGAGATGATACCTAATTTTCATTTTGATCTACATATTCCTGAAGATTAGTGATGTAGAGAATTTTTTTCATGTGCCTTTTAGACACTTGAATTTATTTCTTCTTTGAAGAGCCTTTTGTTCATTTCTTGTCCCCAGTTTTTGATGGGGTAGATGCTTTTTTCTCATAGAGGTCTACCAGTGCCTTATATAACTTTGATATTAACCCCTTATTACATGATTATTGGGTAAATAATTTATCTTTGCTTCCACTTGCTTGGTCAGTGGTGTTTCATCTTTGAAGATACCATTAGCTTCAGTGAAATACTACAAAGGCATTAGGATAAATGAAGTCATGAAATTTCCTTATAAATGAATGGACATGAAGAGTATTATGCTGAGTGAAATGAGTCAGCAGGAGAGGGACAGATATAGAATGACTGCATTCATTGTGGGATATTAAAAAATGTATATGACTAATATTCAAGGCAAAGTATGAGACTATATCCAAGACCAGGGAAAATAAGGGCGAGGAGAACTGATCAATGGCTGGGGTCTTGCCACAAGGGTGTGGGGAGTGAAGGGCAATTAGAATAGAGAAGGGGCCAGTATGACAATAATAGTCTGAAATGATCAGTTTGGACAAGTACTGAGTGTTGAAAGTAGGTAAAAGAATATCCCTGTCACTATGTTTATTGCAAACTACAGTGCTCAAAAAAGAGAGCAGTGGTGGAGGGGAGGGGAAGGAGAAAGAGAGAAAGAGTACATGACATAGAGGTGGGGGAGCAGGGAGCAGGAGTGAAACTGCGCCCATAAGTGATGAGAAGTTTCCACTGGGGAAAGGGCAGTTGTTGGAACATTATATGACTGAAATCCAATCATGGACAACTTTGTAACTGTGTATCTCACTGTGATCCAATTAAAAAATAAATGAATTTAAATAAAAATAAAATAAATGAAATAATAGCAACTAGTTCATAAAAGGCAAAAATATCCACAAGAAAATTAGAAACTTACATAAAATGATAAACTCTAAAAAATAACAAAGTATGTTCAAGAAGCTTGAATACTAAGCTTCTGTGTATTGTCAAAGTAAAAACAACTTGGACAATGTAAGGTGCTTCAGCCAAGACATCTTTTCAAAAACCACAATAAAGTCCTATTTCTTGATGTATGTAATACTATTGATACAGGAGCTTCAAAGTAATAGTTAGAAATCTGTATTTTAATCTAACTGTAATGTGAAGAAAATAAAGAGGTTTAACTATAACCTCAATTATGTTTTTAAATATATACTATCAGCAGCACAGAAGTAAAATATTTCACATTATCCTTAGAGAATTCTGCAATATCTGAGGAAGGAATTGAAGAGAGCACTTCAGAGGTGATTCCAGTTTATTTAAGGAGAGATGACTAACAATAGTGACAATGAAGCAAAGTCTCTGGGCCCAGGAAAAAGATCACCTTATAGTCAACTAGAGTGTTAAATACATGTCTTAGAAATTTGAAGTATAGCATATTGCTTTCTCAATTTGATTCATTGATTTTAGATGTTACTTAAATATATGAATATAATTAAAATAATAGACTTAAATATCTGATTGTGATGATGTAAAATCCTTTGAATTGTGTAAAATAGGACTTAGTTACTCTGATAGTGTCAGATGAACTATGATTGCTTAACAATTCATATAAACACCTGTTACTGAGGGCTGGGAATATTTAGAAGGATGAACTTACATTGTAAATATAGGACCATAGAGTAGTAAGTTATTTTCATTATGAAATTTTATTTCAGGATATTATTTATACATTGGGAAAAATATTTTAGTGTTTCAATGTTAATAAAATGTATATTTAAGGTAACCTAATAAAATGTAAAATAATATTAGAAGTAAAATATTTCTGCAATTATTTTTAGAGAGTGCCTGTAAAGATTTTTGTTATCCTGTTATTTAACTGATTTAACCACTATATTCTCAGCCGAAGACCTCAGGAACCCAGCCACTGCCATGCTCAAGGCCATTCTCCCAATGCTCGGAAGAGCCTCATCCATGAAGGAACCGACAGAGGAACCCAGGTGTGCGGGACCTGGGGCTGAGATCTCCAAGCCTGCTCAGATCAGGACTGGGCCTCCTTCACCCAGATCACCATTTTCCAGTAGCTAGGCAGTCACACCCACAAACTGCCCATGCAATCCCATTAATGGCCAAGATCCATAGACTATAAAACAAAGCTCCCAGAAGTGACCTCTTATCTCTAGTTCTCCCTCTTGGAGAACCTGGCAAGTTACCGAGAGTATCCTACCCGCACAGCAGAGCCTAGCAAGCTCTCTGTGGCATATTCAATATGCCAAAAACAGTAATAATGATGGGTCTCATTCCCCTGACCCTAAAAGAGCCTCCAGTGGGGCACCATTGGGAAAGAGGAGTAAGGAGAAGCTGCTAAAATCTCAGGGATAGGATGAATGGAGACATTACTGGCATCTACTGGGGTAAATTGATGAATAATGGGATGACAGTGATACAGTGATTCTCATTGATAAACTTGTTTCCTAAGTATAGATAAACAAGTCTATTACTGCTACACATCTACTCTGGAATTGGACATTTAAATAAGTGGATGAATATTGAAGGCAGGTTTATATATGAACTTAGAATTCATATGAACTTAGTTCATATATAAACATGAACAGGGATCCAGGATGATCTATTTGATACCATGGAAAACTTGAAGACATAGATATGAAATCATATACAGCTTAGCAAAGATATAGGTAATTTCAAATATAACTATGTATAAATAGCTTTAAAGATAGCCACTAATATGCATTTATATATACATATATATCTATGTATATATTTTGTCTAATTAGCAAGAATGACCTAGAAGCAAGGACATTCAAGTAGCAGCTAAATATGTATTCTTAGATATTTTTTAATAGAATTATTCTTAAAATTATATATGGCTTAACAAAATGGCTATCTTTAAAACTAGGGCGGGGTCCCCTTTCGCCACTGCTGCTGCTCCAGCATGACCGAGAAGCCCAAAAGAGCTACTTTGGACACCAGCAGCCCACTGAAATACTTCCAGAATGTGAACTGAGCGTTTCCTCCAGGCTGCCACATCGGGGGCCCGGTATTTATCTAGGTTTTTCCATCTTATGAGCACCATAAAAGGGTAAAAGTTTGTAGTGATAGAATTTCTGGCAGAATTTTCTCTGGACTTTATACAGAAACCCAAAACCTAATGTCATCTAATCATCAGCAGTATGAAATGGTTCCTTTGTAACAGGTTGGACTTTGGGGGGATAATCCTAACAAGAATAATAAGTCTTTTGTTGAAATATTGAAGGCAATCGTAGTGGTAGCCATCTCTCTAGACTGAACTAAGCTATAACCCCACGCCGGCTGAGGGGAAGAAATATTTCTTTCTCGGGAAGAAACGTGGCATGGCGTTAGCCATAATATGATGTCCATTAAGCAGACACGGACCTGGTGGCATGGGAACGGGATATAAGGGAAAAAAAATTTATGTACATGGAACATCGGGACGCTGGTGGAGTCTCGAGCCGGGGCCGATACCAGTGCACTACTATTGGTTCCAGAAACTGCTTGCAGACATGCTGCTAGACTATCAACTAAGCTATAGCACCACGCCGGATGATGACGAGAAATATCCATCTTTCTAGGTTTTTTTTTCCCTTTGTCAGGCAGTGTGGCGTCAATCATACTATGAAGATTACTAAGCAGGCATGAACTCGGTGGCACGGGAAGGAGGGGGGAAAAATGAAGAAAAGTTATGTAACAAAGAGCGGGACTTAATATCTCTACATTCTCAGCAATGGAAAACTATCAAATGTTTCCTTGGAAGTAGGACTACCTTTTTATTTTTTTTTGGGGGGGAACTCCAGCAACAATAGTGAGTTATGAGTTGAAACATGGAATGTAATCAAGATAAGAGTAAACAAAATGAAACATCACTTACAAGTGGGGGATCTGGGGGGATGGGAGAGGGCGGGAGGTGGGAGGTATACTGGGGTGGTTGGTGATGGAATATGGGCACTGGTGAAGGGAAGGGTGTTTGAGTATTGTATAACTGAAATAACCCTGAGAACTATGTAACTTTCCACATGGTGATTCAATAAAAAAAAAAAAAGACTAGGGTGGGAAATATATATTATCTAGGAACATCTTATTGCACCAGAAATGTAACAAGTATTAACTCATCACCATATACTACCACCCTTTAAGCAAAGAAACAAAAATATATCTTAAAGGGATTACATAAAAGGATATTTTACACAAAATAAATTGGTTCTTCGTGGCCAAAGCAGAAAATACGAACAATAAGAAAGAAATCTAGTATTGTAAATTGTAGTGAATAAATAAATTTGGACAGTGACAGCTCTTTTGCAGATGAATTTTTTTTTCTTTTTGGGTCACACCCAGCAATGCTCAGGGGTTACTCCTGGCTTTGTACTCAGGAATTGCTCCTGGCAGTGCTTGGGGAACCATATGGGATGCCGGAGATCGAACCCGGGTCAGCCGCGTGCAAGGCAAACACCCTACCCGCTGTGCTATCACTCCGGCCCCTGCAGATGAATTCTTAATGATTTATGTAACTATTGTGACAAGGAGGGATACATAATTCCCTACTTCTCTGATGTGTGCTGTGAATCACTTTCTTCAGTTGTGTAGAGTGAACGGGGGAGGGTTTAGTTTGGGTTGGTAAAACCTGACAAACACTGCCTAATCCAGGTGTTCAAGCTGAACATCTACAATGAAAATCAAATTCATCTCTTGGTACCATAGTTGTATTTAGCATATGAAATGAAAATGAAAATCTGTTTCTGTGGAATTCCTTCTTGAATTGCAAAGCTCCAGTAAGCTATGAGGAAAAAAATAACAGGAAAAAATTCTAATATACTGTAACTTGACAGTATATTATCTGTACTCCTCCAAGCTGTTCAAATTGTCAGAGGAAAGGAAGTCTGATATTGCTGCAGCTAAGAGAAATTGAAGACTAGATGACTAAATGTAACTTGATAGAGAAACAGCAAATTCAGAAATGTGATAGACAACAAAGGGAAATTAAACATTAAATATATAGGGATAAAGTATGATTTTAGGTAATAATGATATACCAATGTTGTTTCATAAAACATGTAAAACATGAAAACATGTTTCATAAAACATGTAAAAATGCAAAATATAAACACATGGATTTTAAATTTAGGGGAGGAAGAGTATTATTTCATTAGTTTTAATGTTAATATTAAACTCTAAAAATCAATTCAGTAAAATACTAACATAAAGGTTATTTTTTTTAATGTAGATGAGGAGAGCAGAGAGATTGTAAGTATGTTAAGGTTGAGCATAGTTTGATCCCATAATACATATAGTACCACAGAGTTAGGAGTAATCTCTGACCATGGACACATATATTCCACAAGACCCATGTAGTTTTTACTAATGGGAATTGTCACTCCTAGAAGTTTATAGGGACACAAAGTTACTCAGATTCATTAAAGTTTGGGGAATACTAGGACTAAACCTTCCATTGTTATACCAATGTACATGTCAGTTATAATTTTTAGTTTACAAAAATTAGTGAAAATTTAAATATGACAGTTGTTTAAATGCTTAACCATCAGTAATGGTAACAATGAGACGATATTATATAAATGAAATGAAAAAGTGACTGTATTTTAATTTCCTCTAGGATAAGATACTTTTTCATATAATTATAGTCTTTTAAAGCTTATATTAGTAATTTGCTAGCTTGTCTATAATGAGTAATTAAAGATTATTATTAAGTATTAGAAAACTCCAACTGTGTTAATTCTAACTTTACATATTCAGGAGATAGTTTGTTGGTTCAATATCTGAAAGACTTATGTTGTCATAAAAGTAAATGACTAGTTTCGTATCATATATGTCCATACATTGTTAATTGATTATTCAAAACTGTTTTTGCTGACCACGCTGAGAAACTGTCATTCATAATAATTAAAATGAAATTCTAAAATCCAAGAAAATTAAATTGGCTTCTGAAAAACATCCTGAATGTCTCTTCAAGTGTTTGAGTAATTATAATTAGGATAATTTTCTAGCACATGGCAGCTTTTTGAAAATAATTAAGAATGATTAAGTCTGTTATGTCATTTAGGAAAATAAAATTGATATTAGTTTTTATGAAGAGGTAGAAATGCTCCTTAGCATTATTAAAAATATATATTGCTTCTCATGGTGATACAGTGAGAATCTAAAAATATATAAAATACTCTTAATTTAGATTTTTTAAAGGAAGAAAAACTTCTGGTTTAATGTTTTAAGTCTTTCATAATTTATTAAATTATAATCATGGGTCATAGCTTCTAATATATAGAGGGTACAGTTCTAATTTGAATTTTCATTTTGTATTCATTTATATTTTACTTTGTCATGATAAATAAAAAGTTTCATTAATATTGGAATAAATATTTGCATGGCCCAAGAACTTGGAGATCTGAAGATTAGTAATGACTAGCACAACTCAATCTTGATTCTCTTGATCAGTGGCATTCATTTGCTGACTCTAAAGAATTATTAATTCAATTTTATTTTCTCAAATGGGCAAATTTTGAATAAAATGCTAGTGAAATCTTGGCATACTGGGGTTGAATGATCTTGGAATGATCACTTAACCTCTGGTTCTTTGTATATAGCAAATGTGAGTATGAAAACATCTTACCTAATATTCAGAAGAACTTAAAAAATTGCCTTTGGGGCCAGAGAGATCATACAATAAAGCTCATACCTTGTATGCATCTATCCCCATGGAGATCACATGGTCTCCCTGGTGACCCCTGAGTGCAGAGCCAAAAGTGAGCCCTAAGCACCGCCATGTGTGTCCCAAAAATCAACAGCAAAATAAAAATACCAAACAGACAAAAGCCAAAAGAAACAAACAAGCAAAAGAAACACCCCAAATGCAAAAAACCAACAAAACCAAGTTACTATGGGAGAACAAAGGAGGTGTTGTATGTCAGAGAACCTTATAATATTATAATTTTCTTTTTCCGGCTTCAATTTATAAGTTTGACTCACCCATGTTTTCTCTCATTTTCATGCATTCATAAACTTATAAGCATACACATACTGTAAGGTTTATTAATATAATTAATATAATTCATTAAAATATTAATTTAGCCCCTATTCCATCCCCACAGTTCCCAATAGTTAATCATTAGGCTTTTGTCAAGTGTCTTAAATTTAATGAAATGCTAAAGGCTACATTCAGAACTTAAAAAAAAATATGCAACTGTTAGGATTCAAATTCTTGCTGAACTCTGAGTTGTATAGTGCCACAAACTGTGTTAGATGCTTTTCATTCCTGGATGAATGTCCCTCCATTACTTCATCACGCATTAATTTGGTGGAAGTTGTCACTGACATGTGAACTTGGATTGCTTAAGTGCTTTACTCTTTCCTCTCTTTCTCTCTCTTTCTCTCTCTCTCTCTCTCTCTCTGGAAAATCCCACAGTCTCCTTCCTTAACCTCATAATGCAATAGTTACTTTCCTTTACACACTCAAATAAATGCACATCACTGTATCAGTCATGCCATTGTTCATCGATTTGCTTGAGCAGCCGCCAGTGATGTCTTCATTCATCCCTGTCACATGCTAGTGTAGCCCGATGGCGTATTGGGGGATCTTTCAGGATTAGGGGAATGAAGATCGTTGTTATTACTATTTTGGGCATAGCTAGTATGCCACGGGTAGCTTGCCAGGCTCTGCTGTGACATTAATCATATACATTGATATTCACATAATTTAATTAAAACTACTATTTTTTCTGGTGGTTTTTTTTTAGTCAATATTACTTCTAGGTTTTTATTTAAAGTATGTGAAAACACATATTAGAAAGGAAAGTTCACTCCAGTGTTCTTAGCAACATTAATTACAACAGTTTTGATGAAATCCAACTAAAGGCACATCAGTAGATGGTTGGATAAAGCAGCTGCAGTTTCAATACTCATTAACTACTATTCAGTCCTTAAAAATATAAGATCATGCCCTTTGTGACAAAGGGGATGGATCTTGAGGGGACTATCCTCCACGAGATAGGTAACGAAGTGAAAGGCAATTACTTGATAGCTTTACTCATGTGGAATATGAATTATTAAACTAACAAACATGAGAAACAACACAGCTCTGACTCGTTGAAAACTCAGGTGGCTACCAGAGGGCAAGGGCTGATAGGAAGGAGCAGGACCCCGTCACTTTGGTTATAGGAGCATGACAATGACACATGCTCTGGGGTGTGATGCCAAACACCTCAATCCCTCTAAAGAAATTCAAATCCAAAGGAGGGGTGGCAGTAGTGTGCACCTTCTCACTGTCCCTGTGATTGCTGTGGGGATGGAGAAATGCTCAGCTCCAGTTCCACGGGGACCCGCCGCACAACTTTTGCTACTCCCGGAGGAGCAGCTCTGTGGGGAACAAAATACAAAGCTCGTGGGAGCTTCTGCTGCTGTTTGGAAGCTTCCAACCTCCACCCACCACCCCATACCTGACAGTGCCCTGCACATGGTCCCCTCCCGGAGGACAGATGCCCTTCTATTCTGGCCTCCAGACTTCCACCGTTTTATGACAGTGGTGAGCAAGCTCAGTGGGACGGTTGCTCTTTGCCAACAATGTGATGGTGGGCAAGTTACTTAGCCCCTTTGAACGTATTTTCCCAAGAGTAAGGAATGAATGAGGAGGTATGAGAGGTGGTACTTGGGTCAAGGTGCATGTCTTGCATGCAGTCAATTCTAGGTCAATCTTTGACACTATAGGGTCCCCACATCATGTAGGCCTGGATGCCCCCTATGATCAGGGGGTGGTTGGGGTAATCCTGGGCACTGAAAGGCCTGAGAAGCAAGAATGGCAGAACTTCAGGAGAGGCCCCAGGCCTTCTGAGCAGTTTGGGACACCAACCCACCAAACAAATTAGTGGTAAATCATTAAGGATAGTGTTGAGGATGGTATTGACTTATGGGACCAGCACAGAGCTTCCCGACTTATGAACATCCTCTGTTACTCTGCTGTTTCTGATCCCCACCTCTGTCTTTCTCCTGAGCCCTGTACCCTGCTTCCTATCATGGTTTCCTGGAGGCTCATTCATCTACACATTTGCTCTACTGCTTCTACATCAGTCAGGCCAACACCACCTCCACAGTCAATGTGCTTTGGGCCACAGCTCCCCTTTGCTCACACCTCCTGAATGTACGGCCACCAACCAGAATGCAGAGTCTGCTCAGGTGTTCCCAAGGATGAGGATCCAGCTCTACGAGTGAGTGTCCTCAAGACTGGGAAATATACCTGGCACTGCATGCTGCCATTTTAAAGGGCCTAGACCTGCATTTTGTTGCTGGTGCTTTGTCCATAGGCAAAGAGTCACAGGTGTTTGTTACCAAGCAGATCCAAGGCTTCAGATAAAGGAATAATCCCATAGATTCTGGAAACAGGGCAGAAAGGGGGGGAGCTTCAGCATGGCTGCTTCCGTGACTGCCAACACCACTCCTAACATGACTGAGCCCAGCTCTTGGGGTGACAAGTGACTCCCCACAAGTTGTAGGATGGCAAGGAGAGCAGTCTGGGAATCCGTGACTGCCCCCACATGCTGGGGACTTTGGGCAGTAGCACGCAGGGGAAGGGCCCCCATAGGGCAGCTTAACAACAAAGGTGTGAATGCTGGCATGAGCAGATACGTCCACGAACTGCAACTCAGGGACAACAGAAGGTGGGCTCAGGATCAACATACAACAGACTAAGCTCACATATGCCACCCATGGAAGCAAGGGTGAGGGAAGAATATACGTCCTCTTGAAGACAGTATTGAGGTAGGGACACACCCAGTGATTCTTTGCCAACTGAGCTGGAGTTTCAATGCAAGAGCCCCAGGAGGTGGTGCTTCTCAGAACCTGCACTGCTGGGGATGCCACTGGCCACATTTGTGATGCTAAGTGGCCTGGGGGCAGCTTCTGATTGCACCTGGGGATGCTTAGGGGATCAGGTGGTAACCAGGATCAAACTGGGACTGAGATTATGCAAGACATGTGTATGAACCTCTGGACCCAATCTCTGACCCCTCACTGCTCTTCTTGGACTCACCCCAAGACCTTCCATCTGCCTGCATATCCCTGTCCTCCCAGGCGTTCACAGCCCCAGCTGTTATTACCATCTTGGATGATGGCCCTTACCTTGAACTGGATGGCAAAGGGGTGGCAGAGGGTGTTATCGGTAAATCTAGAGCCCCAGAAGCACACTTCTTAAACACCTCTTGAAAGACAGAAGGTCCGAGAATTAGCGGCCTGGGAGAGGATTTATTAGAGCATGCATGCAAGTTGGAACTGTTCCACCATAGGAGAAACTGACACAGTTTTGACACAGTTCTGGCCAATTGAATAACAGCTCTGGGGATGCATCAGAGAAAGTCACTCACTGTTCTGACACACAATGGTGTCACATGGCACTAATTGTCACAGATGCCACAGACTGGCACTTCCTAGCATAGCCTGACATTAACAGGTTCATGTATAGATGGGAACTGATGGTACAGCTTGGTACAGGATAGAAAAGGTTGGAACTCAGTGGCACTGTCTGGCACTGAACTGTCACTGCCTGGAAAGACTGACCAGGGTTGGTGCTAACTGGCACAGGTTTGCACTTAATAGCATTAGTTGACACTGCCTGGCAAAACTGGCACAATTTGACAAGTGTGGTACCTATTGGAAAGAATGGTGCCACCTGGCATAGGTTGACACTGATTGGCAGGACTGGCAAGATTTTGCACTGAATGCCAATGTCTGGCAATGAGTGGCATTGTTCAGCAACACCTGACAGAATAGTCAAAGATAAGCAGAGACTGGCAAACATTAGCATTGGGTGACACCACCTAATACAGTCAGGTTGGGTTCATAGGGTCTAGGCTGTAGGCCGAGCAGCAGCCAGGAGACAAGCTCTTACTGTTACCTGTGGAAGGAGGGGAAGATTAGCAGAAACAGTCTGAGTGAGAGGCCCAAGTCTCAGCAGAGGGGCAAGGAGAAACATCCAGGTGTCTGGTAGTACCTGCAGGGCTGAAGCAAAAGACAAGCAAAGTAAAAGCATCAGGACTTGAGGGTGTGGATGTTTTGATTCTGAACTCGACTGTCATTACATCTGGCCTAAATAGAGAACGTGCATAGAAAACAGATCTCTTCTGTATCCGATCAGACAAAGAGATGAACACTTTAGACTAATCACTGGCAGGGGAAGCCCAGTATCCTCCTATCAAGTCCAAGGGTCTCCTGTCTCTCGCTAATGGTGATCATCTCTGGGAGGTCAGTGGCCCCATGGTCATTCTGAGACCTGGGTGAAGCTTTCCACACCAAGTAGATAGAGCACAGTGCAATGCTCAGATCTTTCTTGACCACCTAACTTTCTATTGATTTCCAGCAGGTGTGTCCACACCATAACCTGGAACTGGGGGAAGCCTCTGGTACATAATTTGGGATACAACAAACTGTATCCTTACAAAACTGTTAATAATACTACAAATACTGAGAATTACTAATATTCAACTTAGAGACATTAAGTAATCATGTATTACTAGAGAAACACAGCAAGAGATTTGTTCAATACAGAGTAGCCGCAAACCTGTTGTTTGCAAAGAAAAAACTATATTCCATAAATGAAATATGTGCAGTAAAATAATGTATAAGACTCTCTCTGTATGTTTGCATGTATGCACCAATTTCTTAATAAAGTTAAAATTAAATGATAATTATATACTTGATAATAAGTAAAAATAATCATATTTTTATCTTAATTTAATTTTTCTAATTTTATAGTACCAGAAACAATTAAACAATAAGGTGTGAGTTTGCTACTGCATTCTTCATTTTCTTTTTTTTTGTTTTTATTTTTATGTTTATTTATTTATTTTTTTAATTTATTTATTTTTAATTAGTGAATCACCATGAGGGTACAGTTACAGATTTATACACTTTTGTGCTCATGTTTCCCCCATACAAAGTTTGAGAACCCATCCCTTCACCAGTGCACATTCCCCACCACAGGTACACCCAACACCCCTCCTACCCTCCCCAAACCCATCTCCCCCCACCCCACCCTGCCACTGTGGCAGGGCGTTTCCTTTTGTTCTCTCTCTCTCATTAGGTGTTGTGGTTCGCAATAGAGGTCTTGAGTGGCCACTGTGTTCAGTCTCTAGACCACATTCAGCCCTCATCACCCTTCCCCCGCATGGCCTCTGACCACATTATACTTGGTGATCCCTTCTCTGAGTTGCCCTTTCCCCAGAATGTAAGGCCAGCTTCCAGGCCATGGAGTCAACCTCCTGGTACTTATTTCTACTATTCTTCTATTCTTGGGTGTTAGTCTCCTGCTCTGTTATTCTATATTCCACAGATGAGTGCAATCTTCCTATGTCTGTCTCTCTCTTTCTGACTCATTTCACTTAGCATGATACTTTCCATGCTGATCCACTTATATGCAAATTTCATGACCTCCTTTTTTCTAACAGCTGCATAGTATTCCATTGTATAGATGTACCAAAGGTTCTTTAACTAGTCATCTGTTCTAGGGCACTTGGGTTTTTTCCAGATTCTGGCTATTGTAAACAGTGCTGCAATGAACATATAAGTGCAGATGTCATTTCGACTATACTTTTTAGCTTCTCTGGGATATATTCCCAGCAGTGGTATTGCTGAGTCAAATGGGAGCTCAATGTCTAATTTTTTGAGAATCGTCCATATTGTTTTCCAAAAGGGCTGAACCAGCTGGCATTCCCACCAGCAGTGTAGAAGGGTCCCTTTCTCCCCACATCCTCTCCAACAGCGGTTGCTTTTGTTCTTTTGGGTGTGTGCTAGTCTCTATGGTGTGAGGTGGTATCTCATGGTTGTTTTGATCTGCATCTCCCTGATGATTAGTGATGTAGAGCACTTTTTCATGTGCCTTTTGGCCATTTGTATCTGCATTTCTTCATTTTCTAATACACCGGTAATTACACAAATGTTAGATAGGTTTTTAACTTCTGTCTCCAATGTAATCTAAGTCGAGCTACGTTCCACATAAATGCTACACACAAGATGCCCTGATCTTTGAAAGACATACAGATACTCAACTAGATTCCCTTTATCCTTCGTTTTCATTTATCTGTACAAAGAAAAGTTAAGAAGTACAAAATATTTATTTTCTGACATTAAATTATCCACGTATCAGCAATCTAGATGATATTCTAATATTTTTCTAACAATAAGTTAACTGTGTAAGTTACTAAACAGGTAAAATAAAAATGGTATGATATAATTAACTTAAAATCAACCATGTTTACCCATGAAACAATGGTGAATAAATGATGGTGACACTTATTATTCTGAATATTATTTGCTTTGTCTACTACTGTATCTATAATAGCCAATACTCGATGCTATTACAATATCCCATAGACAGGGTGACTTAGGAATCACTTATTTTTCATTATTCTAGAGGTTAGCAACTCCAAGATTAAAATGCTGAATGATTCAGTAGGCAGTAAGAGTTAATTTTTTGACTCACTGTATCACTGTATCACTGTTATCCCACTGCTCATCGATTTGCTTGAGCAAGCACCACTAATGTCTCCATTGAGAGACTTGTTGTTACTGTTTTTGGTATATCAAATACACAAGTAGTTTGCTAGGCTCTGCCATGCAGGCGAGATACTCTCGGTAGCTTGCCGGGCTCTCCAAGAGGGGCGGAGGAATCGAACCTAGGTTGGCCACGTGCCAGGCAAACGCTCTACCAGCTGTGTTATCACTCCAGCCCATTTCTGACTCATAAATGATAATTCTCACACTGTGCCTTCACATGGCCAAAGGGGCTATAGATGCTAGAGAGCCCTCTGAATATAATTTTCAAAGATTCTAAACTCATTCATTAAAGTTATTCTCTCAACACTTACCCTCCCCAAGTTCTACTTCCTAACACCTCTGCATAAGAAGCTAGTATTTCAACATATGCATTTTGAAGGGAACACAAACATCCAATCCGTAATAAATCAATCCTGGAATGAGTTATGACACTTTCATTTTTCATGCATACTGTGCTAGATAAATCTGTTACATCTGTCTAATTATGTCTATATCGTGGTTATACATATGGACACTGACAACAAGCCAGAAATAAAGTTTGCAAAAAAAAAGTTGTGAGATATCTTAGCAAACATATGTTCAGAAAGAATTGGTTTAGATTAGGTTACCTTAGGAATTGGTAGAGGTGTAAAAGTTGACTGGGCACAAATATTACACCCCATTGTTTCTTGCTGATTATATGGCTGATTTTTTACTTTTTTGTGTTTTCTTTCTCTCCTTTTTTTACCATCTGTTTTTATTTAGTTTTAGTGTCATAAGGCTTACTTCTGGATCTATATGCAGGGATTACTCCAGATAGGACACAAAGTGAAATATGTGCTTCTGGAGCTTGAACCCTGATTGGTGTGTGCAATGCAAGTGCCATACTCTCTATATTATATTTTTGGTTCTGCTATGTTTCTTTGTTCACTTGCTTGGTTTAGGGCTTTTTTTGTGTTTGGCCATTTAAGGTAGTGGGTAGAGTTTATTCCTGGCTCTATGCTCAGGGATTATTTTTGGTGGGACTTAGAGGACCAGGTGAGGTGCTAGCCCTGCTATGTTTCTTAAAATAAAATTTCTTTTTAACATTTCCCTTCCCTTTCTCTTCATTTGGTTGTAGTTTTGTTGTTGTTGTAATGGACTGGAATTCCACACATGTCATTGTGCTGTGTACACAACTTAGTTGTGGTCTTTGCCATGGGTTGTGGTATCAAACCTCCATATGATATCACCATAGCTGTGGTATCAAAACTCCATTGTCAAATCAGGGTCAGGATATTTCCTTATGTTTTGTTTAAGAACTTCATGACTTTGGTTACTATTAAGGTCACTGAAAAAGTTTGATTTAATTTTTATATAAGTTGTGATGTAGAGATCCAACAGGACTGTCATTTATAAGGTCATCACTTGCTGCAGCGCAACAGTTTGTTATGGAGAGTTCTTTCTTTTTGTTCTGAAACCCTTGTTGAAAATCACCTGGCCATAGTTGTATAGGTTTATTTCTGTATACCTAATTGCATTCCTTTGATTTCTATGCCAATTCTCACGCCAACATAGTGTTCTTAAAATAAGTCATTCAACATTGTTCTTTTTCAAGGGTATTTCACTAGTTTGGGCACTTCCCAATCCTACTCAAACCTGAGTATCAAATTCCAACAGAGTACCACACCACATCTGATGGGATTCGAAGTAGGAGGCAACCTTAGAGGGAAATATATCATTTTGGTTCTGCTTTGGGGCAGGGATTGGGGTTCGGGATGGACACACCCAAAATGTGGTGGTGGGAAGGTGTTATAGTGGTGGGATTGATGTTTGAATATTAAATGTAATCAAATATTGTGAACTATTTTATAAAATAAAAATGTTTTAAAAAACTACTTTTTGCTTCACTATTTTGTTTTCTCCTGAAATTATATATATATTTTAATTTTCTTACTTACTTTTAATATTTTTACTATGACACTATGATTTGCAAAGCAATTTATAGTTTAATTTTAGGCATACTATATTCCAGCATCAGTCCTACCACCAGTGTAAACTTACCTCTACCTTATCTCTGCACTATCTGTGGACCAGATTTCTTTAGACAAAGAATATAAAATCAAAGGTATATGTACCCAGCTCTAACAAAACAAAAACTTAAGAAATAATCTTAACAAGTCTCTTTCTAGCTTCTGAACGTCACTAATAATCTGGTGTCCTTGGGCTCTGGTAATGCGAGTTCCATAACTGTTTTCATCTCTCATAGCTAACTTTTTTTTTCTATCTTCTATAAATCTCTGTTTTCTCTTCTTTTTGAGGGGGAAAGTCTCTCAAGCAGTACCAGGTACTTGGGCATTCCTCTATGTGATTCTGTCAACTAGGCCAGTGGTTGAATGCCAGTGCCAAAATAGGCAATTCTTGTTCTGATCCTATTTTTTCCAGATTTTATCCAGGCTACCAGAGGCCTTCAGAACCATTTATAATGGTTTAGAGGTCTCTAGAACAGTGGGTGACAATGACATTGGTGTTATGTGTTGTTTTTGATTGAATAGGGATCAGACATATGCAAAGCAAATGATTTAGCCCCTGTAATATTTCTCCTGTTTACTCTTATTATATTAAAACAGTCATTGGATTAGAGGTCAGGCATACTGAATAAGTATGGCCTCATCCTCCAATTTCTATATCAATGTCCTGATGTCCAAATAAAGTCTAATTTTGATAAAGTATTTTCAGTGTAAAACTGCTCAACTCAGTTTCACTTGCTCTCTGACCTTCAATATTTCTTTCAGCCTATACACAGTATAAATATACACATCAAATCTCAACAGACTGAGACATTTCAAGCCATCTCAGTATCAACTCAAAGTCTGACATCTCATGCAATTACCAACTCAAAACTCCAAACATTCGTCATTTCAATAAATTAAAGTGAGTATGGTTAATAAACTTGATTTGATCCAACCTGAGGCAGATTTCTTGTCTATTCACAGACCTGTAATGCTAGAAAACAAATTTTCTGCCTCCAAACTATAATGGTGGTGTATACATAAGTCATATATTCTAATTCTAAACTGCTGAAAGTACTAAGAATAAAAGAGATAGCATCTAACATAGTATCACTCCCTAGAGTCCTGCAGGGTTATTTCCCATTATTTTTGTCAGTGAGGTATACAACATTTCATTTGTCCTCCTGAATGACAATCTTATCTCCTGTCCCAGGAAATTTTTTTTTATTGCACTCAGTATCAATCTCCTTATAAGACCTCTCAACTGTGGGCCAAAGGGCCCTTGCTCAAACATCTCTAGCAACTGCTTTTGTGATTACCCTTAAAGTCATATTTTTACTTAATTTTCTTAAATGTGTTTCCTTCCAGTATACTTTGTATATTTCTTCTGGTACCAAAAAGTTTTAAATATTTTAATTCTTTAAGGAGCATTAGGGAAATGCAGTGCATTAATCTCATGTATTCTTTATAAATCTTTCTTGAAAAAAAGCATTTCTACCCATATTTCATTGAATAATCATCACCACATTTTAACTTATATCCATGAGTATTTATGCAACCTAATGTTTCATCAAAAGCTATATAGTAATAAACTATTTTAAAGTAATACCAATGCAATTTTATTGTATTTCACTTAATGGTTGCATCTTGCTTTTTAGAAAAAATTGGCATACAATCTGTGGTAAATATGTGATAAAGATGGACAGTCCAAGTTTCTACTGGAAAATTTGATTTGCTTCACTTATTTTAAAGCAGTAATTGGTTTTTTTTGTTCCTTTGGTTCTGCTTTAGAGAATTATTTTGGAAATTAAAGAAAAAAATTACTGGTTTTTATATGAATTTACTGGCTCATATACTAGCTCTCTCTGTATTGGGGGAATGGGTTGCAATCACACCTGGCATTTCTATGCAGTTACTCTTGGCTCTATACTCAGGGATAACTTTTGTCAGTGTTGAGGACACCTATATGATGCCAGAAATAGAACAGGGGTCAGATGTGCACAATGAAATTGCCTTAACCCTTGTATTAGAGTCTGGCCCTAGTTTCTGGACCTAGTTTTCAATTTCTAACAGTTTTTCAATTTATGTTTCCTTTCACATTTCTCACATTTTACTGAAAGAAGCAGATATAAACCAGATTGTGTCTTCCAAATTGGAAATCTTTCCAAGTTCAAGGTTTGCAAGTTCTACCCTCTATAAAACAAAGTGTTATTCAGAAATCTCACTTCATAATGGGCATCACCTGTCCTTCAGTATTCAATAACATAAACTCTACAATTGAGAACGCAATAGAAGAAGCTTTAATGATAATATTCCTAACTGACCTTAATAATAGCTATTCTTTTAGGTGATAGAAATACTCTTTTAATCTCATCTTACTTCTTTATAATCCCTATCCAAAATCACTTTCAACACACATATGCCTGCCAACTCCATTCAAGAGAAATTAGAATTTCTATCCTGTACTAAGAATTCTTGAGAATTTAAATTTAATTAATTTAAATGATGTTGAATTAAACTCAAATTAAATTAAATTTAAATTATAACCACACTGAAAAAGATGATGGGGTTTTCTTAGGTAACTGAGGTAGGGATACAAGATGAACTGATATGAAGTTAGAAATCATATGAATCAATAATCTCACTTTGGGAAAATTAGTAAATGTGTAGAAATGTTGTTACCAAATGTTATATACTTTCCACTGTTTAATGTAATATTTCTAATAGTTGAAATAGTTGAAATATAGAAATAACCGAAATGTTTATTGATATGCTGGTGATAATATAAAGATGGTGCGGCATATTTATAGGATTTTGTTCAACTATTAAAAAGGTGAAAACTTGCCATTTACTATAAAATAGAAGGAAATGGATCAAATTATACAAAGGGGAACAATCTGAAGGTAAAAGAAAAAATTGTTTATTTTCACCTACATATAAAACATAAAATTGATGAAGTCAAAGCAGCATTCAATGACAAACAGGTAGACATTGCTAATAGGACTAAGTTTACCTGAGGAAATAAAGGATATGATAGGGAGGATAGTATATGGATAAAACAACAAAAACTAAGCAGGTTAAATTACAAAACAATTAAATTCTTCCAGCATATCCCCAATTCGCAAGTGTAAAGTCATTCTGCATTATTAGAATATTTTATGCTGCCAAGTTAATTCCTGTATTTAGTATATATTAAATTAAAATGTGGGGGGGGGGCTAGAGCAATTGTACAGCGGGTAGAGCATTTGTCTTGCACGTGGCCAACCAGGGTTCGATTCCTAGAATGCCATATGGTCCCCCAGGCACCACAAAGAGTAATTCCTGAGTGTGAAACCAGGAGTAACCTCCGTGCATTACCAGGTGTGACCCAAAAAGCAAAAAAGAAAAAAGAAAATGTGTTTGTTTGTGTGTGTGTGTGTGTGTGTGTGTGTTTATGTGTGCGTACTCATAGTATGAGGATGATGAGTTAGCATATTGCTCTCCTGCTCTCCAGGATGGAGGTGGATGTCATCTAATCAGTTGAAGGTCTGTATAGAATTCAAAAAATAGTCTTTCTGACCTCCAACATGAGTCATCTATGAATGTAAAGCCAATAGTAAGTTCTGATGCCACTGAATGTGCCCAACTAGCTGTACCCATTCTCAATTGGAAAAAAAAGAAAAAAGAGATTTACTCATTTAATCATGGCACTTAAATAAATTTGAAATTTTGAGGATATTTTACCAACTAAAATGTAATGCAAGAGATAGCGCAAAAATCTTGGAGGAAATCCTTCTCTTCAGGAATCCTCAATATTTGTTCTAAGGCCTTCAGTTGATAATATTTTCATCCAGTATTAAAGGTAGTCATTACTTAAAGTACAATATTCTGTTGAGAAAACTTTCACTATTCCTAGCTTCCCATTTTTTTCAATTTGCATTAATTTTGTAGTTCAGGACATCCCAGGACCTAACACATGCAGGGGATATGCTCTACTTCTGAGCAATAATCTGGTCCATTGGATCTCTAACATGTAAAGATTTTGGATTTTATCAAATTATTTTTTCTACATTAGTTGATAGATTTCCACTTACTTTGTTTTCATAATGTCATGTATTATGTGGATTAAATGGACCTCCAATGTCAAAAGTTTCATTTTTGTGATGAAATCTACTTAGGGACTAGAGTTACTACATACTTAAAAGCAACTGACTTTGATTCCATTCCTGGCTCCATGTGATCCATGAGCACAACCAGGATAGATCCCTGTGCATAAAGCAGGTAGTATTTCCCAAACATTTCCAGATATGGCACAGCATCTCAACAAAAAATTTTTTTAAAAAATTAAAAATATCAACTTGTTCATTATTCACAGTTGTTTTATTATGCTCCTTAATCCCATTACATTGGTGAAAAGTTTATTAATGATATCTGCATATATTCACAGGGGATACAGGTTTACAGCTTTTTTTTTTTGCTTTTTGGGTCACACCTGGCGATGCACAGGGGTTACTCCTGGCTCTGCACTCAGGAATTACCCCTAGCCGTGCTCAGGGGACCATATGGGATGCTGGGATTTGAACCCGGGTCGGCCACATGCAAGGCAAATTCCCTACCCGCTGTGCTATCTCTCCAGCCCCACAGGTTTACAGCTTTATTTCCTTATGCAACCTTTAGAATTGGAATCTTGCTCAGAGAGTAAGTTCCCTCATCTCTTTCTATATCTCAAGCAAATGTTTGAGATTCTTCAAATATTTCATGAATTTTAACAAAGAATCAATCTTGTCCTGAACTTTTCTGTATTAGAATGCTATTAAATTGTTATAATTCACTTAATAATTGAAGAAATTTTTCAGTTAAAAATTATCTGAGCCTTTTTTAATAGTGCCTGTGTTAAAAGGCAATTCCTCCTTTCAGTAAGGTTGTCTTTTTATGACATAAAATTGTTCCTTTCAGAGATCCTGGAAAGCTACTAAGAGTACCCCGCCACACGGCAGAGCCTGGAAAGCTACCCGTGGCATATTTGATATGCCAACAACAGTAATAATAATGGGCCTCATCTGTCTAACACTGACAATATGGCATTGTTAAGAAGGATGAGCAAGGAGATGCTGATAAAATCTCAGGGACTAACTAGACGTCAAAAAAGAAGAAAGACTAAAATGATTGTCTGTACTTTCAATGCACATACGCTGGCATCAGAAGCATCCATTGAGGACCTGATGGTGCAAACTCAGATCAAGTACGCCATCATTGTTCTGACCGAAATGAGAAGGCACCGATCACACTACGCCATTTTTGACACTGGGGAAGAACTGTTCCTCGAAACATGTGACAAGAGAGGCATCAGTGGCATTGGTGTCCTTTTCAACATGAATGTGGCCATGAACATTGATTCATTTGAATGCCTAACAACCTGAATCAGACAATTACGCTTGAATAGATGTGGCTCTCTGCCGGCAGTTTCTATCTTCGTCGTCTATGTACTAACATCCAACTGTAATGAAGAAGAAAATGAGAAGTTCTACATGGAGCTGGAGAAGTTCTATAAAGAAGACCACACCTTCTACAAGATTATTGTTGGTGATTTTAATGCCAAGATAGGACCGAGAAGGTCGCCCGAAGAACTCCACATTGGGACACATGACCTAGAATAGAACGCACAGGGTGAGAGGCTGTCTGAGTTGATCATGTTGACCAACACCATCCATGGTAACTCACATTTCCAGAAGACCGAATCTAAATGTTGAACATGGGAGTTTCCTGGTGGACAGTTACACAATGAAACTGACCACATCATATTCAATTGAAGGTTTTGCCTGACTGATGTCGCTGTTGTCCCAAAATTCCAAACAGTATCAGACCACCATCTCCTTTGTGCAAAATAATACTAAACAGATTGGGGAGAAAGGTCTGCAAAGTTTTGTAGGGAGCCATTTTACCTTACTGATCTTATCCTATCACCATTTGTTTATCACTAGCTAATGCCTATGCCACACCCTGCATTTCTATCGGGGGTCCCGGCATGCATACTATACCACCTCCTCCCAGCAGGGAGGTATAAATACTGTAACTGCCATAGAATAAACACCTTTTCTCCCTCCTCCAGGCTCTGCTTCTGTTCATCTGGCTGCGTCCCCTTCTCAGCCCCACGAAGGGTTCTCCCTGCTGAACAGGACGAGACCTCCACATCGACCTCCACAAAGTTTAAGTTAAAGAAGAGAACTCCCAGATGCGTGCTGAAAGTAGACTAGAGAGAGAGAGAGAGTGTGAGAGAGAGAGAGAGAGAGAGAGAGAGAGAGAGAGAGAGAGAGAGCAAATTGGAATGCCCTGCCACAGAAGCGGAGTGGGGTGGGTGGATGGGATTGGGGGGTGGGAGGGATACTGGGTTCATTGGTGGTAGAGAATGGACACTGGTGGAGGGATGGGCTCTCAAACATTACATGAGGGAAAAACAAGCACAAAATTGTGTGAATCTGTAATTGTACCCTCACTATGACTCACTAATTAAAAAATAAATAAATTTAATAAAGAAAAAAAAAGAAGAGAACTCCCAAAATGACCACTAACTGGGAGCTCTTTGGAAGAAAGGAAGTAATAGAATGGCTATACCAAAGATAAGTAGGAACTAAGTGAGTGAGGGGAAAGAACTTTCAGCAGACTTCAACAGACTTCAAAATCTACTGATAGATTTGCTTAAATTTTGCAACTATTAATGAACAAATTGCAGGTTTTGTTGATTATTGTGTACATACTTCTTTTTGTCATGCCTAGAACTAAATAAGGGCTAGATAATTGTTATGCAAGAGTTCTTTAAAAAAATTCTATTATTATCATGTAAATAGCAGTTAAGATGATTTTAATGTAAAAAGTTACTGTACCTCACCACCACCAAAATGTCGAAGACATTCCACAACTGTCCTTAGGTTACTGTTAGTCCACTCTCTCATCCTCTCCATACTCCCTCCCATGCTGCTTGATAATCTGTGTTTCATAATCGAAGGCCAAAGTTTATCATTGTTTGATACTCTCTGTTCATCCTTTGTCCTCTGACTTACTTGACACAATGTCCTCCAGTTTCATGCATGCTGCTGCAAACTGCATGACTTAATCTCTTCTAATAGCTGCGTACTATTTCATTGTGTGCATACATACATATATGCGTATATAAATACATGTGTTAGAATTCATATAGATAGCGAGAGGTCCTGAGCATTATTTTTCAGAATTTATTTCAATTAAGTTTATTGAGGTAATATTGTTTATAATATTATTAAAGTCCAGGCTGAGGCTCCTCCATGGTGGCCTTACCACAGTAGTGTTAACAAGGGTAAATGCAGCATAATCTATTTATTAATTTTTAGATTAAACGGTCAATACTTGATTGAAAGTAGAATATCAAGGTTTCCACAATTATTATGCTTGATTTACATATTTTTGGATATGTTATATAATATGTAATGCTAGATGGATTGCTGAGTTTTCTTTTACCTGCTTTTAAGCCACTTTGGGGATTTTATTTTTCCTTTCAGTCATTGTAAGCATCTTGCCAGCAGGAAATCTAGAGGTCATGTAGAGGTGTAAGCTTAATGGTTCTGAGGTCTTTACTGAGTTACTATAACCTGTCTTGAAAGCATGTGGTGTTATAAGTTCCCCATAATAGTAGAGTCCTTTTAAATGCTCCAGTTTCCCAAAGAAATTGTCTTTGCATTTTTTCCTGTCATGTTAAAGCAGTCTGTCTTATGTTTGCATTGTATTCTTTTGGCTTTTGTAGTAACACATTTCTCCATTCAAATTTCACTGCTTTGTAACAATGCCTGTCACTTTCTGCCTATAGGAAATCCTAAATAAGTTGCAGCAGGGACCATTACCTAGCATTTGTCCTCTAGTTATCTGCCATACAACTTATTGCAAATTTACTCAGTACCTTTTTCAATCAGGTCTGCTGTAGTCTGAAAAGGTTTGTGACTATCACAACTATCACTAAGTTATTAGTGGTTAATATAGCAACTGAGTGCCAGCACCTGTATTTTAATTACTTAAAGGTATTTAATACATGTTAGAATGATGAGCAAATAATAAAATTTTAAAAGCAATAAAAAAGTGAAAGCATCATTTTGTGACCATTCAAAAGATAATTAAATCAACCTATAAAAATATTTTTTTCTTTTTTTTAATTTTTTATAATTTCTGTGATTAATCATCTCTGATGTTTGTTTTAATGGATAAAAGGAAAAGAATACATACTTTGCAGTCAACAATATGATTTGTTCTTGCCGTAATTTCAGTTTAATTAAAAACTGAGAAACTAAACTCATCCTAGGAACACCTGTATGGAACACTCAATCTTTAAAATTTTGTTCACCAATTTGATGAAACAGAAACATGTCTTTATTTTGAATCTTGTTATTAGCAGTGATAAAATTTTCTGAATGAAATTTATAATTTCAATCTTGCTTTCTATGAAGTTGATTATGAAAATATATCTTTTGAATTTTGGTGACAGTCTAAATTCTCAACTAAAGAAGTCATCTCTATAATAATGCTTACCATTGTTCTCAGAACTAACGAAATCATAATTAGAGTTTTCAGTCCTTGCTGATTAGTATAAAATGATTCTTCAAAATGCAGATTTAAGTGCTATCCTCCAATAAATTTACTAATTATTAATCTTCTTAAGGCTATTTTTATTATATTGTTCTACTTTTATACAAAAAAATATACTTGATTTAATGTATTCTAGCACTGGTTCAATCTTCAATTAGTTGCATGCACTAATTAGATGCAACACGATTTATTTCTGTTGTTTGTATTTCACCTGTTTCTTTTTCTCACACTCTTAGATTTGCCTGCAGTCTAATAGGAAAAAAGTCAACCTATTTTATCTAGTCCATGTTTAAATTTCCTTGATTAAGAGATTGAATGTAAATTTACTGTAACTAAGATCTCTATATATTCCTAGCAAGACATTCTGCAATTAGTTCTAAAATACAAAAATAAAATTCTGTTCTAATGAAATATGTTACCTATTTCAGACAGCTTCCTTATTCATCAACATTTTAACTCTTTTTCAAGCCAGTGCTTTATCTCTGAGGTCTGTATAATTTAGTCATTAAGAAGACTGAAACGTTTTATAAAAGGTTTACTGTCTGAACTAAAACGCTTACTATTGGTGTTAAGAAATGAAGTATCCACTCATCTCATAATCTTTATCGGTTCTTCCTGACTTACTTAGGTATTTAGAAAAACTGGAAAAAGAATTCCATTATTTATTGGTAGACACTCTTTTTATGCTTCATAAATCCTTACTAAAGCCCTTCATCTAATGAGAATCTAAGCACAGTTGTCTAACAAAAATAAACACTTGATTGCTTCTGAATATATCAAGAAAACCAACCTTCCTTATTTAAATGTTTCTTTGTGATGGGACCATGATCCTTAAGGAACCCATAATGCCCAATTTTATACCAATCCCAATGGAAGCATTTAGCAAGAGACCGACTATTTGGACAGTAAAATCTAATCTCTGCATCTTTATTTGAATCTGTGAACTAGACAAGTGGGCCCACGAGAGCTATTCTGAAAATTCAGTCAATTAGACCCAACCAGACTACCTTCCTTTATAAATGCCTAGCCACTTTTACAATGATGCAACTACATTCTCCTCATTTAGACAAGTTGTATTCTTCAAAAATGATCTTTACAACTGAAGAAACAAAATGTGTTATATAAACCTGCTTACAATTTCTTAGGTTTATCTTCTATTATATAGAACGCAGTACATGTGCTATAATCATAGCCAATAATCCCAAAGGTCCCTTCTATGAATAATTTTTGAAGGCTACCTTTATCTTTCAGCAGCATTGGACTTTCTTTCCATCTCTTTGTTCACTTCCTTCTTTAGAAAGACTATCTTAGCATTCCCCCTCCTGGAGTCCTGTTCAATGCCATTTCGGGAAAAGAAACTCAAAATGTCAGTATTTTATAGCCGGTAACAGTGGGTGTTATACTATGAAAAATGGACAATGCCAGTAGTTGCCAATGAAGAGGCTATCTATCAAGTGGATTTTAATTCTCTCACTCTGAAGTAGTATCAGAAAACACTCTTTATTCTATCTGATGTTTTTTTTCTTCCTAGAGGGTCTGCATACAGAAAAAGCTATAGCATCACCTCACAAATTCTTGTGACCAGATAGACTAAGCTGTTAATAGGATCCATAGAGTTACATGAGGGACAAAAAAGAATAAACAAAAGGAAGATGTCAGACTTGTGAGTCAAAGAAAAACTGGGAAAAAGAGGTAGTAATAAGAGTAAATCTTAAAGAGAGAAGTTAAAGGAAGAAGTGTATGTGTGTGTTTTTATTATCTCATTGCTTTTGTAAAGCATGTGTGCACTAATGATTTCTCAATAAACAATCCAATTCTAACTCAGGTGGTAATTTAAAGCATCTCTTTAGAAATATCCAGTTCCTCAATTGTGATTGCATGAAAGCCTCGCTGATGATTTCCTTTTAAAGTCATCTCATTAAAACAGTACTTTTACACTTGCAATTTGCATTATTGCAATCATTGTAGAGATCAGTCTTGCTGAAATTTTAGTATCAGACCTATAATTCTGAAAGTTTTACTTTATTTATTGATAAAACATTTAGGTTACCTGCTGTCTGGAAGAAAACATCTACTTGCTGGAGATTCTAGACTTCCAATATATCTTCATTAATGACATTTTCACCTGGTCAGACTTCTGTGCTAGCACCAGCATCTACTTGGCTCCTTTCCCTTCAAATCATTCTATGATCTAGCCCAAAGCAGCCAGCATACTCCTGCCACCATATAACGGTATCCTAACTCTTTGCATTTTTTGGGGGGGGTAGAGAGTAAAGGCCCCATTCCTCTTCCTGATTCAGCTTACTTGTCACATGATAACCAGTCCCTTATTACCTCTCTCTATATATTTAAAACCATGGAAGATTCCCTTGGCAAGGCAAAAACTAGTCCAGGTGCGTGGAATGGGAAGTTTCAAGGAAGGTGACAGTTTGGGCCTGCAACGGATGCTATGAGATTTGGGGTAAGGATGTGTAAGTCTAGGGGTATTGACAGTTAGGGGTCCTGGAACTATAGCACAGTGGGTAGGGCATTTGCCTTGCATGAGGCCAACCCAGGTTCATTTCCTCAGTCTCTCTCTCGGAGAGTCTGGCAAGCTACCGAGAGTATTCCGCCCACACGGCAAAGCCTGGCAAGCTACCCTTGGTGTATTCAATATGCCAAAAACAGTAATAACAAGTCTCACAGTGGAGACATTACTGGTGCCCGCTAGAGCAAATCGATGAGCAATGGGGCGACAGTGAAATAGTGTGACACAAGGAATAACTAATCTGAGACACTGTTGTGACAAACTCCTTTTCCTAGAAGATATTAGCTTTCACTGGATCTTGGTAGTTTGGGTATAGTGGCAGAACATCTTGTGCACCCACTCTTCAAAGTTATGTAGTAATCTTTATTCCCAGGGACACTTCAGATAAGCCTTCAGGTAAAAAGAACAAAATTGTGGTATAAAGACATTGTAGGACAGATAAAAAATAAAGATGTGTCTCCCCAGAAAATAACACATCAAAGGATATGTCTGAAATGAGTTGGAAGGTGAAAGAATATTGAGTAATTTACCCTTTTGCTGAGAATTTGCTAAAAAATAATCAGACATTTCATCCTACTCAAAGAATTAGAGAGTTCTTAGAAGAGATACATATAAGATTGTAGCACAACAGTTTTAGAGGAATAGTGAAAGGAGTAATGATTACTCCATGACTAAGAAGAAATATTAATTTTTATTCTTGTTTTAGGTGGGTTAATTGGTCTGTCTGTGCTCAGAGCTATTCCCAGATAGTGCTAGAAATCACTCTGGAGGTGCTCAAAGATCATGCAATATCATTGTCAAACTCAGATTTCCTGCATGCTAAATATGGCCAAAGCTCACTGAGATTTCTTCCCAGTACCCTTATTAATTTATTCATTTTAGCCATAACATCAAGGTACATAAAACTCTTTCAAAGCTCAATGATAACAGCAAAACCCAAACAACCTCATCAAAATATGGAAATAGAGTTGAAGAAACATTCTCTGAAGAAGGCATATGGCCACTAGGCATATGAAAAGTATTTATTATCAATGATTAATAAGAAAATTCACATCAGAATCATAATAAGATATCACCTCACACCAATAACAATGGTCTATATATAAAAGTACAGAAACAGAAAAGTGCTAACAGGAATTTGGTGGAAACAGAACTTTTTTTGTGCTCCTGAGAAGAATATTGCCTGGTCTGTTTTCTTTGGAAAATCGTTTGGAGACTTCTCAGAATTCTGGAGAGATAGTAGCAGATTGAGGTGATAACCTTGCGTACAGCTGATGTCAATTCCATTCCAGCACTGCTTATTGCCTCTGAAAACTACAAGAAGTAATTCCTGAGTACATTGAAGGTGGCCCCTCAAACACAGACAAATAAGAATTTAAGTTTCCTGGGGCTGGAGCGATAGCACAGCGGGTAGAGTGTTTGCCTTGCACATGGCTGTCCCGGGTTCAATTCCCAGCATCTCATATGGTCCCCTGAGTACCGCCAGGAGTAATTCCTGAGTGCAGAGCCAGGAGTAACACCTGTGCATCACCAGGTGTGACCCAAAAAGAAAAAAAAAGAATTTAAGCTTCCATATGACCAGACAATCCAACTCTTGGGAATCTAACTCCCAGATTTTGAAACATTCCTTGAAAAGGACATGTGTAAGACTATGTTCATTGCCGCATTATTTATAGACTTAGATTTGAAAACAGTCCAAGAACCCAAAAACAGATGAGTGAAATAAGAAACTCTGTCATATATACACTATGGAATACAACTTGGCTGTGAGAAAAGATCTAATCTTTCAGTTTTCTGAAACTTGGATGAAAATGGAGTGTGTCATACTAAATTAACTGAGTCAGAAAGGAAAAGGACAAAATTATGGGATGATCTCTCTCTTAGGCAAAATGTAAAGAAACAAAGCAAGAGATTAGGCAACCCTAATTGAAATAAACAGGAGGAAATATCCATAGAACTGTGAACTGACTATGCTAAAGGGTTGGAAATAGGGGGAATCTTGGATAAAGGGGGGATACTGATGCTTTGGTGGTGGACATGGTACAGTAAAACTGGCTGTATAAAACAAATGTTATCATTACTCTTGTAAACTATGCTATCTCAATAAAACAATTAAAATAAATATTAATTTTGTTATAAATTTATAGCTTTCATTTTTGTCTTATAATAACTGATTACTATTTTCAGTGTTAGCCCCCTATAAAAGAATAAATAAATTTAACTATACTTGATAATCTAAATTGAGTGGCAACATGCTAATTTTCACCTGCTTAATATTTGCTCACTTTCAAGTACATTTTTACTTTACAAACAAAGTTAATTGAAACAATGCAGTTTAAAAGAATAACATTTTGTATCTCAATCAGACTTAGCAGGAACTATTTAGAATTTCAGGAAGTTGACAACACTACTTGATGTTAGCTGAGTTTAATACAAGAATCAGCTAAATCTTTTTTGCTTATTTTCTTTCATTAGCTTATTTATACATCTATCGATTTAACAGTAAAAAGTGCATACCATGTTCCAGGCACTGTGCTAAGATTTTGAGATATGGAATGCAATAATATATGTATCTGCAGCTGTCTCTAAGAAATTCCTCTGTAGTCATGACATATGTGTAACAGATTTAATATACACCTGCATTATACATTAAATCCTCACAATCTATAGGTACTCATCCATAAAGCAGACTCTTGTTGAGCAGATGCTGTAAACAAATGATGTAAAGCTAAGTGAGGAAGCTCTGACAACTCTTGTGACTTACTGAGCCATTTAAAATGAGCAATGAGCCAAAGCAGGAGTCTTACAGAGAAAGAATCAATAATGAATACATTATCACACATATTTCCCTAAGACAAGGGTAATAATCATATGGCATTCATTTCTGTTACTAAATAATTTTAAGAAGCTTTTCTTCCCCCTCCCATGACTAATATACTTATTTCAGAAACAAAATAGAGAGGCCTGACAACTGTTAACACCATAACTCTGTTAGACTTTAGCTGCCAGTACATATTTCAGAATCCATCGGCTCATTTAAACCTTCAGAAGGAAAATGGCAATTGAGCATGAGTTTTACATTAAAGCAATATTGCTCTGACTAGAAGCAATGTGGCATTCTACCATTTCATCAACTGTGCTTCATCTGAAAACTGACAAAGAAAAAATAAGGAAATTCCTTGTCTTCTCTCCTACCTTGCTTACAATACCAAAATCAAAGTCTTATCTTGTATTATCATATTTTTATGCTATTAAAATTGCTTCTATGAGTCTGGAGATACAATAAAATAGGTCACGCTTGTGCTCTTGCATGTGACTGACCCAGGTTAGATCCCCAAATCAAATATTACCCGTGAGTCACACCAGGAGTAAGTCCAAAGCATAAGCAAGTCTGACCCCCAAACCAAAAGGTAAACAAATTTAAAAATATTTGTATAACTTTATCATATAATTTAAACATTTTAAGAAATTTTTTTATCCTATGATTTTTTTTTACTATTGATTCCTTCTGCTATGCATTTTGGGAAGAAAGTTATATATTACCTTTGGGAAGAAAGTTATATGTACTCAACGATGGTATGAAATTAAACTATTTACAATAGAAATTAATTAAATTAGCAAAAATTCCAACTTTTTAAATTACTATGGTCACTATTTTACTCACAATGGTAAGTAGAGTACTTCAGTTGTTGGTCCCCATCTCTTTCATAAACTAACAATCAAATCCAGGCTGGAGTACATGCTAATGATTAAAGATATAAATATATAATTTTAGATTGAAAAGTTTTAAACTTGTTGAAGCTGGATAATGGATATATTGGCCAATGTATACGATGGTACATTATAATGGGTATAATGTTTACATTAATTACATGCATAAATTTTTACATAATTTAAATTAAAGCAATGAAAATGCATGAACACTCTCTTGATATATCCAGGAATAAATAATTACTACCCAAAAAATTAGATCAAAAACAAAGCTATGTTATTGAACTCCTGGATATCTCAAACAAGTAATTTCTATCACTTAGATGCTTCATGAAAGCATGATGAAAATATTGTTAGAGGGAATAGAAATTATGGTATCCTGAATTAATTGTTTTTCCATAAAAACAAGAAAATACTGCTAGAGGGAATAAAAATTGCAGTATTCTGGATAAACTGTTGGTTTGTCTTAAGTCATTTAAACACTATGTGTTACTGTGAAGATGTTTTGTATATATGGCTAATATCTATAATGAGTTTATGTAATAATGGATGTTTTATCAAATAATCTGGGGAGAAGATGGACTCAATCAGTTGAAAGCTTTTTAAGAACAAGTGCCAGAGAGATAGATAGTACAGTAGGCAGATGGGCTTCCCTTGGAAGTAGCTGAAACTGGGTTTGATCTCCAGTCTGTGTACTGTTGCCCGGTAGTGCCAAGAATAATCACTGATCACAGAGACAGGAGTAAACCCTGAATACCACCAGCTTTGGCCCCCAAACAAGAACAGAAGTTTGTGTGCATGGGGCTGAAATGACTGTTTTGTAGGCAGCTGACCCGGTTTGATCTCTGACATTCTATATGGTCCCTGGAGTACTGCTAGGAGGGAGTCCTGAGTGCAGAGCCAGGAATGAGCCCTGAGCTCTGTCAGATGTGGACCTAAAACAAAAAACAAATTAAAAAGTTTTTAAGGAGTAGATTTGAAAAGCTCGTGTCACAGTTCCTGTACATTTTGTTGGTCTGCCATATGACATGGATATTAGGTTTCCAAATCACTAAAAACAATCCCACAATTTCTAGGATTGTAAAAGTGAGAAAACATGAAAACAGTATTAGTTACCTTATAAAATTCTTACATTTTTGTTTCTAAATTCATTCAAAATATTTAGATATGGTTAGGCTGATAAGTCTAAATACCAGCCCATATTGTGTATGCTTTAATTATGAAAAGTACATATAATTTCATATTTGCAAATAAAGTCCTTAGTTTAAATGTATGCTATGTGGCAAAAATAATGAGCTATGAATAACACCTTTTAAAAAATATATTGATAGGGGCCTAAATTTTCAAAACAGTTTTTACTTTAGTGTTACAGGAAACTTTAATTTTACAGATAGTCCATCATTGTACTTAATGTTATCTTTATATTACCTTAACAGAGATTGGTTTTAAAGAAATAGACAGAGATGCACATATTTGGGGTAGGAGGAAGGATAATTCCTTATGTTTATCTTCCTAACTGAAGATAAAGCTATAATGACCTTATAGTTCTCCTTATTTAGCTGATGATAAACAATAAAATAGAGATCACATTCTAATTGATAATTTAGGAAAACGGGACCTCATTCTACTTTGGCTTTTTAACTCTTCACATTCAAATACAAATTTCACACATTTATACTGATAGGCATTTAAATCAGTCTGTTGATTAAATTTATAGACATTTAAATAAAAATTAAAACTATAAAAATTCACCCATCATATATGGCACTGGTATCATTTAGGAACCCTATAAACAATACATTTTATGCTGTTAATTTGGCACTAATTATTGTAGACTCAAGAAATAAATGCCATCCTTTTTATTGGCCACTGATTTTACCAGATCTGGGCAATTTTCCATTCCCTTCTCTTGGAACACTCTCCTCCACATGCCTCCAAATTCTGGACAAGATGAGGATAAGTCGCATTACCTTTTACACCTCATTAGTTTTAACAAATATGTAGCTGGCACTAACACAAACACCATCATACCTGCTGCTCTGTTCCTCACTATATTGCTTCCCTGCTGTTTTTACAGGTGGCATTTAGACAATGCTATTCTGAATATATCATTGTTTCTTTATCATTGTCACAGAATTTTAGACATAAATCTAGGGACAAAAGTTAACTTGGAAAAATTATGATCAAAATATCAAGAATTCAGTTAGGCACCTAATGGAAAATAAGAATACATCTATTATTCTTACCATATTCCAGAAGCATGTCAAGGTATATTTGTACTATTATTTTATTCATAAGAATTTAGTGTGAAAATCGATGTACTTGCTAATACACCGAAGTATTTTTATTTTCTTTATAAGAGAAATGCACGCTGTCACCAATGCTAAAATAGACAAGACTCATTCACTTACATATATCATTTTCATGCAGTTGTTTTAGATTTTTGCCACTGCATTGTACTATTTTGAAATTGTTGTCACTAGTCTAACACAGATTTTAAGGTGTCTCATTTTATAGTCACAATGAAAATGTAAAATAAGACATTTATTTATAGAAAAAATAGATGATGCAATCTTAACTGTAGATTGACAATTTGTAAAACAAATATGCAGCTAAAGAAATAAAATAAACTCCTCTTTCTTTCCGGTGTTAATTTTATTAGTTATAGATTAATGATTTTGCTTATTATATTATTTAAATGTTTATTATATTAATTAGCTTATATGCTATATATTATATAATAAATGTATTACACACATTCATTAATTCGCTATTAATTCATTAAAAATTTATTAACTTCTTTAATAAATCATTAGCTTCTTTATTTTAATCCATAAAGTAAACAACTCCTTCCATGTTACCCCTATTCTAGGGATATTACATCTTTATTCTGGGTTTATTCCTGTGGGGGTGGATTGGGATTACTCCTGGCGCTGTGCTCAGGAATCATTTCTGGGAAGATTCAGGGACCTTGGTGATAGAACTCTGGTCAAATCTAAGTAAGGCAAATACCTTACCTGCTGTACTATCTCTCTGGCCTTGGAGGAATTTAAACACAAATAGTAAGGATGCCATATGAGACCTACACCTTGAAACATAGTTTGAAATTATAAACATTTTAAGACTGCTCATGTTTTCATTTTTTATGGGAAGGACAGTGATTAGAAACAAGCAGTGCCATAGAAACTACGGAGGTATTTTTTTCTTCTCCATTATAATGAATAGTTTTATTTCTACTTGGTTTATTTATTTATTTACTTATTTACTTATTGGGTGTGCCACTCTGAATGTGCCCGGTATTATCTGCTCTCGGAAGCAAAGCACAGTTGGACCCGGTTAATACTTGTATGGGAGACACTGTGGATTTTTTTTCTCCTCTATTCATTGATGAAATAACCATCCTTCATAGTTAACTATAGGCATCCATCCAGGTTTTACTGTAGTCAGAATTCACACAGAAATAGTAAGGGTCTGTGTGAACGTTGAGATTGTCTTGACTCTGATTCTTTTTCCTCTTCTGAACGGACTTCTCCAGAACTCTACATTAACAACAGAGAGAATTTTCTGGAAAATTACTGCATCTTCAGCAATATCAGAACCCTGAAAAGAGTCTATAGATAGAGATCATGAAAGCCCTATTTACTTCCATCAGCTTAGCTGACAATGTTTGGCACGGTCTCTGTGTCATTGGACATTTAAATAATATCCTTTGCGTCCTGCCTGATCTATCAGTCTTCCTTTGTACCACATGTTTCAAATAATGATTCACTGTTCCTCATGGAGAAAGATACCTTTCCTTCTTTAGTGCAAATAAAGAAAGCTGATGGGTGAGAAATGACCAAAACTTGTTAATAAAATTGCCAAAGTGAAAATCAATATGGAATGGCATGAAAATGAATCTAAAGGCAATATCAAAAATTCCAGACTTTGGGGCTGGAGCAATAGCACAGCGGTTAGGGCGTTTGCCTTGCACGCGGCCGACCCGGGTTCGATTCCCAGCATCCCATATGGTCCCCTGAGCACTGCCAGGAGTAATTCCTGAGTGCAAAGCCAGGAGTAACCCCTGTGCATCGCCAGGTGTGACCCAAAAAGCAAAAAAAAAAAAAAAAAAATTCCAGACTTTATTTACATTGTTCCTAGGATAAATATGTGTGGTTAAATTCTAATTTAAAATAAATAGAAATAAATAGAAACAAACAAAATCTGCACTCTCATGGGTAGTTTATACATGGCATTATATTCCGTGAAAAAATTACTTTATATAATACTCCCTGCCCTTGATTTGAGTGTTTTTCCTTTGAGTGGAAAAAATCTGTAAAGATTATCCTTCTGCAACTTACAATCTGTGATAGTGGCAAGCTTATTCTTTTACCCATTTAAAAATAAAAATCAAGTACAAATCTTATCCATTTCTGGAAGGAATAAATATGACATTTTCAGTGTATGTGAGTTGCTTCTTCCAGAAAGCAATCAATTATTGATTGTGTGAGATTTCATAAATAAAGCCAAATGTAAGCAGGTGATTAATCATTCATCTCTAGTTCACCTTGAGAGAACAGTACAATGATAACAAAAGCAAAACATTGACTGTGTTTCCTGTTAATTCTGTGCAAGTTCAGCTGATATATGCTAATAAAGTTCATAAAGATTCTTGAACTGTCAGCTGAGATATTTGGCATAGAACTCACCCAGAAAAGGAAAACTGATATTTTGGTATTATCTACTTTGTATCAAGAGCTTTATTCATACATATGTATATATGTGTATGTGTCTAAAATATGTATATGTATTGCATACATATGAACTGTATTACAAACATCAATACCTTCTTGTTGTTGTCTATTTTTTTCTCCTTTTTTAGTAGTAAGAAGACATATAAAACTGAGTTCTGATTCAAATTTCTTCTTTTTTACATGCAGTCTTAGTAAAATTTTTAACCTTCAATTCTGTTTTCTTATCTCCAAATGAAGATAATACAGAATTATAATAGCGTCATGAGAACACAAAACACATGCACTTTATCATTCAAGATCAACTAGGGAAGCAGAATCTATAGGGTATATATGCTCCTATTGGTATGAAGAAATATACATGAGATACTATTATCAAAATGTAGTATCTTTTCTTACATGATTGTAGAAGTTAATAATCCCTATATGGCTGGTAGGTCTACATGTGATGCAGAACTTTCAGTCACAGTGTAGGGAGGCAAAAAAGAGGAGAGATGCATGTTAAGATCAAGACATATTGGACTATTAAGAATGAACTAAAACGTCAACTCTAAAACTGGTCTTCCTGCCACTGATCTTTGTTAAAAATATGCCCTGCATATACTGAGGCCTTTTATTAAAGAACTCTATATGCATACCTTGAGCCTGGGTTAGCCACATGCAATGCAAGCACCTGAACTTTTGCCTTATCATGCTTGTTTTAGAATATTTGTTCTCTGTTTCAGATATTCTTTGGTAGAGAATAAATACATTTCCCATTTCTCTTTATAAAAAATATTTCAAATGCTTTATTCTTTAGCTATCTTTCATTTCAGACTGTGAATTCAAGAGGAGCTCTGTTCTTTTATTAAGTAAAACTGTCTTTGATATTCCATATAAGAATCATGGAGTAAGGTAAAGGATAAAGAATAATATATCATTCAAGCTTGTGCATTATATAAATTTTGCATGTAATATTATCCATTATTTTTATCCTTAGCTCATTAGTTAATCTTGAATTATATCACACTTAGACATGTGAGGAACTTTTGAGGACTAAGATAGAAAAGGACTATCCTTGTTTCTGTCACTATTGAAAGCATATGAGATTGGGGTTTCTTTAAGCTCATTATTCATTATCTTACTGGATCCTTATATGCACCTGATAAACTGTACAGTATCTAAATTGATGTTTTGGAATGGCAAAAAATAGCTTACTACTTTTCTCATGACTTCATGTCAGGCTATTTACACTCGGGTTGTCCCGGGGGGGTGGGGGCGGTGTGGGTGAGAACCCTCCTCACCCCAAGGTAACCAGCCCTGGCAGCCGACCTCCACTACCTAACTGCTGCCACGCTCCAGGCCGCTTTCTGGACTGGTTTTCCATATACATTATAAGACACTTCCTACCCATTTTTCATAATTACCACACCATATTTGATGGAGTCCAGATAGTAGGTAACAAATCAGAAAGTTATATATATATAATATAACATATATGTTATATAGTAATATATATATACAAATATATATACATATATATACATACATATACCTCTCGGAGAGCCCAGCAAGCTACCCAGAGTATCCTGCCTGCACGGGCAGGTCCTGGCAAGCTACCATCCTGGCAAGCTACCTATGGTGTATTTGATGAACCAAAAACAGTAACGATAGGTCTCATTCCCCTGACCCTGAAAGAGCCTCCAATCATTGGGAAAGATAGTAAGGAGAGACTGCTAAAATCTCACGGCTGGGAGGAATAAAGTCATTACTGGTGCCCGCTCAAGTAAATTGATGAACGGGATGACAGTGATACAGTGGTACAGTGATTTTTCTCATAATTTTCTGATAATAGAGTGACCAGCATCAAGACTAGCACTCTAAATATTATGCTTTGGATTGTGCACTGCTTCTGTGAGCAAAGAATAAAAGCATAAGGGACCAATTAACTATAGGAAATCATGAAGGAGCTTCTCTTTTACTTTGCTTTGAAGGCAAATGTGAGAAAATCCTAATAAAACAAGGTAACTAAATTTAATATGCAATCCTAGAGCATCAAAAGGATATTAGGTGAAAACTATGGATATTTAAATAAAGTATGAAGTTCAGCTACAACGGAATTTTTCGATATTGATCTATTTCTTATAACTAATATACCATGCACAGATAATATATTTGCAATAAGAGGAACTCCCTGAAGTATATGACACCATTCTGAACTATCTGATTTATTTTTCCTTAAGTCTAAAACTGTTCAGGAAACTTTCATTTATTAGTTTTTTTGGGTCACACCCCATAGAACTCAGAACTTATTCCTGGCTCTGTGCTGGTTCACTGATGGCAATACTCTGGGGACCATATGGAGTCCTGGGGATTTAACCCAAGTCTGCTATCTCTTTGGTTCCTGGAAACATTTATTTTAAAACTTCCAGTTGATGTGTGACAGCCCAAAGGTATGTCTTGACTTTTCTCTAAGTTCAGGTAAATTGACCATTTTCTCAGTTGATATAGTCTGGAAAAAATCGATGATTTACTTCAGACATCAAGCTTGGCAGAAATCAGAGGAAGCATTTATGGGACACTTTGGATAAGAAACTTTTCTGAAACCTTTTGATCACCTCTTTAACTTGATTAAGATCGCCACTCTATTCTAGGATATGCTATTCAATTTCTCACTTCCATTCTCTACAGTGTTAGATTTGTATTGCTGGATGGGATGCTTCTCTAAAGTGTGGCTCTTCTTAATTACCTCTCCTAATAAAGTATCTGAAAAATTAATACTACTTTAGCAGTCTATATTGCAGGAGACCTTAAATAAAACGCATAATTCAGGAAAGGCATACTTTGTTACCCCAAGATAAAAAATCACAACAACTAATCTACAAAATTCAACATTCCTTAATAAGAAAGGCACAAAAACATTATTTTAAATAAAGTATTTTGAATTGGTAGGAGGCTATTGTAAAGAAATGGTTATGTTTTTAGTTATGAATAGAGAAAACTTTTCTCCGTTGATTATCAAGCAAGGATATCTATTCTCAATATATCTAATAAGGATTTGGCAAGAAATACCAGCCTTTCGAGGGATAAGGGTAGAATGCTTTAACTCATTTCCGACTCATATATAAAACCAACATAATATGAGGGTTGAATTAAACATATACCCAAGGACAGTAGAAGCAATGGCTCTGAGGACTGGCCCACTGTTGGAAGCCTATCTCAAATGCTGGAGGAGAAGACGCTTGGGATAGAAAGGGTTCACTATGACAAAGATAGTTGGAAATGATGACTCTGGATAAGAACTGTGTGCTGAAAACAGGTAAAGGAACAAACATGATAACTTCTCAGTAATTGTATTACAAACCATAATGCCCCAAAGGGGGTGGGGGGGAGAGAGACAGACAGATAGACAGACAGACAAGCAGACAGACAGACAGACAGACAGACAGACACACACACACACACACACACACACACATACACCAAGAGCAAGCAAGAGAGAGAAAGAGAGAAAGAGACAGATAGAGAACAAAGGAAGGAAGGAAGGAAGGAAGGAAGGAAGGAAGGAAGGAAGGAAGGAAGGAAGGAAGGAAGGAAGGAAGGAAGGAAGGAAGGAAGGAAGGAAGGAAGGAAGGAAGGGAGGGAGGGAGGGAGGGAGGGAGGGAGGGAGGGAGGGAGGGAGGAAGGAAGATAAAATGGATGGAGAGATGGAAAAAGAGGAGAGAGAGAAATGGAGGTATAAGAGGAGGGTGAAAGGAATAACATGAAAGAAGAACTCGCATCTCAAATTGCAGATAGAATATTGTTTTCATAGACTATGTGTAGTGCAGAACTAGTGCTAGAAGGAACAGGAGGCTCTGTTCATACCCTACCCTGTCCAAAGAGAATGTAGTGTGCTCTACCTGAGGAGGTTAAAAGGAAGAGATTTAAGTAGCAACTCTTCTTAAATTTAAGTAGAAACTTTTTTTTTCCTTTTTGGGTCACACCTATGTCTACACTCAGGAATTTCTCTTGGCAGTGGTCAGAGGACCATATGGGATGCTGGGAATCGAACCTAGCTCAGCTGTGTGCTAGGCAAACATCCTACCCGCTGTGCTATCGCTCCAGCCCCTAACGAGAAACTTTAAAATAGGAAATCCTAGGAGTCTCTTCTGCAAAATGAATAAAGACACAGTAACGTAAGTAATAAGATTAGCCATTTCACTCTGCTTTTCAGCATAATCAGCTCTAATACTATGAGAAAGTAATCTAAAACGATTCTTTTAAATGTAAATAAGAATGCATCTAAAATACCTAATAATAACGTATATTATAGGTACTCAAAACAAATTTATAAAAGTTATGTTTTTAGGAGCTGGAGTGATAGCACAATGGGTAGGGCATTGGCCTTGCACGCAGCCGACCCGGGTTCGATTCCCAGCATCCCATATAATCCCCCGAGCGAGAGCACCGCCGGGAGTAACTCCTGAGTGCAAACCCAGGAGTAACCCCTGTGCATGGCTGTCTGTGACCCAAAAAGAAAAACAAAAGTTATCTTTTTAACTGAGTGATTGAGACAAATTGTCAATGACTGCTGATATCAGCTTTTTAAATGATATACAATATTAATGTTTTAATTTTTTCAAAATTAAAAGAGAAAATAGTTTCATTGTAATTCACACTCATTCTATATATATATAACTTGCAAATCATTCTTGTCATCTTCTATTTTTCTTAATTTTAAGTGTCTCATATTTCCTGTCAAGATCTTATTACTTTCTGCTAGAATGAAAAGAACTTAGTCACCTTGATCACTGCCATAGATGATATCAATTTTTTGCAATTTGGTGTCAAGAGTTGTAATTACAAGTTTATTTTAATAAAAGAATGGGTTTTACTATTGTGAGCAATCTACTAAGCAACCCATTGAATTTCCATCTAGCTGATAAATCTAGTAAACATATTTTTACTCTAAGAATATGATTCCTATGAACTCAATTTATTTTACCCTATAGGAATTATTAAGGAACACTGGGGGATTCACCATTTCATCTTAAGATTTTTGTCTCATAGGGACATCCATTAAATTATCTTTCAGGTTCAATTTAAAAAGCTATTTCTCGTAAAACTTCTGCTCTTTTCTACCAAAGGAAGAGGCATTGTAATGTAAGCAATGGACTTCAAAAAATTCTATATCCTTTAATTAGAAAATAACTTAAAAAAACAAAAATTAATTGTCCAGAAGAAAACAGCAATATCATGACACATTTAGGAATCAATCCAAGTTCACTATGCCAGTATAATCTAGAACAATATTCAGTAACTCAAATTTATAATATGAAACTATACAACCATTTGTTTTTTCATCTATTTTTGTACTTAGCATGTGCATTATTTAAAATAGCCAGTTTGATATTCAACTAGATCTACTGCATGTAATGCAAGCAACTTACCCATGTACACACTGTATTTCATCTCTCTCTCCTTTCTCCTTTCTCTCTTTCTCTCTTTCTTTCTCTCTCTCTCTCTGCAGCCTGTGGTAACTGGGAAGATTATTTTATTATTTTATCTGACACAAGAATTTCCTGTTATTTAATTTTTTTATTGGCTTGGAGTTCAATTTTTAGCCTTTCACTGTAATATTATTTGTTTATAGCTTCAATGAGTTCCTAGTAAATAGATTTCAGCTGGGTTTTTGTTTGGTTTTGTGGTTATAGGGCTTAAATGTATGGTCCCATACAAAATACATGACATCCGTTCTGCTTTTTGACTGGTCAATCCAACCCATTTTTATTTAGGGTGATTTTTATTATTTGATGAATTTCTGCTGTCATCTTTGGGATTGGGTTCTGTATAAGTTTTGAATTTGTTTTTATATTTAGAGAGAACTTTTAATATTCCTTTTTAATGGAGGTAGAGTGGTAGTAAACTTCTTGAAAAATTCTTCACTATAAATATCACTATATTTCTCTCATCTGAGAATCTCACAGGTTATAGTATTCAAGATGGCAGCTTTGTCTGAGTATCTTAAATGTATTATTTCATTTTCACTTGGTCTGTGGAGTTTCTGGTGGGAATTTGGTGATATCTTTACGTCTTGATGGGAGTAAATTTACAATTTCTTTGTCCCTCTCTCTCTTGCCAATTTTTCTTTGATAATTTTTGTTGGGGACTCTTAATAATTTTATTAATATGTGCCTTGGTGTTCTCTTGGTATATTTTATTAATATGTGCCTTGGTATTTTATTTCCCATCATAGGCTTATCATTAATGATGCTTGTGAGAATTTGAAAGCAGTTTAGATTCGGAAGTGTTGTTGTTCTGAGGTCACCATCCCATGGCAATCCAAGGGTCCCTTTGGTGTGTTCAATGATCACCGTACCCCGGGACGGCTGATGACAGTTGAATGAAGGAACAGGGACCACCGAGCCGGTTGGTAATCAATAGCCATTTATTCAAATTACACAGTATTAATTATAGACAAACCATTAAGAATCGGGAGGGAGGGTAGCAATTACACATAGGTGTGGTTGAACATTATCATAAGCAATAAACAGATGTAAAGCCTTGCCTTCAGGGGAGTTCTTCTAAAATATTCACCCAAGGATATAATCTCATCTAGTGGCTCAGTACTCTAGATGCTTATTAGGAGATCCGCCCAAGGGCAGAATTCCAATCTGAAGGTATATTGCTTTCTCCTTTCCTTAGCTAGTAATGCATTTGAACATCTTAAATTTATTAATATTTTAGTCATTTTGTATGAACACACTAAGAGATATATTAAATATTAAGGGTGACTCTTCCTGGAGACATCTCACTGTATATCCCAGACTACAGTCCTCAGTCCAGGTTAGTCTTTCCTAATCCCAGCAGGGTCTTTATTCAGTCACTTCTTTTTTGAGTAATCTCAGTTAGCTCCATGACAACGCTCTTAATTTATTATACTTCTTATGATACTTAGGTCATTACTTTTTGGTACGAGAGTAGCTTATTGCTTGTCCCAGGTCCATCCTTGTCCCTTGCCAGCACTCACTTCTTGGAGTGTTAGGAATTAAGAGCAGTTGAGAGTTAAGTCAAATAAATAATAAATATGATGGATGCTCAGGAATAAATATTATCCAGAGTCAGTTAACTCCCTAGTTACAAAAGCATCATATTAACTGTCTTCTTGTGTCTATACAAAAAGGACATTCTCTAAAATAAATTATTCAGAGGACATAAAAGAAAGAGAAAAGTAATCCAGAGCCCTCATAAGAATTGGATTTACAGTTTTACAAGTTACAGGGTGTGATTTGGGGACAATGATGGACCCATCAGTAGCTTATGGACAAGACATAAGTTACACTGGTATCGAAAAGGAACAGGCTAAGTGCCATAAGAAGTACAGTAAACTAAGAGGGTGGTCATGGAACAAACTGACATGACCCAAAAACCAAGTGACTAAATAAGTACTCTGCTAGGGTTAGGAAAGACTAATCTGAGCTGAGGACAGTTGTCTGAGATACATAGCAAGACATCCCCAGGAAAACTATCCTTAAGTCAAGTAAATATGATGGATACCCAGGAGTAAATAATATTATTATCTAGATGGTTAAGGTTATATTTTTATAGTATACTCAGATTCTTATCCTTAGGCAGTCAAAATTGAAGGTAGAGGAGCTAAGTAGATGGCAGAATTCACAGATTTTATTATTTGTTTGTGTGTTTGTTATTTGGGTTTGGGATCATACCTAGCAGTGCTCTGGGCTTACTCTTGTCTCTGTGATCAGGTATCACTCCTAGAGGACTCAGAGGACCATATGGGATAATGGGGAGTGAACCTGGCTCCACTGATTGCAAGGGAAGAACCCTACCTTTTTTTATTATAGCTTGGGCCTCAGCAGAAATTTTTCTTGAGAAAAGGCATAACAGCAGTTCAGGGGAGCCGGGGTTTGGGCCATTTTTAAATAGGAAGCCCCAAAAAATTAAAAAAAAAACACCTCATTTTATAATCTTTTAACTATGGGATGGGTGAGCACTCTACATTAGGTTTAAAACATAAGAAATAAGAAATAGAGTGATTGTACATTGGATGAGATGCTTGCTCTGCATGCGTAGGCCCCCAGTTCAGTCCGCAGCACTTCATATGGTCTACAAGAGCTGCCTGGTGTGATACCTAAGCACAAAGCCAGGAGCAAGCTCTGAACACTGCTTTGTGCAGCGAAAAACAAAAACAAAACAGTGGAAAGCAAAAGACTAATCAAATAAAGAGAATTGGGATAGGTATTCAAGGGAAATCAAGGGAGCTAAACCACACAATTAAACTTTAAAGTGTACCTGACAAGGAGGGGCAGCATAGGGAAACTAGGGACACTAGTGGAATGAAGTTGATGCTGGTAGTGGGACTGGTGCTGAAACATGGTATACCTAAATTTTGTCATGTCTTAGTAACTACAACTCATTAAAAAAAAAAGACAGTAAGATGAAGAACGTATGTTTGATATGATTATTTTAGTAATAACCTGGGTTCATTCTTGGAGCTTTTTCTCTGGAGGAATTCTCTTTTCTATCTTGGATACCAGCTTCCCTTTTGTCATTATACTGCTATATTAAGTTTTTGTTTTATTTTGTATTTGGGGGACATACCCAGCCATTATCAGAGCTTCTCCTAGTTCCTTGCCAGAGATAATTCATGGTGGGCTCAAGAAATCATATGTACAGAATCTTCTGGCCCACACCAAGCTGTCTTCACTGGGGCTCCCTCGGACAGGGGTGGATTGAGTTTCCCTCGCCAACCCAAGCAGATCCCCAGCAGCCGAAAACCTCCAGAACCCAACCACAGCCATACTCAAAGCCACTCTCCACACACTCAGAGAAGCCTTACACATGAAGGAACCCATAGAAGAACCTATGTATGCGGGACCTGTGGCTGAGATCTCCAAGCCTGCTAGGATTGGGACCGGGGGCCTCCTCCACCCAGATTCCCAGTTTTCCAGTAACTTGGCAGTCACACCTACAAAATGCCCTCAGAGTCATGTAATCTCATTAATGGCCAAGATCCAGATACTATAAAACAAAGCTCCCAGAAAAGAGTGACACAGTTTTGCTTGGAGCGTAGCTGTGCGACCTTTTTACTCTAGCCCAATGATGTACCTAAAGCAGCACAGATGTTTTTGTTTTTAACATAATTTCTTGTATTATCACATACGGACTTACGGGGCCCCAGAATGAAATCAACAACCTTTACACACTTCCCTCTTATTGTAGAGGGAAGATGCTTGCTGGTTAGGAGCATATTTGACTATTATCTATAATAAACTATTGTGAACGACTTTATGAAAATAAAATGTATAAAAATCTCAAAAGAAAAAAAGAATCATATGTGGTGCTGGGGATAAAACCTGGGTCTATTATTAGTAAGGCAAGAATGCTACCCACTGTACTACAACTCTAGCCCCAAATTGCTATATCAATATGCTCCCTGCTGTAAGTGGATGTTAAGTTTTCCAATATTATCATGCTATGTCACTATCTCCCATTAGATTTTTAAAATATTTGCTCTATGTATTTTGGTGCTTATTTTGGTAAGTGTATACATTATTAAGAATTAATGTTTTCATGTTGCATCGATACCATTACTATCCCTCCTCCATCCCCCTAAGGTTCTATACTGTTGAGGTGAGGTATATTGAAAGTGTATAGATATGCCAATAGATGCAGAGAAAGCATTTGACAAGATCCAACATCCTTTCATGATGAAAACCCTCGCCAAAATGGGGTTTGGAGGAACTTTCCTCAAGATAGTCGAAGCCATCTATCACAAGCCTACGGCAAGCATTATCCTCAACGGGGAAAAACTAAGGGCCTTTCCTCTGAGATCAGGCACAAGACAAGGATGCCCACTCTCACCACTCCTCTTCAATATAGTACTGGAAGTACTTGCGATAGCTATTAGACAAGAAAAAGAGATTAAGGGCATCCAGATAGGAAGGGAAGAAATCAAACTCTCACTATTTGCAGACGACATGATACTATATCTAGAGAAGTCTAAAACCTCTACTAAGAAACTCTTAGAAACAATAGACTTATACAGTAAAGTTGCAGGCTACAAAATCAATACCCAAAAATCCATGGCCTTCATATATGCAAACAATGAGGCAGAGGAAAGGGACATGAAAAAAGCAATCCCATTCACAATCGTGCCCCAGAAAATCAAGTACCTCGGAATCAGCTTAACCAAGGAAGTAAAAGACCTTTACAAAGAAAACTACAAAACGCTACTCCATGAAATCAAAGAGGACATGAGGAAATGGAAACATATACCCTGCTCGTGGATAGGGAGAATCAATGTTGTCAAAATGGCAATACTCCCTAAAGCATTATACAGATTCAATGCGATCCCTATAAATATACCCATGACACTCTTCAAAGAAATGGATCAAGCAATCCTAAAATTCATATGGAATAACAAACGTCCAAGGATAGCTAAAACAATTCTTGGGAAAAAGATGATGGGAGGCATCACCATCCCCAACCTCAAACTTTACTACAAAGCAATAACAATTAAAACAGCATGGTACTGGAACAAAGGCAGAGCCGTAGACCAATGGAACAGGGTGGAATATCCCTACACACAACCCCAAATGTATGACCATCTAATCTTTGATAAGGGAGCAAGAGATGTGAAGTGGAGCAAGGAAAGCCTCTTTAACAAATGGTGCTGGCACAACTGGACAACCACATGCAAAAAAATGGGTTTAGACCTTGACCTGACACCATGCACAAAAGTCAGATCAAAATGGATTAAAGACCTCAACATTAGACCACAAACCATAAGGTACATTGAAGACAAGGTCGGCAAAACCCTCCACGATATTGAAGATAAAGGTATCTTCAAAGGTGACACGGAACTAAGCAATCTAGTAAAAACAGAGATCAACAAATGGGACTACATTAAACTAAAAAGCTTCTGCACCGCAAGAGATACAGTGACCAGAATACAAAGACTATCCACAGAATGGGAAAGGATATTTACACAATACCCATCAGATAAGGGGTTGATATCAATGGTATATAAAGCACTGGTTGAACTCTACAAGAAGAAAACATCCAACCCCATCAAAAAATGGGGCGAAGAAATGAACAGAAACTTTACCAAGGAAGAAATACGAATGGCCAAAAGGCACATGAAAAAGTGCTCTGCATCACTAATCATCAGAGAGATGCAGATCAAAACAACTTTGAGATACCACCTCACACCACAGAGACTAGCACACATCCAAAAGAACAAAAGCAACCGCTGTTGGAGAGGATGTGGGGAGAAAGGGACCCTTCTTCACTGCTGGTGGGAATGCCGACTGGTTCAGCCCTTCTGGAAAACAATTTGGACGATTCTCAAAAAATTAGATATTGAATTCCCATTTGACCCAGCAATACCACTGCTGGGAATATATCCCAGAGAGGCAAAAAAGTACAATCGAAACAACATCTGCACATGTATGTTCATCGCAGCACTGTTTACAATAGCCAGAATCTGGAAAAAAACCGAATGCCCTAGAACGAATGACTGGTTGAGGAAACTTTGGTACATCTATACAATGGAATACTATGCAGCTGTTAGAAAAAAGGAGGTCAAGAATTTTGTAGTCAAGTGGATGGGCATGAAAAGTTTCATGCTGAGTGAAATGAGTCAGAAAGAGAGAGACAGACATAGAAAGATTGCACTCATCTATGGTATATAGAATAACAGAGTGGGAGACTAACACCCAAGAACTGTAGAAATAAGTACCAGGAGGTTGACTCCATGGCTTCGAGGCTGGCCTCACGTTCCGGGGAAAGGTCAACTCAGAGAAGCGATCACCAACTACATTGTAGTCGAAGGCCATGTGGGGGAAGGGAGTTGCGGGCTGAATGAGGGCTAGAGACTGAGCACAGCGGCCACTGAACACCTTTATTGCAAACCACAACAGCTAATTAGAGAGAGAGAACAGAAGGGAATGCCTTGCCACAGTGGCAGGGTGGGGTGGGGGGGAGATGGGATTGGGGAGGGTGGGAGGGACGCTGGGTTTACGGGTGGTGGAGAATGGGCACTGGTGAAGGGATGGGTTCCCAAACTTTGTATGAGGGAAGTATAAGCACAAAAGTGTATAAATCTGTAACTGTACCCTCACGGTGATTCTCTAATTAAAAATAAATAAATTAAAAAAAAAGTGTATAGATATGAGTCTCAAATCAGAGATTCCACAAAAGAAGGTTAACAGCACTGTTACTGTGTTGCAATCAGTTTCTCTTAAAACTTGCAGTACCTGGTCCCTTCCATATCTCTAACACTGATGTTGTCAGTTGCTTACCTTCTATGAAGTACTCACCTTGGACATTCCCACCAGTGAAAAGCTTCAAAAGTAATAAGAAGAAAATTATCATAGCGGTATTTGCTGGAAATGTTAAACATAAGCAGTTCACTTTGAAGTCACAGATATAGGTTCTAATGTTTGTGTAGAATAAGTCATTATGAAACTGAACATCTCTAGGCAATATGATATAAGAGGAGAAAACTGCAGAAATGAAATTCCAAGATATAAAATTTTAATTGTGGTTAGTGTATAAAAATTTTTAAATATTCATTATAGCAAATCTCAGAGAAAAACAAAACAACCACCCCTTAGTACAGGCTCAGGTGTAAGCTCAGAGAACAGCTGGATGTGGCCCAATCTGCTTCCCTTACCCGGGATCAAATAAAATAAAATGTGGATTGGTACACAATAAAGTTTTCAGAACTCAATATATTTCTCAAAATGACATTTAATTCTTCTTTATTATCTACTTTCTTATTAATTAAAAAATGTGAAAACATGAACAGTCAAACCCTTGGTCGGTTGCCTTTGATTTTAGCTAAAAATAGACTTGGTACTCTGTATTTGAGTCCATATATCCTTTGTTGAAATGGAAAAAAAATAAAAAGTGGTCAGAATTCATTTTGAAAGGCATATTTCAAACTCTTCATGACCACAAAATTTACAGAAGCCAGGAGGTTGAAGTTTGTAGGGTCAGGATCTACTATTATATCATCTCTCTATCAAATAACTAACCTCTGAGATTTCCTCCTGGCTATAACTCAAAGCCAGATGCTAAACTCTTGATAAATGTGCAAGTGAGATAAGAAGAGGGTCTGCTGAGTGAGACCCTAGTAATCTATCAAACTACTGCTATCTTATCTTTGCTTTACCAATTGGTTATCTTGTAACATGTGTTCTTTTAATTAAAAGTAATATATCTTCTCTTGTTTAACTGACAAATATCTCCACCCACAGAGAAGTGAGAGTAAGGGACTAAGTGTATTGTTAGAGAAGAATGTAACTGCTTACAGAAAATCTTCTAGAAAAGGACTTAAAATCTTTTCCATAAGATTTTAAAATAGTTGAGAAAGAAAACATTTTCTGCCTTTGGTTAGTTTTCTATATTTTATTTGCAAAAGTCCATGTTCAGCAAACTTGTTGACCCATGCTTTATTAAAGCTCAGAATAAAATAGTAAATGGCTCATAGAAAGCTTCTACTCTGTGGCATTATACTCTAGTGGGAAATTTTCAATGTGAATTTATGGAGATAGCAAAGCAGTAAATGAGCATATTCATGTGTTTGATTCCATAGTTGCATTTTTATTAATCATTTAATGATAATAACTGTAGTTAGTATTTCTATTATACTCACAATATTGAATAAGTAAGCCTCTGTTTTCCCTTGCCAGCTGCTGTGAGCAGTTCTATTCTGACTGGCCCCATCCTATATTAATATTTTAGCAAATTCCTGTTCTGTTTCCTATAAATGTGAAGTTAACAATTCCCAAAGATCATAGACTCTTCCCCAGACCTTAGACTCAGAAACTTAGAAGAAAATAGATAGATTGGCCATGACCAATCAGATAATCCAAAAGATCTTAAACTAGCTAAACCACCTGTAAAATCCTTGCATTTCCAGTAAACTTTCTTATCCTTAATAAGCTAAACAAAGATGGGGATTTTCTATTAAAAAAGAAGCCAATAAAGCAATATTTAATTTAGTCTTACACTAAATTACTTTCTGCTAGGGAATTTTACTTTCCAAAAAACTTTGTATTTCCAACTTTCTATTTCTGAGTCTGAACATATTTATTATACAATATTTTTCATTTTTGAAAATATTAAGAATTGGAAACTATAGACACTCAATATTATCATTCTTTAAAATATTGGAAGAATTGGAAGCTGCTGTATCAGTATTATATGAAAATATATCGCCTAAAGGTTGGATCGGTGGGTCTGTAGGACCTTGGATCTTGCCTCTGTGAGGCCTTGGGTTAAGTTACAGTCTCCTTTCTTCGCCCCTAACATAGCCAGGGATGGTCCTGGTTGCCCACCAAGCAGCTCTGTGTATGCCCACATATACTCAACAATGACAAAAATAGAAACAGTAGCAATAATGAATGAATGAATAAATATATGTATTAAAGTGTACCCCCATGATTTAAACAAACTTAAAATAAAACAATAAAACAAACAAACAAAAAACAGCGGAAAAAGATTTTAAAATAGGTACTTAATATTTTGTATTTGGAAGCTCTATGTGTTCTTAAAATAAAGAAGACACTGCATTTTAGAGATAGCAGTAGTTGTTTGGGGAATTTTGACTCTATAATACTTTCAATCCTTTATCCCTATAATTTATGTAAAATGTAGGCATTCTATAAAAATATTAGCTATGCATAGTAATTTATAGAGAAAGTAGTCACTATATGGCAGGTAATTGTGCGCATGTACGCATTTTCACTCAAGTAGTAAAATATAAAATATAGAGATATAATTTGATTTAATAAATGATTTTGAATTAAAATGCATCTCCACTATCAAACAGACTGGCCTGCAAGGGTTTGCAGAGAAAATGTCAAGAGTCAAAACGTGTTGGGCCAAGGTTAGTGAAATGAAAGATTGTTTTAGGCAAGAAGACTGCCTCAGTGAGAAGGAGGTTGTTGCCCCTCCCATAGATTACGTCACTAGTGATTATCAGGAAATTCCAGATTGATTGACTGATTTAAGAATTATACTTTTGGAAGAAATTATAAATGCAATTAGATTAGGTAATAAATCTGGATAACCCCTCCATCTCACACACAACTACATTTTGGGTTCATTTCTTTAATATTTTTGAAAGAACTATTTGGAAAATGCCTTTGCCTTGGAACTGATATAAAACTTTTTTGCTATTACTTTTTTTTTTTTGCTTTTTGGGTCACACCCAGCAATGCACAGGGGTCACTCCTGGCTCATGCACTCAGGAGTCACCCCTGGCGGTGCTCAGGGGACCATATGGGATGCTGGGATTTGAACCCGGGTCTGCCACGTGCAAGGCAAACGCCCTACCCGCTGTGCTATTACTCCAGCTCCTTTTTTGCTATTACTTTTTAATCATTGGAACAACCATCATCATCACTGAGATACTAAGATGGAAAAGCAAAACCTTTGTTTAAATTAAGTGAAACCATAGAAACTGAACATTCATTCACAAACTCCGCTGTTACTGGTGAAGTGGATTTATATTTGAGCTCATGAGTTCTTGAGTACTATGAAATATTTGCTGGTAAACACAAGTGCTTAAGAAGTTATAGTTTATTGCGCAGTGTGCAATTAACAGGGACAGTTCCAGGTTCTTCCCTAAAGTCTTAGCTTCTTTTTTTTCAAGAAACTGACATCACTTGTTCTGGCTCTTGATGTCTCATTTGGATTACAATATTACCTGGCCCTGCTATATGCTTGCTCTAGTGTCTGATGACCCAGTCTTGCCCCTACACAGTTCTCTACCCAGTATAAGCTTTCCTCGTGTGAAATATGTTGCTGTAGCACTGGAACCAGTGTCTTCTTGCAGGGCTCACTGCTTTGCATTCTGTCACTGGCACTCTCTAGGGTTTTGTCCCATCCCATTGACTCTCTGTTTCATTGGCTGTTCTTAATATCAGGAAGTGTGAATTTGAATGGATGAAAGCCTCTGCTTTCCTGTATTCTGTCTGGGTGTGATTCTGTGTGTGTGTGTGTGTGTGTGTGTGTGTGTGTGTGTGTGTGTGTGTGTAGGAGCAGAGCTGTGAATGGTCTGCCTGGTACTTCCTTTTATCTCCTACTTCTCCCACCCCCAGCCATTCCATTACCTATTTAACAGGATACTTGATAACCAGATTAGATGTTAATTCACCAATTTTAACAAATTTACCTGTCATTTTCCTCTCTAGTTACTAGAACATCAAATTTTGGGAATGTCAAATCTATATATCATTCTTGATCTGATCAAGTATTTTTTATTCAAATCAGTACAGGTGTTTTCAAATTTGCTCACAACTTTCTGAATTTGTATCTAAAATGAGAAACTCGTGCTCACAGAGATTTCTGTTCATTCAAAATCCAAGCCAAATGACTGGGTACATTTTAAAATTGCTTCAGATTGTACATTCTACTAAGGTTTAATGTGTCAAAATGATTTTTATATTAAAATATGATGAACTTAATCTATTTTTGTCATCTAATACTAGCTTATCTTTTTTACATTAAAATCTAATGTAAAATCAATATAATGTCATCAAAATATACTTTCATAATATTTCAAAATCTTTGAAGTAAAAAGTACTAGGGTTAGTACATTAAAATGAAGGCCTAAATTCTTTAATGCTTTTAATGATTTCTTCATTAGTTTATTATTAGCTTTTGATGTCCACAGTAGTCATTTGCTATATTCATTAATGATAAATTAATTTTTTTCTATACCAGTTATGGTTCTAAAGAATTTACAATGAAGTAGTGTATCATCTCCAACATATGGCTGAAATGCACTTCAAAACGAGTTCAGTTACCTGAATTCAGAACACATTTTCTTTGTGTGAGAAATGCTAAAATTTGTAGTCATAAAAATAATATATCCAAAATTATAATTCTATGTATAATGTAGCTGAATTATGTATTTTTAAAGAAAAACTAATATATTAATTTTCCCATGTTGTCATAACAAAGTAGTCAGAGAGTAGATGATTTAAATAACAGAAATTCAATGTTTCCATTTTAAATAGATATAAATATCAGCTGGCAATCTCAACTGATCCAGTTTCTAGTATGGGATCTCTTGGCTTTTTTAATAGAGTAACAGCATTCTCACTTTACTTTGGTGTATGTGCATATGTATGTATTTATGGGTATCTTTGTGTGTATGTTGTATGTGTGTGTGTGATGAGAGAATGAGAGCAATAGAAAGCTGTCATATCTATTTTTGTATTTGTCAATTCTAATACATCAAGGTCTAAACTTATGGATTGACTTAACCTTAAATATTCCCAAATGCAGTCACCTTAGGGGAGTAGGACTTTTGAGATGAACTTTTGTTGAACACATATAGTCCAGAACATCAAATACTGGCTCTTGTAAGTAAATAAATAATAGAAACTTTGTGCAAGATAATTATTTCTGTCCTGTTAAGTCTGAGCTGAACATTTTAGAAAACCCTGCAAAAATGTCTGGAGATTTGGAGATTTTTATTTGTACAACATGGCAACCCCTTTCTAGGACCAGCTGACTGAAACAAGGCAGAAATCCACAAATACCTGTGACCTGGTAAGGACTCCAGACTCCTGATACAATGACACCAATCAGTAGAAACTATGTGCCTAGTAATCACTTAAATTGATGGCTTTCTTTCTCCTATTTACCAAACTAAAACACTTGCCCTTGATGGTGTTTCTCTGTCATTTTCGACAAATGCTGTATGTCACTGTTTATGAAAGTCATATGGTTCTCAGTTGTGCACGGTTAACATTCCCATTCATAAATGCACATTTTTTCCCTAAATAAAGTCAACTTAGATGCCTGACATAGAGATAGCTTCACTTTTTCCCCATCATGACACTTGTTATACAGTTTGTTGTGATGAGACTTGCTGCCCAATTTTTAAGTTTGTTTTTATTCCGTGAATTCTTTATTATTCATCTGTCTTGAAAATTTGCAGTAATTTTTCTGTAATTTTACTGCTATAACATCATAATCTAAACATTTACCCACTAAAGTTATGTCAATCAATTTGCTTCTCAGATATCATAGTTTCTGATAAAAGGTTTCCACTGGGGGTTGAAGGCTGGTAGTACATGAGTATAAAAATATTGTTTTTAAATATGGTATAGATATTTACTTTTCAATAAAACTAGTGTCCAGAATAAAATAAGGCACTATAATAATCTTACCAGTAGAACTTTGTTTGATTCTCCCTCAGCATTGATGTCTTGTTTAGGTTGCTAGTCATTTCCTGTCTGGCCAGCAGAATTTTGAAGAACAAAGTTATTTAATTTTATTTTTTGACTACACCTGCACTAAAAAGAGAGACTTTCATATTTATATGTGGGTCTGGCTCCTGAAGGTTCTTTGGTGACCACTTAGCCCTGTGCTGGGGTTTGAAAATGAATTTCACACATGTAAATCTTTTGAACTAAGTCTTAAAATAATGATTATAATTACTACTAACATAAACACAATGAGAATAACAAGCATATATATAATATATATATACAAGTGCACACATGCAGAAACACTAAAAATAAGTATACCAACCTAATTTTATTATAATTGTACAGATATCAAAAATAGTTTTGAATATATTTAAAAACACAAAGTACTTATTAGAAAGTTGTACTATAAGTTTAAAATAACCTCAACTTAGTAAACTATGTGACAAAAGACATAACCTATCATACCCCAAATTGCTGCATTTCAATATAATAGACATCATTTTTTAGCTAGAGAGAGAAGGCTATAGACTTGAAATAGATACAAATACATTTAACAGAAAATGTATTTAATTGTTGATTGCTACTCTAGCATCTACATCCAGATTTTATTTTTTTTTGTTTTATATTTTTTGGTTTTGGAGACCCACACCTGAAGTGATTAGGGGCTACTTCTAGCTTAGTGCTCAGGGGTTAGTCCTGGAGGTGTTCAGGGAAACTTGGGACTCCACATGCCAAATCCTGCCCTCCTTTGTTGAAGGCTGTGTTGAGAGTTTAAAGATCTGATTTTAGAGCTATATTATGATAAAAATTTTCCAGAGATTGGGTCTGGAGAGATAATGCAGTAGGTAGGGTGTTTGCTTTGCACCAGACCCGCGGGTTTGATCCCTGGCATCCCACATGGTCCCATGAGCCTGCCAGGAGTAATTCTCAAGTAAATCCAGGAGTAATCCCTAACCATTGCCTGGTGTAAACCCCAAATCCAAATAAATAAATAAAAATAAAATTTCTGGAGATTCATATTTTTCTCTTTCTTTTGAATTTTGGGCTATATACTATTGATGTTTAGGAGCTACTCCAAAGCAAAAAAAAATTTTTTGCAGGGATTTCTCTCCTGTTGGGAGAGAAACCATGTCTTGAATGACCATGTTGGGAAACTATGTTGGGAGACCATGCAGTGGTGGAGATAAAACCAGGCCTTCCCCATGCAACATGTGCACTGAGAGTGTTGAGTTATTCCTGTCTGAATCTTTTGAAATGTTTTTACTTTTAATTAGAGAATAGGAATATTCCCCCCCCAAGATTGCTACATAATAAATTAAAACTGTGAGCGGAAATAGGACAGAAGGGGTTCAGTAAAATGTTATTTCCCCCAAATATAAAACAAAATTTATATGTATATTTTCCATAGACAAGATATGAAACATTTGCAAGATAAAAAGATTGCTTGAAATTCTCTGCATCCTGTCCAGTGGAGTGTGAGATTGAAAGGATATAACCAGGTAAATTACTATCTTAAGCTAGAAGTTGAATAGTATGTGTTATGGAGTTCAAGAGACTATACATGAATACCTATGGGTTAATAACAAAATAAAAAGCAATGTCTCAGTTGAAATACTTTGAACATTGAGAGAGTAAAATGTCATGTAGTCAAATAAAAATTGCATTGCATTCTTACCTTCCTTTCACTACTTAAACATTGTTCAATAGATATAGAAAACACAAATTGATAAGAGGAAAGAGAGAGTGGAATTTGGCTATACTCCATTATTCCAGAATGGTAAACTGCTCAAATAGATTGTAGTCAAGAAAATGAAGTGGACTGTTTTCTTTGGATTAATGTTATTTACTTCTTATTGCTCTATGCAAAAAGAAAAAGGCATTTTTTTCTTTTCAATTGAAGTTAAATTTGCATAATATTTACATAAAAATAAAAGATATCAAGTAGTTGATATAATGAGTAATCAGTGCATCTTGAGAATTGTATAAATCTATGCAAAACAAAGTATAAACCATTTATATTACTTAATAAAGTTTCCTGAGTTCAGCTTTTAATCAGTTTCTGAGAAAATTGTATTGTGTGGAGTGAACTTATGTTTGGGCTTTATATAACAAATGTTGCAGAAATTTTGTGTCTGATTTTTTTGATCAACCTAATATTTGGGGTGGTTCACTTATTTCTTTGTATAACAGTACTTCATTTCTACTGATCATAAAATAATATCTTTTCTTCTACCTATGTACATTCCATTATTTGATTTTACATAATTTTTAAATAAAACACATACATTATAATTTAAATCACTGCATGAGAATACCAAAACCTGCCCCAAAGAATTGAGTTGGACTAAAATCGAGCCTCCAAATTATTTAAGGTTTTTTTCCTTTATATTAGAACACTATAAATCAGTTTATTTGTAGAGAGTGTTTTGCTGATTTATATATACAATATTATAATATTTTAGGGTATTTTTAATACAGTAGACCATGTTTGTTAGGTTTTGCAAACAATCAATATATTGTTTCCAATAAACAAATCAGTATGTTGATTTGCAATTCTAACTTAGATACTATAGATGTCTGCTTTCATCATGAGATAATCTTTCTCCTCCAGAAAATTCTTGGGCCTGAAATGCTTTCTCAGAATGAAATGATTTGTGTGACACTTACCTGAAGTCTAGGATCTATTTCATCACGCAATATTGGACAACATTTTTATGTCTGTTATTCTGTTATCTGTGGAAAAAATCACACCCTTAACCAAAACGTGTGCTGGGAAAGGAAAATTTTTATATGGAGAAGTAATCCACAACCCTGTGATTACTCTGGCAAGTTTGAACCCGGAGAGTCTGCATATGGAAGCCTTTGTGTTTGAATGATATGATTTAACTGGTTAACAGAACACATAGCACCATTGCTAGAGAACCAACAAATGGGAATCTGGAAACTAATCGAGAAACTAATCTGAGGTGCCAATGAATGTGCCATTGAAAATATTTCCTTTCTCTGTTGGACACGTGAGAACTGCTAAGACCCTCACTACCACTGGCATGAGTGGGTAAGGAAAGAAAAGTGTTATGACTATAAATCACAAAAGGGAAACAGATCTTTGTTTATATCTGTTCATGAGTGTTTGCCTTCTAATTTATGTTATACCTCTAAATAGAATTATTAGGACACCCTTGCACATGGCTGACCCGGGTTCAATTCCTCCAGCCCTCTCGGAGCTACCGAGTCTCACAAAGTCTCACAAACAACAAGTCTCTCTACTTTGGGGCACTATAATTTGCATAACACTGAAAGGTCATCATGTTTGGTCCATTATTTACTTTCAGATGGGTGTTTGATCATTGTGTGATTTTAACCCAAACACGAAAGCTTGGAAGTATCTCATGGTGATTCAATAAAATTAAAAAAATAAAAATAAAAAAACATGTCTCACAATGGAGACATTACTGGTGCTCGCTTGAGCAAATCGATAAAAAACAGCATGACAGTGCTATAGAACGATAAAAACAAATTAAAAACTCAAGGGTATACATATTTTAAAGTTATAATATTGCATATTATTCTTTTTTCTACCACTGTTTACTAACAAGGACTTCATTCACATTGCCTAGCAGAGGGAATACCTAATTCAATGTCTGAATAATTTTTCGAACATGGCAATTGCTGAATTTGGGTTTACTCTTTAAACTAGCAATTTAAATTTACAGAAATTGGCGTATATTTTCTAGAAATTGCACTTAGGAAACATCATTGTATCACTGTATCACTGTTTTCCCGTTGTTCATTTATTTGCTTGAGTGGGCACCAGTAACGTCTCCATTGTGAGACTTGTGGTTACTGTGTTTTGGCATATTGAATACACCATAGGTAACTTGCCAGGCTCTGCCTTGCAGGCGAGATACTCTCGGTACCTTGCCAGGCTCTCCGAGAGGGACAGAGGAATCGAACCCAGATCAGCCGCGTGCAAGGCAAATGCCCTGCTTGCTGTGCTATCGCTCCAGCCCACTTAGGCAACATATAACAGAAAATTATAAAAAAGTTGTGTCATATATAAATTTTGCCTATGCAATGCTGACTTTGTAAGTGCTTATAATTTTGAAATTAATAAATTAAGATTTGAAGGGTTAAAAAATTAAAAGCTTTATAAAAATTAAGGTTAATAGAATTAAGACTAACTCTAAATGTAAAGAAAATCAAATATGCATTTTCAGTAGGAAAGACATAAAATCTTTCAGGAAGTTTCATCATGAATATGAAAGGCTTAAAATTTGTCAGTTATGGGGCTGGAGAGATAGCACAGCGGGTAGGGCGTTTGGCTTGCACAAGGCCGACCTGAGTTTGATTCCTAGCATCCCATAAGGTCACCCAAGCACCGCCAGGAGTAATTCCTGAGTGCATGAGCCAGGAGTAACCCCTGTGCATCGCTGAGTGTGACCTAAAAAGCAAAAAAAAAAAATTGTCAGTTATTATGAAACAATAGTTAATAACCCAACTTAACAAAAATGACAAAGGTTTTACAAATATTGAAATTTCAAGTTGCAAATAAAACTTAACTCTTTTAGAAGAGGACCTGATTTTAAAAATAGTGACAAAATATATGGCATTCACTTTAATAACACATCTTCATCTTCGAGGCAGACTACTCAACCAATTTATACTGTACAGTCATTATAAAACTTTGAATGCAATCCTAGTAGTACTTTTGTCCCTTTAGTAGATGAGTAAAACCACAACTGGTTTTACATACGATATCAATGATACTAAAGTTTGACTATGTTATTCTTGTAAGAAATTGTGATAACCTGGTCTAGCTTGACCTGTAGAGTTCCTGTGTTAGATCAAATTTTTTTTATTAAGACCTAGTAAATTTTATCATGACTTACAAAGTGATTGTTAATTGTGCTGTAGGCATACTGTACTCCAACATTAGTACCACACACAGTGTCAATATCTCGCCACTAGTGCTACCAGGATTCATCTTCCCATCTCCCCATGACCAGACCCAGCTTCCTGTAAGTGCCTCCCAGTAAGGCACATTCTTACTTTGTTGTGGTTTGGATGTCCTGTTTTCAGTGCTATTGACTCTGTAGTAGAATTCTTTATTAAGATTCTTTTCTCATAAACCTTTTGCCAGATATTCGGATTTTCTTCTACTTAATAGTTTCATCTGGCTTTCCTCTCTCTTTCGAAAAATGGTTTGAAACTGATACCAGAGAGAAAACAACCAAATAGAAAGATGCTGTGATCATGGTAAAGTCTGTAACAAAACCTGAATAAATCACAGACGTTACTGCAGGGTTTGGGACTGTTTCTGTACTGGTTATCTGTTTTGTGACTTTCAGCTAAAATTACAATTTTTTTCATTTGCCTTCTTGAGATTCTGAATCTGGATTTATAAGCAACTCTCTTTTGTCAGCCAATGTGATGTCTGAATATCATACTGAAAGTCCAGTGGTGCTTATAGGCAGCGAGTTTCACTGCAAACTATCAAAGCAACTTCTGGGTGGATTCTGCCGGCATTACAGAGCTCAGCTAATTAGCTCAGCAGCAACCTTGTGGGCAATATCCTGGAGTGTTCACTGATATTTCGGCAGGAAATCTCCTGCTTGTCTACTTCTACCTGCAGTAACATAGCAAGCTTTCCTATACCATGGGCACTGCCTCAAAGGAGGTTCTGAAAGGAACTCATGAGTAGAGGAACATTTTCAGAAACAATATTCTCAATCTTTCTGCCTTCATCAGACACTGGTGATGACTTTTTCGCATATCTACTCTTTATTTATTGCTTATGGTTCTATATATTTTTTCTAATCTTGTTATTCCTAAAATATTATAACTCTGTTTAGATATATTGTGTAGTTTCTGAAGTGACAAGATTCTGATTGCTAAAGAATAGGTAAGACTAGCAATCCCAGGAGACAGAACCACAGAGATTAATTTTAGAGACGGTGAAAACCTGAAGTAAAGAACACATATAACTTATGTAAGTTAAATTACTAAAGATTATAACTTAGTGGATTATCATGCACACTAGAGGTGACTCAAATTGTTCATTGCTTTGTAGACAGCAACTTGGATTTGCTATAACCTACATTTAGTGAGCTAGAGTTGATAGTGTTTCTCTGGTTTGGTGCGAAGGAGGAAATCAAGAGGTTTATGCATATAAGCATGCGGAGTGGTAACAAACAGCCTGCATACTCATATTTTCAATGGGAAATAGTGGAATGGATTTTCTTCACAAAGGCACAAAACTTTAGTGAAAGAGATAAAAACCTATATCCTAAGTAGCCCTTTAATTATTCTCCACTGAAGACACGATATAGTCACTTGGAAAGCTCGGTATTTGGCATCCTAACTAGATACAGTTTTCTTAATTTTGTTATTGCTATGAGTTCTCAGAATATTAGAGGTTAAATAGAAAACAATTAACTACAAGAGTCAAAGTAGTCATGTCTACTGCAGAAGCATACTGACATTAAGAATACTTCAGGTGTACTGAAATTAGGAAAAGTAAGATAACCTTTCAGTACTTGTATTGTAAACCATGATGCCATAATGCCCAGAAGTGGGCAAGAGAGAGAGAGAGGGAGAGGGAGAGAGACACAGACAGAGAGACACAGAGAGAGAGACAGAGACAGAGACAGAGACAGAGAGGAAAAAAGAAATTACCTGCCATAGAGGCAGAGTAAGGTAAGGGGGTGGGGTTGTTTGTGGGAGGAAAACTGGGAACTTTGGTGGTAGGAAATATAAACTGAAGGAACGGATGTTAGAGCATTGTATGACTAAAACCCAATCATGAACAATTTTATAATTGTGTCTCTATGGTGATTCTATAAAAAAAAGAGAGAATACCTCAGGTTAAGGAGCAATTTACAGCTTCTAACAAATTACTGTGTAAATAGGTAGAGAAAAGTTTAGTAGGCTCCTAGTGTACTATATACAATGAGTCTGTAAATGGAAAAATGTTTTTGCCTCTTCAGTTTTAAACATGTCTATATTTTATCTATATTATATACTTAAAAGTTTATGTGATGACAGTCCTTCAACTAGGTTCTAGGTTAGAAAGAATACAATAGAACTTTTTTGTTTTATTTTGTCTTATTTATTTAATTTTTTGGTTGGGGGCTCATCCAGCAATGCTCATGGGTTACTCCTGGCTCTGAACTTCAAAATCATTTCTGGCAGTTCTTGTGGGACCAACTGGGATGACTTGGATTAAAGCCTGTTTGGTGTGTGAAAGGCAAGATTCTTACCTGCTGTGCTATCTTGACAATAGAAATTATTTTCTTTTTTTGTTTTTGGGTCACACCTGGCGATGCACAGGGGTTACTCCTGGCTCTGCACTCAGGAATACACCTGGCGGTGCTCAGGGGACCATATGGGATGCTGGGATTTGAACCCGGGTCAGCCGCGTGCAAGGAAAACGCCCTACCCGCTATGCTATTACTCCAGCCCCATACAATAGAAATTCTTAAAATAAAGTGTATCTAAAATACCTTTACATTTTTGAAAGGAGAAAACTACTACCTTTTGAAGCAGAAATAAAAAAATAAAATACACATGAAGTTGGAGATGATTTTGTTGCTTAATGTTTAACCAACAAACACTAACAATATTTTCTTGTTTTAATTAAGCAGATATTTGAGTTTCTCTGATGCGTTCAATGCTAAGAAGTTTGATACTCAGTGTTTTTAAAAATAAAGGCAATATATCTTCCTTTAAAAATAGTATATTATGTTTATTAAAAGAATTCTAACAAATAAAGTATAGTCAACTAAATCTGCCCATGAATTAAATTTATTCATATATACATATCCACATATATAATATAACACTATAAATACACTCTTATATCTCTGGTGATATATATTATTTGATATATATTTATGTATAGGGCATGAAGAAATTTTTATTTATATATCCATCCCTTCTTGTTACTGGTGCCTGCTCGAGCAAATCGATGAGCAACATGCTGACAATGATACAGTGATACAATGATATCCATCCCTGCTACTATCTTGCTTCATATTAAAGAAATATGGAATACATAAAATCTAAGAGAAAATTTAGGAAAGCAATCATCATTATGGAACAAAACAGACAATATTATACATTGACAACATTTTAAATATATTTAATTGGAATACAAACTTTATGGTCAATTTGAGAACTTAAAGGTATCAACACTTAAAGACACTAACAAAAGAAAATGCTGAATCAGCTCAATTTCTCTCTGGAATAATTAAAAGCTGCTGTCAAATTTATCTGAAGTCAAATTGTGTGAGAACCCATTATGCATGAAGGAAAAAAGTTTTAAGTTATTCAGAACCTGATGGCATGCATACTGCTAGATTTTTTAATTTAGTATCTATTTTTTTCTTTTGAGTTTGATGTTTTTCAATAATGAGTCCAATTTCAGTAGCAATCTGCATAGTGACTTGCTTAAGGAATAGTCAATTCATTGTGTTCATATGTCACAAATGTTAATTGGGTAGTGAAAGGGAGATACTGCCCATCTCTTAAGCTTTAAAACTATACAAATTCTTGTTATTAGAAGTAAGGAAGTTCAACTTTTTAATATAACATTTTATTGATCAAAATAGTTACTGCTGTGCTTCATAGTAAGATAGGCATAAAATGCTAGAAACTAAACATTGTATAGTGTGTTATAACATATACTAGGATATTTCATGTTCATTATATTCATATAAAATAGATGAATACACAAAGGTTCTAGTCTCATGTATGTTTGAAAGTACATACATCATATAAAATTTTTAAAGTTGTTCATAATCAACATTGTGTGGTCTTTGAATTTTTCCAGTTTTCACAAAGAAGTCCTGAAGACCTGACGCATTTTTCTAAAGTAATTCAATGAAATGACCAAAATACCCCTCATTTTAATGGACTGTATCAGCCTCCTAGGAATTTTCATTGGAACATTAACTCGTTCCTTTATAGCCCTATCTTCAAATACCAGTTCCTGTCCTCTCAAAAAGTCAGCAATTGTGAAGGTATTATTCTATTAGTTATGCTCAGTTTTGCACAGACACAATTTTAAAGCCATATTTATTGTGTCTAATTTGTTAATATGGAACAAGGTATTTAGCATAACTGTATATAAAATTTCTTCCATTATAAAATATTAATTTTTTTCAAATGTATTTTTCTTATATTAATACTTTTATGAATATTGATATATTTCACATTACTAAATTTATTGTCCTGAAAGCATGAATAAATGAATAGTGATCACATATTCTGTAACTAAAGAAGTATAAAGTATTTACAACTGAGTTTTAATTAAACAGCAAATGATAATTTCCTTTAAGAATTGGGTAAAATATCTGAGGCTGGAGCAATAGCACAGCAGGTAGGGCATTTGCCTTGCATGTGGTCAACCTGGTTCAATTCCCAGCATCCTATATGGCACTCTGAGCACCACCACACATGATTCCTGAATTCAGAGCCAGGAATAACCACTGTGCATCGACAGCTGTGACCTCCCAAAAAAAGCAAAAAACAATTTGGGTAAAATATCACTAAGCATGTAGGAGGAGATTTCTGAAATGCACAAAAATAATAAGTAAGAATAATTTAGATGTATGTCTACATCATTAGACTGAAAGATCAATGAGAATCTGTAGGCACAATTCAATCATAATTTCATATGGGAGAAGTGAAAGGGCTGAATTCAATGAGAGTCATCCAAAGAATGGAAACTTGGATGTATAATTAACAACATTTAGTTTAATGCTTTTTGGTACTCAGTAACAGAAAATCCCAATTTAAAACTTGCTATGAAGTCAGTACATATATTATTACTTAAAAGAAAACAAAAGGAAGAACATGTCTTCAATATTGGTGTTATCATCAGACAATTTTGGGTACCACATCCAGATCCAAAAACATAGAGAAGAAAGTACAGAAATGGTGGTGTTCCTTTAGGAAATACCTAACAGAAATAGTGAGTACAAACTTTAGAGTAGGTATTTAACAATTTGTGTGTAGGTCTGTAGCACTGTTCTGTAGCGCTGTTGTCCCATTGTTCACCAATTTGCTTCAGCGGGCACCAGTAACATTTCCATTGTGAGACATGTAGATAGCTTGCCAGGCTCTGCTATGGGAGCAGGATATTCTTGCCAGGAACCAAGAAAAACCAAGAGGAAACAAGGAATCGAACCCAGGTCGGCAGCATGCTAGGCAATCGCCCTATCCACTGTGCTATTGCTCCAGTCTCTCATTAATAGAATATTTTCCCCAAGTTTTTTTTTCCAGGTCTTTCCTAGTTCATTGGCCAGACTGGTTCACATACTACCGATAAACCCATTATTGAAGAAAGAATGAGATCACCGTTACTTATCAAGACTAATCAGAGAAAATACAGTCTTGTGGCAGTAACCTTCTCTGGAGGAACAAATATAAATAACTAAACAAACGTAAATGTTTTTATTTTAGTTATTATTACTTAAATAATAACTAAATTATTTATTTTATTTTAGTTATTTTCATTTTAGTTTTCATTTTTCATTTTAGTTTAGTTATTTGTGACAAAACATTATTTTTTTAAATTGATTTATAATATGACGCAAGGTTACGGAGTACTGATTTATGCCTTCATTTGTTTATATCCTTCTCTGTACCCACCAACAATGTTTCAATGTCTTTTACACTGTTGTTGTTTTTTTACTTTTAGTTAAGGAAGGCAGACCAGAATAGTCCTATAATCCTATATAGATAACTATCTTGCTTTTTTTAAGAACAAAAGAAAACAGATAATGTCCACTTGTTCAATGAATGTAAAGGGGTTTATTAACTCTCTTAATTATCGTTAGATCTACAGTAACAGAATGGAGTAAGAGGTGTGGTAGGACCCAGTGTGATGTCCTGAGTCAAGTTACTTTGGTTTACAAATGGTGGAGACATATTTTATGTTTTCTTTCCTTTGAATTGCAGTATGAGTTTAAATTTAACTAGTAAGCCAGCAAAGCTTTAATACAGGCAATTTGATTATGTTTTCTTTTGAGAAGTTAATGGTACAATAGATTTTGGATAATATAAGAGACATGTTTAAAACAAAAAAGAACTTAGGTGAAAAATGTATAATGATAAGAATCGGAGTTTTCTACACTTCTGTTTAGGGTTTACACAAATAGGATTTATAGATTTTTGGAACGTGATGAAAAAAATATTTTCAAAATACTATGCAAATTACAGCAGGGCATCTATAAATAGAATCAATTATGGTAAATAAGACAATAATGGGAAATATTTTGACTTACTATTTTGATCTTCTGATCTGTAGTCAGATGCTATCCATGGGCTGGAGCGATAGCACAGCGGTAGGGCATTCGCCTTTCATGCAACCAACCCGAGTTCAATTCCTCCGCCCCTCTCAGAGAGCCCGGCAAGCTACCGAGAGTATCAAGCCCACTCAGCAGAGCCTGGCAAGCTACCAGAGCGTATTGGATATGCCAAAAACAGTAACAATAAGTCTCTCAATGAGAGACATTACTGGTGCCCGCTCGAACAAATCGATGAGCAATGGGATGACAGTGACAGTGACTATTTTGGTGGTATTAATGGGATTATCTAGAGGCCATTTTAATATGTAAACATAAACTGAACTCTGTGTTGTCCGTGCTGCACTGCTTGCAATTGTAGAATTACAAATGTTTTATATCTTAATCCATTATATATAATAAACCAACATTGCCTCAAATATGTGTCTATGCATTTGACATTTTTCAATCTTTGAAATACCATTGAATTATAGCATCGTTTTGCCTTCAACTATGCATTATAAATAACCTCATATGCAAACAAGTTCAATATTAAAAATTCAGTTTTCTTTCTCTACCATATAAACAATACCATCTACCTATTTACTCACCTCCTTTTATCTGATAGTCATTGTCTTATTCTTCTAAGAATAAATATTAATTTAAGATCTCTTATTAGAAATTGCATCTGAAGCAGAAGAAACATGAAGTTGGGAACTATGAAAACAGTTATGTTTGAAAATGTACAACATCAACTTGGAAAGAATACAGAATGGGAATAAAGGAAAGCTTTTGATATCAATGCACATTATTTGTCTTGTGACTGAAACAGTGTATTCAATTTTTAAAAATTTATTTCTGACCACTCTACAGTGGCATGTGGAGTACTCTCGGGGTGCTCAGTTCATTGGACTATCGGGTTTACTCTGAGGTCTGACACAGAGGTACTGCTTGAACTTAACAGAGTTGAAAAACTAGAGGTGCTCTGAAAGTCTAGTAATAATGGAAACTGAACGTTGTAGTTTGATAAAACTCTGTAACATCTATTTTAACTGTTTGAATATTACATATATTATATTCTCGTGTTCAAAAGAGGTAGATAATAAATGATTTATTTCATATGACATATTGTGATATCTTTATCATTTATTTTGCAGTTACCGATCTACTTTTAAGAAAAATCTTCTCAAAATCATTGTTTTATTCATTATAGAATTTATTCTGTGGATCAGAAATTGAAACAACAAATGTTGAGAACATTATATTTTATGGATCCCTTGACAAATATCTTTGCTTATGCTACAGTGTCATAGTATTCCTCAAAGACAGATAATATATTGGAAACAAAGTTTTATAGTAGTTCCAATTTAAGATAAAATTTGTCCCTGAAATACATAAAGATAAAATGAAAAGAACTTTACTTTAACCCAAGTGGAACTAAATATATAAAAATTACATAAATAAAAGTTAATGAATAGGAAATATTTACATATTATGTAGGAGATGGGTAAAGACAAAATTTATTTTCATAATTTCATATCATTCAAGAATAAAAATGGAAGTAGGTCTAATAGTATTACAAAACTACTCTAGCAGATTAAGTAATGGAATGTGTTTTCTTTTACTTTGTGTTACTTAACTCTTGGTTCATTATCATTTGGGGATTAAGTGAATACATAAAAAACATGTATAAGCTAAAAAAATAGAGTAGGTTTTGTTATCTTCTAGAGATAACTGGAAAATGATCTGGTAAATTCAGTAGAGAGAAGAGCTTGTGTTATCAAATTGGAATGGCATTGTTGAATGTCAGAGAATAGAAGATGCAGAGAATAAGAAGGGATGATTATAATGGATATGAGGGCCAATACAAACTAAATTGATATTTACTTGTATAAATTATTGGAATTTAAGAACAAGTGAACATCATGAAAATATTTTAAACCAAGTAAGAGTATAGTAACAAATGCATTTGAAAAGCATGATCTGTTGCATTCTAATGAAGTAATGGAGAGGCTTTATAGATGAACCAGACAAGAATTTCTTTGCTGCTATCCACATAAGTGATAGTAATAGCTTGTATCAGATTTATTTCAGTAGCTATGGAGAAAGCAGACGAGTTTGAGAAATATTCAGACATTGCAGAAGTTACTAATGAATTGTCTCTGGGGAGTGTTGAACAGATACGTAAAATGACCATACATAGATTTTTCATTTCTGGAAAGTAATGAGAAGTGTCATTCTCTAAGATAGAGGGAAAAAACTGGAAAAGAGCCACACTTGGAAAAAAAAGATTGCAAATCTGGTTTTGGACATTTTATTTGAACCTACTTCAGTTTCAAAATTGAGCAGCTGATTTTAGGACAGGATACTCACCAGAAAATTATAGTTTCATTTCTTTCTATCAGATATTCAATTTAGGAGGCTTTCACTTATAAATCCTTAGAATTCTCCATCTCCTTGTTTAATTTCTATTCAGTCTTACATAGGTATAGCTAATATTACCACAAACATGCACATCACTCAAATTTATACTGAAGATTAATAGTCTTCAGTGTCATATTTCCTATTTAGGTAATCCCTTACAAAGTTAGCCCCAAGTGTCACAAATTTGTGAAAATCTCACAAAGCAGAAATTATAATCTATTCTACTATGTTTATAGTAAGAGCTAATAGGACTAAACTATATACATGTTTCATTATATTTCTTTTTGATTTTCGAAAAGTCAGCAAATTCCTGAGTTGTGCTCCACCCATTCCAAGCTAAGAGCAGAGTCACAGGGCACTAAGTCTATGTCTATTCCTCTCTCTGCACATCTAATAGGAAATAGCACACATACTGGTGTCTGAAACACCTTCTGTCCCTCTAAAACATTCCTGTTTAGCAGAGTTACCCATTGCCTGCTATGCCCTTTTTAAGTACTGGAAGGCATGTTTTGTGCTTGAGGTAAAAGAATTTTCTTAAGCTTGGAGAGATTACTGAGACATGAATGGATCTATGTGATCAGCGAGAGCATCTTAGAGGCAAGCATGAATTGATGACCTTGAATTCCAATGCCACTCAGATCCTGAGGTTGAGTACTTGTCCATAATTGTTTCAAGTCAATACCGGTCTAGAAGTTGAGGTTCCCTGACCTTAAAGCAATACAAAACAGACAGCCAGTTTTCTCTAAACACTCATAAACCCAAATTCCTATTCTCTACTACTCAGATCCTTGTAATCTGGTCTCTAAACATTAACCATTTTATATTCCTGGTAAAACACTTGCCTATACATTCTTAGCCCAAACCTGTCATTGACAACCTGTCATTGACAACAACTTATCTCTTATATCTCTCAGGCCCTCTCAAACATCAAGCACAGGATATCTGGTTACCTAAGGTTTTGAACAGTTGATTGCAGTACAAGCCCACACAGATACATTGCTACATGCCTCACCAAACTGCTTAAATGTTACAAAACTAGACAATATCCAGATCTACTTGACCCTGGTACAATAGTTACTACAGATGCAGACAAACACAAATTTCCTAGTAGATACATAGGTCTTCTAGGGGCCAGATTTGATAGTTGGCTCTTACAGATGTTAATGCCTATTTGATGACTAAAATTACAAGAATTTTATATGACAGATACTTTTAGGTACTAGAAACTGTGACTCATGAATCATAGTGCATGACTTCTAGACCTCGGGGATGCAGTCAAAAGATATCTGTGACCACAAATTCTAAACAGTTTCTCAAATCCTCACACTTAGAGCCACTATATCTTTCTGAACATTTTGAGCGTGAACCCAAAGTACTGTCCAGGACTGCTCATGCACATGGCCTTAATTATCAAATAAGACCAGGAACAATGAAGAAAGTGGGATTCAACTGAACAGGTGGGTCAAGACCAAAAGTCCAGGGAGCGTCCAATGTATCTGAGCTTTCTAAACTCCCTGAAAAACTCCAAAACAATACCAAAAAGAATTTTTGAATCAATGAAATCAATAGAATTGTATATAAAAAAGAAGACAGAGAATGAGTGAGCTTTATGTTCAATAGAGTTTTATATTCAATAGAATTGAATATAAAAAAAGACAATGAATGAAGTTGGAGAATAATCCAGACAAATAATCAGCTCTTGAGAAAAATATTTGGAGGAAACAAACATGAAGAGTGAAATAGATTATGATTATACCATAATCAGATATGAATTATAAGGAAAATAAGAGAAAGGAAAAGGAAAAAAATAACCTCTAAAACACTCATGATCCATATAGGAAAATGACAGGGACCATAGGGAGATAGTGCAGGGGTTAGGGTGCTTGCCTTAAAAGCCACCAATCCCTGTTCCATTACTGGCACTGACTATTGTTTCCAGAGTACCAATATAATCGACCCATGGACTCAGAAGCAAAAGTAGACCTAGAGTACTACTGGAAATGATTCCCTATAAAAGAAAAATTAAAATTATCTCCCCCAAAAAGAAAAATGACAAAACCCTTTTTATTTTAATAATTTTATGCTTAACTCAACAATCAAAATTTCATGAGTTGCTAGATGCATCAGGGAATAAAATTAACTCTTTATTGCTTAAGGAGACACACTAACCTCAATTACAAACAGCTACTACAGAACGCAGTATGCAGTTTTCTAAAGTTGTAACATGTACCCATAATTCAATACTATGCAGCTAAAAATTAAAATCTTTTAATTCTCTGAAATGTGAATGGAAACAGAGATTAACATACTAAGTGAAACAAGTCAGAAAGAGAAATATAGGGAGATTTCACCTGCTTTTGGTATAGAGATGCAAGACAAGGGAATAGGAAACATTCAATAATGGCAAAACATTGGACTTTACAAAATTGAGATCAACAAGCAGAGGTGGGTAGGTTTGGGGGCAAGAAGGAAGAGGTAACCTAGATGGGACTCAAGAACAACACTCGCTGTTTTTACACTTTTTCAAATAGACTATTCTCCCTGCAGTGAAGTGGTATCTCATTGTCATTTTGATTTGCATTTTTCTCACAACCAGTGATGATGAACATGTTTGTTGTTGTTTGTATGGGGACCACACACAGCTGTACTGACAGCTTACTCCTGGGCCTGCACTCAGAGATCTCTCCTGGTGAAGTGTGAGAACCTTATGCAGTTCTGGGGATCAAACCCAGGTGTTTGCATGCAAGGCAAGTGCTTTACCTACTTTACTATCTCTCCAGGCCTAGTGATAAACATTACATTTATTGATTGATTTTTCACATATCTGTCGGTACTTTTATGCTTTTTTCAACAAGATAGCTTATATATTTATAATTTCTCTCTGAAAATCAGAGCTTAGAATGAAAGTGTACCAATGGCATACAAGCCAATGCCCTTGTTATAGAGTATCTCATCAAAGAAGTAAGTCATTACATATGGTATATGCCATCAATTTTTTCATGGGAACCTAAAGTTATTGTTTTTGTTTCTATATATTTTTTACTTTCAGTAAATTATCTTTCATTATCACTTGCTGCTTATCAACTAGATTCATGTTCTTTTTAAGGAAAAATCTGTTACCTCCTCTCCCCATTTATTGATGCTTATGATTTGCCATTTGAAATAAATTTAAATATCTTTGATGTCACCATTTTATCTCATAAGTGGTGGACAAATATTTTTTCGAATCCATAGGCTGACTTTTTAATTATAGGTCCCATTTCCTTTGTAGTGCAAATACTTTTCAGTTTGATGTTGATCTATTTGTTTATTATAATTTTTGTTTTCTTTACAAATGAGTTTATATCACTGAAGACTCCTCTGATATCAAAATCTTGGAGGACATCCTGATTTTCTGAAAGGCAAAATTCAGTGTTATTCACACACACAAGAATGTTTCAACATGTGAAGAGGCTGCTCTGCATTTGGACTGAAGTTTGCCTTCCTTTCACAATAGAGATAGACATGACAAATCATATGCCAAATCAAAACAGTGCACAAATTAGGTAGCTTACAATTTTATTAGTCACTTATTAGTGAAATAGAAAAGATATTATTCATTATTCCTATCGCAGTGATGGTGTATACCTAAAATGGTAAAATATTTCAATTTTTAAAAATTCACAATTAGCACCATTTAGCAAAATAGTGCTTGCTAACAAAATAAAAAGAAGTCTAAACTTTCACTTATTTTAAAAGATAAGGTTGAATAGATAACTCAAGCAATAATATTTGTGCCTATCATTCATGAATCCTTGGGTTTAATCCCTGGCATCACAGACCCATTTGGCATAGGTGGGTGGTCTTTTTTGTCTCCAGGCACCACCAAGTCAGCGAACCACATTATTAGATCCAAACACTCAGTGGAGCATTGCCAAGAGTGATTCCTGAGCCACTCAGAATCTCAGGGAATGATTCCTATAAAAAAGCATGTGAATATATATGTATATGTATAAATGATTATTATATATACATATCACTTGTATCACTTGTAGCCCTGTTGATCTTCGATTTGCTCAAGTGGGCACCAGTAATGTCTCCATTCGTCCCTGTCGTGAGCCAGTGCAGCCCAATGATATCTGCTCGCTCCAGGAACAGGAAGAGCCTCAAATTGTTCGTTCAGAGATTTGACAAAGAAATATGACCATCTAGTTGGTGGGCGGCCACAAGGTCTTCCAATGTCCTGTGGAATCCAGTTGGTAACAGCTCTTGTCCAGTGGTCGTCTCTGAAATGCATTACATGACTGGCCCATCTGATTTTTGATGCCTTGGCAAATGAGACAACATCCCTGACTTTTGACTGTCAATGGAGGTCAGAACTCCGGATTCCTTCTCTCACTTGAGTGAGACATGATATACCCAGCATAGCTCTTTCGATTCCTCTTTGGGATAACCTAATAGCAATCTCATCCTGTTTGCGTAGGGCCCAGGTCTCTGAGGCATATGTTAGTGCAGGAAGAACCATGGAATCAAAAAGATGTGCCCGGAGTCGGAGGTTCTTCGTTCTCTTAACCACTTCTTTGACACTCTTGAATGCATTCCACGCTGCTCTCTTCCTCCTGTGCAGTTCTGGCACCAGTCATTTCTCATGTGGATTTCTCGACCCAGGTACACATAGCTGCTGCATTCGGAGATGTTCGTTCCATTGAGAGCAAATGGAGCTTCAGGAACCAGTTCGTTTTTCATGAACATCATCTTGTTGAGATTCAGTTGCAATCCGACCTTTCCACACTTGTGGTCGAAGTCGGTCAGCATTTGTGCTGCTTGGCTAATGTTTGGCGTTATGAGAACAATGTCATCAGCGAAGCAGAGGTGGTGTAATTGCCAACCGTCTATCTTCACTCCCATTCCTTCCCATTCCAGTTGTCGCATGATGTTCTCAAGGGTGGCACTGAAGAGTTCTGGTGAAATGGTATCACCCTGCCGCACCCCTCTCCTTACATCAATGATCACTTCCTTGTAGAATGGTGAGATCCTGGTGGTGAATCCACAATACAGCTCGCAGAGGATTTTGATATACTGAGTTTGAATGCCCTGTTTGGCCAGGGCTTCGATGACTGCCTCAGTCTCAACAGAATTGAAGGCCTTCTTTAAGCAGATGAACATTAGACAGAGCAGCATCTTGAACTCTTGTGAAACTTCAATGAGTCTGGTCACTATGTGGATATAGTCTATCGTGCTGAATCCCCTTAGGAACTTGGCTTGCTAGCATGGTTGTCCTTCGACTAGTGTTCTGCCTATTCTATTCAGAATTACTTCAGTGAACAACTTGTAGACGACAGACAGCAGGCAGATTGGGCGATAGTTGCCGATGTCGTGGATGTCTCCCTTGCACAACAGAACGGTCCTACTGTTTTTCCACTGGGATGGAACCTTGCATTCAGACAGGTAGCATGTGAAGTGTCAGGCCAGTGTATTGATAAGTACTGGTGGCAGATTCTTCAGGTGTTCAGGTCTGACCTTGTCTGGAACAGGTGCTGTTTGAGTCTTTACCAGTGAAATGGCGTGTCGGATATCAGAAGGAAGAATGTTGGCAACGACATATCCATCCTGCGGAATTTGGTATATAGGCAGGTGAACATGGCTGTCAAAGAGATCCGAGTAGAAATCGTGAATAATTTTCTCCATTGCCTTTCTGGAGGATATGATAGATCCATCAGGACTTCAGAGGGCAGTCATCTTGGTCTTGTAGTTGGTGAAGGACAGGCGAGCGTTGCAAATACTTTTCCTGGCTTCTGCTGCACTGGCCAACACTGCTGCTCTTCTCTCTTTGAGGTCTTGCTTTATCGCATCTCTGCACAACTTTGTGAGCTCGGGCATTAGCTTGGGACCCATGGCCTAGAATAGAACGATCAGGGTGAGAGACTATCTGAATTCATCATGTCCACCAAGACCATCCATGGTAACTCACAGTTCCAGAAGGCTGAATCTAAACGCTGGACATGGGAGTCTCCCGGTGGACAGTTCCACAATGAAATTGACCACATCATATTCAATCGAAGGTTTTGCCTGACCGATGTCTCTGTTTTCCCAAAATTCCAAACAGGATCAGACCACTGTCTCCTTCGTGCGAAATTCTACTTCACAGAGCGGGGAGAAAAGTCTGCAAAATTTAAGTCTAAGAAGAAAACTCCCAGAATGACCACCAACTGGGAGCTCTTTAGCACTATTGCAGCAACGTGGGAAGATGCCATCCTTGACAACATCGATGAGGAATACAATCGACTAGTTCCACACCTCCATGTTTGTGTGAAGAATGCCTAGAGTGAGAAAGCCACAAACAGACGCCTGTCTTTGAAAACTCTTGAGCTCATTCGTCAACGTGGTTTGGCACGAGCCTCAGGCAACCACAAGCTAATGTCTGAGCTCACAAAGCTGTGCAGAGATATATACATATATAATAATAAATAACATATTATTTTAAGGTGTGCTTAAGATTTGCAGGAGTCAATATCTTTTAAAAAATCTCTAATGGATATTGACCAAGAGGACAGGTATTTAATATTAAGATATAAATTACTTCATCATCATCACTGTTATCACTGTTATCCCGTTGCTCATCGATTTGCTCGAGCTGGCACCAGTAATGTCTCCATTGTGAGACTTGTTACTGTTTTTGGTATATAGAGTATGTCATGGGGAGCTTGCCAGTCTCTGCCGTATGGGCAGGATACTCTCGGTAGCTAGCTGGGCTCTCCAAGAGGGACAGAAGAATTGAACCCGGTTCTGCCACATGCAATGCAAATGCCCTTATCGCTGTGTTATTGCTACAGAATAAACTTTAAAATTAAAGATATAAATAAACCTGCAAGGAAGCTAAAGGCTTAAATCTATTCTATACATAATTAAGCAAATAAAATGATTTAAGACATTGTTTTTCATAATGATAGTTATTCTTGTACGGGTTAATCATATTTAACTTACTAGATACTGATTATGGAAAAGAGTCAGATGATTTATTTGTAGTTTGCTGAGTCCATAGTAATGGGAAATAGATATTTTAATTTTAAATAGAAAAGAGTACTGTAAGCAAACATAAGAACAATGCTTATAGAGGAATGAATTAAGTACAAAACTTTAATAAATATTATATCAAGGCCAAAATACAAAAACTTATAGCATAGTAATTCAAAGTTTTGTATTATAAAAATAGAAAATAATTGAGTTTCTCAAAGACTCAAAAACATATCACTTAGCTTAAAATTTAAAAAGCACATGTTTATTACTTCTCAAAAAATTTTAAATAAGAAAAGTCTTACTATGTAGTTTATGTCCTGTCTTGTGTAGTAGGAAAGAATCAAGTGAAATAATCCCATATGGATAATACCACTTCTGAAATTTAGTCTGAGTATTCACACAAACTAGAAATGATCTATTCATTTTCAATGATCTGTGAAAGGACATGTAAAGCAGGGTAAAAGGACTTGAACCAGATGGACTAGTTAACAACAGAACATTTTAAAAATTGCCAACCAAATAGAAACAAGAAGTAGGAAACCACAACCTTGACAAGAACATTTTCCCTGATCTGATAAAAGCAAAGATAACTATGATGTTATTTTTCTAGCAAATATAATTATTGCATTCACTATAGAAACCAATTATTCTTAGCCATGTGGAACCAAAATTAATTTCTAAATTATGAACCAACAGATTGCAATGAACTTCCCTATCATTTAGTGGTAGGGAGACCCAGATAATTGAGTTTACTGCTACAGAATTTAAGAGAAATATTCAAGGAATATCAATTTGGCAGATTACAATGGGGTTGCGGATTTCAGTGTTGGATTTTCAAGAGCAAATGTAAAACAGGGAAAGTGATGTGAGCACCATGGAGGCATAATGATCTTCATTTTGTCCTCTCATCAAGAACAAAATTTTAGGGTTCATTCACACACACACAAAAACTCTGAAAGAACCATGTGCTTTGCTCCATGCATCAAAGGCATAAGAAGATACCTCAGCTACTTTTATTTCAAATATTAAGCAAATAGACTTTGGTCTTATTTGTGAGTCCTCCAATAGTGTTTGAAGAAACACAGACCCATCACAGACAAAATAAGAGATAACACTGTTTAGACAATCACCCACAGTGAAGTAGACTTTAAATGTATTAAACATTTGTGGAAATGTCAAGCACTTTCTAAGAGCAAAAGGAATCTATTTGGATGCCATGTATGGGCAAAAAAAATTGTAATTTAGTATACATCTGTCTATTGGGCAGCACTTGGATCTATTGGGCAGATGCTTTTCAACTCTCATGGGGCACAGTAAGAGGATATGTACTTATACCTTCTTAAGTTGTTTAGAAAACTATCAAAGAAAACCGTTATTATTTCACTTTATATAATAGCACCATATCACTGTTGTCCCATTGTTCATCAATTTTCTCGAGCAGGCACCAGTAATATCTACATTGTGAGACCTGTTGTTACTGAAAAAAAAGTAAGTTTGTTACCCAAACTGTCAGAAGATATTAAACATTTTTATATTACTAACAGTTTTATAAAGATATCAAGAGGTATTTCCCCAGGTCATGGTAATTGTCTTTTTGGATTCTCCCTCAAAAGAATCTGCAACATTCTATGTATTATACCACTTATATTAATGCATTCCATCCCCCAATGCATGCAGATTTGGGCAGTGTGGAGAGCATTTGGTACTTAATTAATGAGCATTCACACAAACTTTCACCAAAACAATAAGCCAGCAAGAAATCACAACCTTGGGATTTAGCTGAATAGTTGGGAAAATTTTTAACAGGTGCAGTCTGCTCTTTCCTTGTGCATTGCTGATCCAGAGAAATAATGCAAAAGCTGAAAAATTATTCAAGAAAATCAATATGAAACACAGAAGAGTATATCCATAGAAGATCTCAGTAGGATTGAATTCTCTAGTAGGAATAAGAGAAGATCTCTCTCACTTAAACACAATCAGCATGCTCTGGTGAACGTTACTGCTCCTTCAATGTTAAGGTGGTACAGCAAACCTTTAAGTAGAATACAAAATAAAGAAATATGAAACCACAAATGGTCAAAATGTTCTTGCATTAGCCAAGACTGAATGGAGATTTGCAAATTATCAAATAAATTATTCAAAATACCTTTTTTAAGGAAAATCACTGGACTACAAGAAGACACAGAGACATAAAACAAAACCAGGATTATCTCATCCTTTTTTGTTTCCTTATATTGAACATATGAATGACATCATAAGATATTTATATTATACTCTCGACTTACTTCACATAGCATTTTACCTTCCAGTTCCATTCAAGTTGTAGCAAACTGAAAAAAATGCTTTTTTCTTAAATGAATAGAATTTCATTGTGTCTGTACACTGCAATTTCTTTACATATAATGTATTTTGTGTGGCCAGATCTATCATGAACATCAAAACTAGAAAAGGAGACAAGAAAACTATAGGTCAATAAATATTTTATATTGGTACACATATATACACAAAGAGAAAATATTATGTACTACATACAAGTAAACTTAATCTTTGTAATGCAAGGATTAGGTTTCAATATACAAAAATAATAAATGTGATAATATAAGATACGGAAAATAAAATTATATGATTACTTCAGATTCAAAAAAAGCATTTGACTAAATGTAAATCCTTTCATCATAAAAGTGATCACCAAATACATATACAAAGTGCATACCTTCAAGGTATGAAGCCCATGCATATTGACAAGTCTACACACACTAAATGTAATGTTAGATGAAAGATTTTCCTTGGAAGTTAAGGATAAACCAATCATGCCCACAATCACTACTCCTTTTCAACAAGTATCAAAATATATAGCCAGAAAAATCACGTTAAAATTTTTTTAAAAGGGATATTCTCATTAGAAATAAGTAAGTAAATTGTAGGAATGGGCAAAATTGTTATTTTGATAATAATGATCCTTCCAATCCATGAACAGGGTATGTTTTCATTTCTGTGATTCATCTTTTTTTCCTATAAGAGATAATTATGGGGCCAACAGGTCAACCTATACCTGTGGGGCGAGTGCATCAGCAGCCTGATGGTGGCTTTAGGCTTTCTGACACCCCAAAATTGCCGGTGTGCCTTTGGCCAGACCCCAACAACTTGGGACCAAGTTTACCAAGAAATTAAATGGCCAAAAGATAGGTATGTGGGAGCCATGCTCACAAACCACCTCCGGCTCATCTATGCAAGCTTATTTATTTGCTTTATTTCAGAGACCCATAGAGAAATCTCAGAAGATATCAAAAGCTACAGTTAATTTCAGATCTGTGTATGGCTGAGCATACTGGTGTAAATTGGATGGGGGCAGGTTGGCCTGTGCCTTCCCAGTCAGAGCCCCCAGCAGCCACTTGCTTCCACAATCTAAAATCCCCACCATACATCCGGCCTGACTCCACTGTCTCAGGATGGACCTCACCAAGATATAATCTGCTGAAAATTCATGTATGCAGGCTTTTGACTGAAATCTCCAGGCTTTCATGGAGTTGGGGTGGGCTACCTCCCAATATAGAGGGAAGCACTGGCAGTCACCCCCATGAACCAACTCCAGTGCCACCCTGTAAACTCTATTACTGGACTTGCTTCAGAGACCCATAAAAAAATCTCAAAAGAGATAAAAATTCAGAGACATAGCAGCGAGTCCTGGAAGACACTACAGAGTCAGAGATCTCTCTGGGCTCCATACTGAGCCAATTTTACAGGGACATCCCAGATGAAGCAGGTGTAGTCTCCCTGCATGCTCAGATGGAATCTCAGCAACCAAGAGCTTCCACAGGCAAGGCCCAGGTATGTGGGGTCCAGGACTGGGATGGGGGGGAGCATATACTGGGTACACCAGCGGTGGAAAGTGTGCACTGGTGGAGGGATGGGTGTTTGGTCATTGTATGGCTGAATCTTGATCATAAAAGCTCTGTAACTATATCTCACGGTGATTCATTAAAAAAAATAAAGGTTAATATGGAATTCATGCCAATTCAATAAGCTTAATCAATGGTGAACACATGTCAGTACTATTATATTTTTTAAAAATAAAAAGAGATGATTTATATATTTTTGTATGTCTTCATTTCTTTTGTTAAGCCAATTCCTAGGCACTTTATTTTCTGGATTCTTTTTTTATTTTGATGGAAATCTTTTTTCTGAAAAATGCACTTTAGTTTGATATAATCTCATTTGTTTGCTTTGCTTGTTTTCTTTGCTTTTGGAATCTAATCCCAGAAGAAACCAATGAAGTCACGGAGTGTTTTGTCTATCTTTTCTTCAGTGTGTTTTATGTTTTTAAGTCTAGCATTTAAGTCATAGGTTTATTTTGAGTTTTTTTGTGTATTAAAGGGGTCTTCTTTAATTTTTTGTATGAAATTATCTAATTTTACCAGCACTATTTATAATTGTATGCACTTTTGTATTTTTACAATAAATTATTTCTTATAAAAAAGAAATTAATGAATGCACAGACACAGCCATAGGAGTTTTATTAATAATGGCTAAAAAGTTGAAGTAGATCAACACAAATAAAAGTAGGAATATGTGGTGAATCCATAAAAAATATTCAGAGAAATAAGAAATAAAATTTATAGGTAACATGATAGAAAAACAGATTTTAAAAAATATATTGATATACATACTAAAGAGATATATGAGAGATCTTAAATTTTACACAGCTAAAAGTTAGTTTGTTATATGTATCAGGTTAAGTACTTGAGGATGGTATTGGTTAAAGTGCTAAAAATCAATAACTTAAACATATAAAGATAATTTAAAAGGGTATAAAGTTTGTAGTGTCCTAAAATATTTGTCAAAGAATCTAAAGAATGATGGCTAATTTTTGCAGCCCTAATACCTTATAATACATTTTTTACAACTAAGACTTTACTTTGTAACTCTGGTAAGTTGAAAATGTCTTAAACTCATCTCCTAAAGTTCATTTCTGAAAGCAAAACTATCTTCCGAAGCATTAAAACAAATGAAAATAAACAAAATTCCTCTATGTAATGGCAAATAGTAAGCACAAATCCATACTTAAGTTGAAAAGTGATGATGTTTTTAATAGTTCCTTAGATTTTCAAAACAATTTTATAGGAAGACAATCTGACCTGAGTATTGTTTAATGGATTATGGGTACCTGATCTTTGAGCATCTACATCTTCTGAGTAATTTGTTGTGCTTTTTATATTGTGCTCATAAATGCACAGATAATGATATTTTCCTTTTTGGCATGGATTTTGTATGAGTTGACAAATTTTTTAAAGTCTAAAGAAAATATAGCTAACTATTTCTTCTACCTTTTAACAATTTACTGAGATTTTCCTACATTGCTCTTTATCCAATAGTTTATTTCATTTTCTTTTATTTTATGGAACATAAAGGTAAATCTCAAGGATAGTGATTGTTTTTACCTATCACAATTTAAATATTTACAAAAGTACGTGCTATGGACCCAGAGCATAGTACAGCAGGTAGAGTGCTTGCGTTGCTTGTGGCCAAGTTCCTTAACTACCCCATTCAGTATGAGCTATCAGGGAGTGATTCATGAGCAAGTCACTAGGAGATTAGCCTTAAACACTGCCAGGTGTGCCCCCAAACAAAACAAACAATAATAAATAAGATAAATAAATGAAGCACATATTGTACTATAAATGGTAATAAGAAAGTGTACATAATCATTCACCTAACAGTAAAGGGAAAGAACTGACACCGAGGAAATGACCTGAAAAATAAGTTACTGGGATCATTATCTGTATGTTTATGTATTTTGTGTATTATCTGTCTACAGGTTTTGTAATTTTGCACTTCATTGTAAGTTTGAGGTTTTAAACTCCCCTGACAAAAACTTTTCTCAACAATTAGAATAAAAATTTAAGAAGATATTATTAAATGGAATCATTTTAACATTCTTACAGTTCCCTGGATTCCTGTTAGCATAGCTTATTCTTAATATCTGTAGTAAAAACACATTTCTTGCTTTTGTTATGCATTTCTAAATTTTCATTACTTCCTTTTAAGCATTTAACTCATGAAGTAAGCAAAGCCAATTAAATGGTGCTTGAGCAGCCATCACTACTAAACCATATTAAAAATTGAAAATGAACACAATTTAGATTTACCAGCTAATTTAGTTAGGTATCACCCTAAGGCATCAACACCATTTATCACTATCACAGCAGCCTGGCATGAAGGCACAAGCACCAGTAGCTTTTACAGAGAAAATTTGAACTTTTTTAGTTTTCTTTGCTCAGGAAAGGAAAACAAACTTTTGAAATATTTCCATGTATAAATTCTTTAAGGTAAACTCCACTGTTTCAATCATTATTAACCCTTGAAGTTTTATACAGTGTTAAGTGCAACTACACGTGGTTCTCATATTCTTAAAACTAAACCAAATGATGTTCAAAACTAAAAACTAACTAGTCACATTTACTAATAATTAAAGTATAAATTATCAGTAATAATCTATCAGTAAAATATTTAATTCTTATTAAATAGTGCATTGAATAAAATATTTCAATTATTTTATTATGCTATTTTATGTTATTTTAGAATGGCTTTTGGCTTACAACAAAACTGAGAGTAAGGTACAAATTTTCCATGTACTTTCAGCCTCTATTCATGCATAGCTCCTCTATTAATAAATCCCCCAACTAGAATGGTATTATCATTGATGAACCTACATTCACACATCATTACTACCAAAAGGCCATACCTTAATTTAGAATTATATGTTATTTGAATTTGCAAAAACCTATAATGGCACATATTCATCATTGCAATTGCAAATAGCACTATCTCACTATCTTAGAAAACTCAGAAGTCTATCAGATCATTCTTACTCTTCACAAATCTCTGGCAACCTCTGATCTTTTTACTGCCTCTATAGTTTTGCCTTTTCTGAATGTCATATAGTTGGAATGAAACAATGTGTAGCTTTTTAAAATCAGTTTCTTCAAATTAGAAATACGTTGAAGTTTCCATTAACTTTATATATCAATAACACATTACTTTTAGAGTTGATTCTCTTTCATTATTTTATGCACACAGTTTATTTATCTATTTGTACTTATGAACAGCAGTATTGCACATTATATTAAGCTTTAAAGTTGTATAGTCTTAGTATTCTAACTTTGCTCTCCTTCAATAAACTTGGTCATTTAGGGGTTTTGCCTATTCTGATAAGATTTAGAATTAATTACCCAGTATCCACAAAATAGCACAAACTTTTAATTGAAATTGCATAAATCAAAGAAACTGTGATTTTGAAAAAAATGAGCATTTCTATTTATAAATGAGGAATATTTCTACATCGTTTCATTCTAATTTATCAGACTTTTTTTGTTTTTTTTTTTGTGGCCACACTTGCTGTGTTCAGGGCTTACTCTTGGCTCTGTGCTTAGGAATCAGTCTTGGTTGGCTTAGGAAACCCTACATATTGCCAGGGATTGAACATGAATCTGTCATTTACAAGACAAGTCTGCTAATGTCTGTTCTACTGCTCTGGCCTCTTTATCAGAATTTTATAGTTGTAGATATTATACACACACATAGATATATATCTTTCTATGTATTGATATCTATTTATCTATCTATAGATATATAGGGAGATAGATATTGATTTATCTATAGATCAATATATGCATCTATAGAGCTATCTCTCTATATATCTGTGTCTTAGTGTTTAATTTGGTATGGTAATTTTTGTTGTAATTATTATTCATAGAGCTGGAGCGATAGCACAGCGGGTAGGGCGTTTGCCTTGCATGAAGTCGACCCAGGTTCGATTCCTCCACCCCTCTCGGAGACCCTGGCAAGCTACCGAGAGTATCTCGTCACATGGCAGAGCCTGGCAAGCTACCTGTGGCATATTTGATATGCCAAAAACAGTAACAACAAATCTCACAATGGAGATGCTACTAGTGCCTGCTCAAGCAAATTGATGAGCAATGGAATGACAGTGATACAGTGATTATTATTCATAGCAGCATTAATAATATGTTTATTTTCAGATTTCACTTATTAAAGTATATAGAAAAATACACAACTTTCATATATTTATCTTGTATTTTACAACCTTACTTAATCTTTTTTAAAAGCTCTCATTAATGTTTTCCTGATTTCCTGCTGTTAAAGTCATGACAAAACATAGATAATTTTATTTCTTCCATCTTGATATATATGTATATAATATATGATATATATGTATGTATGTATATGATATATATGTATATAACATGTGCATATATAGGATGACATTACTTTGTCCTTTCCCCTCTTGCCACAAGGAGCTTGTCCTGGTTTTTCCTGGAGTTTAGGCTTACCCCAGTCACACCCATCAAGGTGTTTCCAAATCATTCCCATCCCTTTGTTTAGCTGTAATCACTTCTCTATGCTGTCTTCCCCAAAACAGTTAATCAGCTTTCCCCTAATCTGACTCTGCTAATTTGTAAGGTCAGACCTTCCTAGGACACTGAATTTATATTAAAAGTTAATGTTGCCTTTCTCCTCTCCTTATGCCTTTTGAATAATTTACTTTAAAGCAATGTCCTTTTTGTATAGACACAAGAAGACAATATTATGTTTTTGTAACTTGGGACTTAATTGGCTTCAAATATTATTCATTCCCGGGCATCTGCTTTCTCCACTTAAGCCTCAGTTGCCCACAGTTTCCAGCACTCCAAAAGCAGGGTCCCGACGAGGGATGGGACGGATCCAGGGCAAGCGGTGAGTTATGTGCTACCCTGGCATCGAGATGGGCCTGGCCAAAGTGTCTAATTCTTAACTATAAATTAAGAACTTGATCATGGACGAATGCTGTCATGATCCAAAAGTAATGATGAGACTAGGACCTTGCTAGGGATAGGAAAGACTAATCTGGCCTGAGCACTGTAGTCTGAGATCGAGATGGCCCCAGGAGAGCAATTCTATAAGCTTTAATGCATCTCTTATTGTGTCCATACAAAATGATTAATATTATGAATGCTTATATGTTTGCTCGATGAGGAGAGGAGAAACACACTCATGGGACTCTGCCCTTGGGTGGATCCTCCAGCTGAAAGAGAATCAGTCCTAGGAAAAGCATACCCTGAGGGAAAGGAACCTTACCCTATTGATTGTGACCACACCTATGTGTACGCCCCAACCCCCTCATACTGGGGAATTTAACTAGGCTGTAAGAGTGGGTTGGGGGTGAGATCCAGAGAGAGATCCAGAGCCAGGAGAGTAGCAGAGAGAGAGAGAATGAAATAAACTGATCGAGCAACCAGTTTGGCCTTTTTCCTTCTGTCGCCTGCCCTTGACCAACAGCCACACACAGCGGTTCCAGAGCACGGAACATGGGCAGTGAGACAGAGCTGCCTGGAGAAGCCCGAGAGTGCACATGCCCGTCGTCGGCGTGCTTTAGTTTTTTACACATATATATTCGTTTGTTTGCTTTAGTTTGGCATACAAGCTATGACAGTGTTTTTATCTCAGAGAACTTGTCAAGAAATTCTTAAGTTTGATTCAAGTTATAGTGTATTTTTGTAAATATTATATATCAAGTTGAGATTGTTTAGCTAATTTTATATTATTCTTTCACACGTTTGTACTGAATTTTGTCAAGTGCTTTTTTCTGATTCTATGTGTGAAATCATATAATTTTTTCCAGCTTTATTCTTTAAATGAGATACATAACAATATTTGATATGAATCCAACTTTTGGTTTGAATCCAACTTTGCTTTACATATATCTTATTTGATCGTGGGTACAATTCTTTTTATACATTGTCTTTTTATTTCTTGGTTTGGTTTGGTTTTATGATTACACCCAGTTGTGTCCAGGGATAACTCCTGTTTCTGCTCTGGGTTCACTCCTGGTGGGGTTTGGCAGACCAAATGGGGTTCCTGGCATCACACCCTGGTTGGCCGAATGCAAGGCAAGTTCCATACCTACTGGATTATCTCTTCAGCTCCTCTTTTTTACAATGCTGACATTAATTTTCTCATGCTTTGTTGAGAATTTTTCCATCTACACAAATGTATACATCAAACCCTATATGTATATCTTATTTTTCCTATTTGCTTTATCTTCCACGTGGGCAATTTAATTTGCTGGATGACAACACTGTGTGTATGTTTTATTATCCTGCTTTCTTTGCCATCAAATAAGAACCTTCTTTGCATTGACTTTAAATTACTTCATCACAGCTATTCATGAATTTACGAAACCACGGCTGGTGCTGCCTAGTGAGAACCATTTATGTCAATGCATAACAATTTCTAATGTGAGAATATGGCAAATGATGTCTAATCAGTAGATCAGGTCACTTTTCAGTGGTATATTTTATACTTTAATAACTAAATCCCTAATGACTGATTTGAAAAATGAACACATCATTCAGCATGGTCAACATTGCCATTATAATCATCAAATAATTTTCAAGTTTTTAAAAAATTCTATGCTAGCCTCTGAATACTACTTTAATTTATAAAGCCTATCAGAGCCTTATTCAGTAAGTTATTACTTTACTATAATAAGTTTTGTTCCAATAGCCTGAATTCTGGGATGAAACTATACAATAAACACTAGTTAATGGCTTGCAGTTCATGCTGCTATTTGGTAAGTTCTGAGCAGATGCAAAATATGATTTTATGGGTTATTCTTTGATATTAAATTGTTCATGATTTTAATGTGCTTGCTTTTCCTACTAACATAAATTACCTAACTCTTTAGTAATCAAAACCATTACAGGTGGTTTCTATTAACTCAGGATGCTTTGAAATATACTTTTGTAATCATAATAATGAATCCAATAATTAACATAGCATAAAACCTCTGATATAATTATCATCATCAAAAATGAAAAGATCTTGGCAATATAGAAATTTCATAAAGTTTCAGGATACCAGATATGCTCCCTAGCACTTCTGTGATCATTGTACATTACAAGGAACACTGTAACATGAAATACTTCATATACAGAACAATCCTTTCCCTTTGCAAGTTGCTCATTAGTTCATCTCTTTGGTAGTTTATTCTCTTAGGAACAAACAAGTCCTTTGAAATACAGTCTGTTTGAGGGAACGTATAACTACTCCATGATCATTAAAACATAATCTCAATAGTAATTCCTCCCACATTTTCTGTATTCCATGCTACTCTCTGCCTCAAAAGTATATCAAATTCAGCTGCAAGGCCCCATTTTCAATCACTGTTACTTCATGTTCCCCAACAATACTGCAAGTCACTCACAAGAGCAGCATCTATATGAGTCCTGAGCACTGATGGTGTGCCAATAAAACAAAAAGAAATAAAAAAGAAAAAAATTAGGATGTCTTTTAACACAAAAAACTAATAAAAATACCTACAATCCTGAATTCTGTACTTTTTTGACTGCTAATTGTCCAGGTACATTTGTGAGGAGACAAATAGATCAAATGTGTATTTAATAAATATCCATTTAAGTAAATTTGTGCACAACCAAAAACTGGACTGGAATGATAGCACAGCGGGTAGGGCGTTTGCCTTGTATGCAGCCGACCCAGGTTCGGTTTCTCCTTCCCTCTCGGAGAGCCCGTCAAGCCACTGAGAGTATACTGCCTGCGTGGCAAAGCCTGGTAAGCTACCCGTGATGGATTTGATATGCCAAAAACAGTAACAAGTCTCACAATGGAGACGTTACTGATGCCTGCTCGAGCAAATCGATGAACAACAGGAAGGCAGTGATACAACTAAAAACCAAATCTGATATTCTTAGAATTTTATTTACTCCTTTATATTTAATATGTCATATTTTTGGTTTTATTTAAAATGTCTTGGAGATACAGAGATAGTACAGTGGGTAGAGTGTTTGCCTTCTGTACTGCTGACCTGGGTTTAATCCCAGGTAACTTACAAGCCACCTGAGCCCCACCATGAGTCATCTCTGAGAACAGAGCCACAGTACTCTCTAAGCACTGCTGACTGTGATTCTTGAGCCAATCAATCAACCAATCAATCAATCAATAAAACTGTTTAGGCGTCAAGGGATATTACAGCTGTTAAGGAACTTGCCTTTCATGTGGCTGACCCTGGCTCAGCACCTCTGAATGTCCTGAAGCACTAAGCATGTCAGGTGTCACCACTAAACTCCCACCCGCAAAATTGTATAAAAAGATGTCTAACAAGTTAAATAACTATTATTTGTGTTTATCATAAGCACCATTTAAAAATTTTATATGAGGATAGTTTTTTATATTTACATAAATTATAAAACTTTTATGAGTTTTATTAGTTAGGCATTTATGTTCTATAAATCTGTCAAAAACTCTGGATTAATGAATATAAAATTATTGTTCCTAGGGGAAATTCAGGTTAAGGTTTCTGGGAGACATTGTTTACATTTTTATTAAGACATGTAACTGCTACATAACTTTATTTCAATGTGCTGCTGTTTAAACACACCATATGGATATATATATGTATATATATACATATATATGTATATATGTGTAAAATAAGTAAATAATGGGTTTAAATGTATGGTCATTAAATGCAAAAATAGAAATAAGGGATTGGGGGACAACTACTACATATATTCATTTGCTAATGTCCTCAATTAAAAAGCCAGTCTAATGAGCACTGACAAATATTTGTTTCCCTGGGGTTTTTTGTTTGCTTGGTTTTTTTTGGCTTTTTTTATTTTTTTGAGACTACCAGAAAACCTAGACAAGTTGACATTCCCACTAGCAGGGAATAAGTGCCCCTTTTTCTTTTCCTCTCATTCATTCCAACACTGACTTTTGTTCTTTTAGGCATGTGCCAATCTTTGTGGTGTGAGGCAGTATATCATTGCTGTTTTGATTTGCATCTCTCTGATGATTAGTGAGGTACAACATACCTTTTTCTTTCATGTCCTTTTTGGTCATTTGTTTATCTTTTTTAGGAAGTTTCTGTTCATCTTTTCTCCCCATTTTTTGATGGGGTTGGATTTTTTCTTGTAAAGTTCTACCACTGTTTTACACTCCTTGGGTATTTGGCCTTTATCAGACAGCTGTAGGCAAATATTTTCTCAGCCTGTGGGTTATATTTTTATTTTGATTGTCATTTCCTTAAAGGCATTGAGTTCTTAAAGATGCATCTGATTTCAAGGTCGTGAAGAGTTCGGCCAACATTTTCTTCAGTGTAGGATTCAGGTCTGATACTGAGGTCTTTATTTTGATTTGACATTTGTGGGTAGCACGAGAAACATGTATGAGTTCATTTTGTGAATGTGCCCAACCAGTTTTCCCAGCAGAACTTGTCACTGTGCCTGTCTCTGAGGCAGGTTGTAGGGGAGGAGAGTTGGGGACCTAGGTGGAAATTAGTGGATAATAATGAAGGAATTGATGCTGGAACATTATGTACCCAAATCACAAATATAAATAACTTTGTAATTCACAGTGACTAAATAAAGTTAAAATTATTTTAAAAAGCAAAGAATTTTTTCCTGCAACTATTTCATATATAAAATTTATCCAGTATAAATTGAAGTCTTTCATAATCTCTTGGCCTATAGAAACTGCCATGTAGGCAAATGTAATATATTTATGCTTTATCACTCTGAAATTTGCAAATCAAACAGCACCAAGTGAGATTAAAATGTTTTAAATACTGATTAATGTGAATATACATTTCTTTAACTTTTAGTTTCATGGCAAGAATATCAAAATGTTTTTCTAACTTAGTTGCCATCTCATAAATTCACAGATTTTTAATTTGACTTTATCACAATGGAAACGTTACTGGTGCCTGCTTAAGCAAATCAATGAGCAAAGGGATAACAGTGATACAATGATATAGTGTTATTACTGTGGATCTTACATTGGTACTTTCTATAATAACCTCATGTACAGACCAGTGGTTTTCCTCTTCTTTTCCTGAAAGTAGAAGTTGTTGATTCATTGACATTAAACTTATTGCTTATAGCACTATACTATATGACACAAGTGAAGCATATTTAAAAATGTAGTTTGTAAATAAAAATCATAATTTTGTGATTAATAGTAGTAGATAGCTCTTAAAAACTATAATAGAGTGCTCTTTAACCAGAATTATCACACAGAAAGAAAAGAACATATCTTTCAACAAGACTGAAAAGGGTGGCAAAAAAATTGACTAAGAAAATTTAAAAATATTTTAATATGGGCTGGAGCAATAGTACAGCAGGTACAGCAATAGTACAGCCTTTGCCTTGCATGCGGCCAACCCGGGTTTAATCTCTGGCATCCCATATGGTCTCCCAAGCACCGCCAGGAGTAATTCCTGAGTTCAGAGTCAGGAGTAGTCCCTGCACATCACTGGGTGTGACCCAAAAAGAAAAAAATTAATATGACAAAAATTTAGAGAGCCACTGTATGTAATGGGAAAAAAATTGTATCAGGTGACAAAGTTTTGCCACTCTGTCTACGTATTTGAATGACCATGAATGCCTAAAAGATAAAAAAATAATTGGAATTATAAGTAAATTGCCTGGCAAGTAAGTAAAAAAGCCTGGCAAGCTCCCCATGGTGTATTCCATAAGTCAAAAACAATAACAATAATAGGTCTCATTCCCCTGACCCTGAAAGAGACTCCAATCATTGGGAAAAGACAAATAAGGAGAGGCTGCTAAAATCTCAGGACTGGGATGAATAGAGACATTATTGGTGCCCGCTCGAGTAAATCGATGAACAACAGGATGACAGTGATACAGTGATACAGTGATAAGTAAACTGTATAGTGTCAACAGATATTAAGCATAGAAGCTTAATTATTTGTTTATAAATCCACTATACAAATGATGGATTTTTGTTTGTATAATTGCAGTGAGAATAATTTTATTGGTTTTAAATTTAACATCTTTTTCTTAACCTCAATTTACACTGATAAAATCTTAAAAACACAGAGAAAAGTTAGATCATTCCTCCTTTTCTCTAACATTTACCCAACTGTGTCCACCTCAGTGAAAACCATCCTTTCCACTTTTATCAGTTGGAGTCCAGTGAGACAAGCAGAACTACTATTTGTCTCAGACTTCAATTTTTATATAGGTGATGAACATCATACTCTATAGTTTAGTTAAAAGGATGAACAAAAGGAAGCAAAGATAAATTGGGATTCATGCAAAAACTAGTTTATTGTTTATTATCCACAAAGATAAACTAGTACCCATTTCACTTCTTATTGCTTTTGCTACAGCTGGATTGTGAGTCCTTCATGAGAAGTTTCTTCCCTTGTACATGAAGCAAAATATATGCCTGGCTTGGAACTTATAGAAGCTGATAAAAATCCAGGTGAGAGTATCTCCTCTGCAACCTGTAGCTATCCTATTGGTTCCAAATCAATCAGTAGAAAAAAATACATGAGTACAAAAGTGCCCAATTATCTTGCCCACTGAACATAGAAATCCAATTCTTCTTTATGCTCTCAATGTATCTGCAAAATGTCCCTCAGGATTAATTATAGTCTCAAGCATATAGATAAAAATAGCTAAAAAAAGTGATATTTTTAAATTAAATTAATGCCTTATAAATCCAGTACAGCATTTCTTCACCTAGCTCTGATCTGTATTACTTTTAACACACTAATTTTCAATAAAGTCAATATTATATTCATGTCTCTCCCTAACATGATACAACTTTTTTTATTATTGATGTTAAATCATATAACTGAAGGTAATAAGAATGTCTCCTAGATCACCTGCATTCCAGAGATATTAATATGAGTCATCAATATGTAGTATCTATCCACTATTCTCCTGATTATCTGATCAGTTACCCAGTCAAGCCCATGACCCTCCTTTTTTGCTGCTAATTTATTGTCTTGAGCTATAGAGGTTACAATGAAATTTCAATTTTCCACCAAATAGAATCATTTGTCATTATATAAGTTCTTCCTTTTACATGTAAGACTAGCAGCATAACACCACTTAAGGTCACAGAGAGAGAATATTTATTTGTAATGGCTAATTTGTATTAAAGAAGGGGGGTGGTTTCATTATCATCCTTTGATTAATGGTTTCAATAATCCACTTTAGAGTACATACCACATCCTAGTGAAATTATACTACCCTTATAAGAGCTTACAACAAAAATATTTCTCTTAGTAACAATTCAAGTGGCATCTACTCTGTTTTATCAAGCCTGTTATTTCAAGATTATGAGACCCATATACATCCAGTGACCTTCATGGATCTGGGCTCACTACCAAACTTCAATAGTTATAAAATTACTCGGTTGGTTAGAAAGGAGCTGGTGTGCATTGCAGCATGGGAAGCATGGAATTCTGTAAGTCTGTGGATATTTATCTTTACAGAAGCATCACAGACAAGAAAGAAAAAAAAATCTTTAGAGCAAATCTCTCCTCCAATGATAACAATGTATTTCCTCTTCCTCGAGTTGAGTTGGCGGCTAATTCCAGGGCATGGTGCCATCATCAGTGTTGATTTTGCGGTAGGCATTCTGGCACTCTCTTTAGCCAGTTTTCTGGTGAGTGGAAGTTCTATATTCTTATCCCAGGAATAATCACTGTCATTATTGCCATGATCACTTTGCTCATAAGTCAATTAGGCAATGATAGGATCAAGTAGGAGCAGAATTACATACACTTGAGGCAATGATAGCCTTGTTTTTCTGTGTGCCACCTAAAGCTATCTAACATACAATATCAATTTGTCTTCTAGTATTTATTGACTGTTTCCCTGCATTGTAATGAAAGCTCAGTGACACGAGGCTTATAGACTATTTTTGTTCACTGCTATATTTCTAGGTTATAAAAATCCCTGACATAGAGTTACGTATTAAAAAATGTGCCACAAAATAAACTATAAATAACAAATACTACTACAATTTTAATTTTTAATTTATAAGTAAGAAAACCGAGTCTTACAGAAACAGTGTTTCTTGACAAATGACTATCATCTATGAAGTAATAAAACTGCATTTCACACTATGTTTACCTGACTTTTAACAAAAATGTTATATTGCCTCTTTTTCAAACATTGGATCATTTTATGAAGTTGAGAGTTGTCAGAAATAATTTGTGTTCTGAAAATTTAGTACAATAATAGATATATGATATATATGTGTATATATGTGCATATATATAATAGAGATGTGCTGTATATAACCAGAACTGTGAATTAGCCAAGGCCAGAATTTAAATAGCAGCACACAGGAATAGCATGTGCAAGACCCTGAATTTGACCTCTGGCACCTCAAATTCCCATGAGCATCTGCAGTGTGGCCCTGATGGTCACTGTGAGCACCTGTTGACCACAGAAGCAAGAATCATCCCTAGCCAGAGTGTTGAACTGTCAGTCCCACTTTGCTGACACTGGACTGAACTCCAGTACCCAAAACATAGCAGGGAAATGACCATATTGAAAAAGAAAATGATGTTCATGTTTGAAACTCTATGAGTCCTAAGAAAAATGATTAGAAGATTTGGCTCAGCAGTAGCATTCATGCCTTGGAGGTATGAATCCTAGATTCCTCAGCATAAAAAAAATTAAGAGCAACAGCAATAAAAATATTCTGAATCTATTTGTGGAGGTTTTCAAGGTATGATTTACTAAGGAAACAAAATTTAAACGGTAAGACCTGGAGGCTAAAAATACAATAGTAGATACCTCATACTACTATTTAGGGTTGTTAGAAAACAAAGGTTATAAACCAGTGTCAAACCACGGTCAGGTATATGTGAAAAAAATTGAAAGCCAGTTACTTCTCAGCTTATTGTGATTGTATAAAAATAAAATATTCTCTTTATGATAGAAGAACATTCTCTAGAGTACCTATATTTTAAATTTATAGTGTCTTTCAGTCAAAAGTGAAAAGGAATATTAAGAAAAGATAGAGAAAATAGAAGAAAAATATGATAAAACATTAATATGAATATTTTTTATTGCTTTCATATAAGGATATATCAAAGACAACTGGTGACAAAAATAAATTTGTCAAAGCAAATAATAAAAATAGTCTACTGGAAATCTATTTTTAACAAAAATAAAAATATTTAGAAGTCTACATATGATTCTAACAAAATTTGTAGTAAAGAGAAATATTCATATGTAGAATTAGATCTTTAGAAAAAGATTTAAGTTAAAGCACGTAGCTGAAATACAGGGGGAATTCAGAAGGGAAGAGGAGAGAAGGAAATATAACTTAAAGTCTAAGTTAAAATATGTTAAAGGAGTAAATAAATAATAAATTCTTACTGATAACATATAAAATATTATGCATCCTACCAGGATAAATTCAGGAAAATACTTATACACATATTATGGAAGAAAATGTTGAAAACCTGTGAAAAATATAAAGCATCACTAACTGTCATGCCAAAGAGAAAACTTGTAAAGTTGCATGAATAATATGGACAGAACATTTCTCAGCAGAAAATGTTGAACTCAAAAAAAAATTGAATATTACAATTGAGCATCTCAGAAATTTTCAGTAACCAAGAATGTAAATTGCCATTATAGATAACAGATACATTAAATAATTTACTATTTAAGACAACTGGTGACAAAATATTATCTATCATAATAGATAAATAAACTTAGAAAACAGAATTGTTATACAAATCAGAACCATTCACATATGGTAGAAGTTTTATTATGCATTTAGGAGAGAATGATTTTTTTTAAATAACAAGCAAGGTGCTAGAACGATAATATAGAAAGTAGGATGCTTGCCTGCCTGTGGCCAAGCTAGGTCCAATTCCCAGCATTCCGTATGTTAGTCTGAGTAATTCCAGGAGTAATTCATGAGCAGAGCCACTTTCATCCCTGAACACCATTGGATATGACCTGAAAACAAAAACAAAAAACTGGGTGATTACAAATGCATATGGATGTTTATATATATGTATATTTCTAAATGAACACTTATAAATAAATTTGATATCAAAATATGGAACTATAAAACTTCAAGAAGAAAATACCTTTATGCACTGGGATATTTAAAAAGTTCTTAAAAAACAGAAATCACAGATCATTATATATATTTTAATATATTAATATCAATGCCAGTTTTTCAAATGACACTTCTATAAGTGAAAAATAAGCTTCAGTCTCTGGGTTATGGAAGACAATTTAACATATGTGCTAATAAATGAAATTAAATTTATAACAAACCAAAGAATCCTATAAAATGGTACTATAGATAATTTAGAAATAATAAATATATAGAAATAATAAATAAATAAATAAATATATGTATATATAAATATATAGGGCAGAGAGTCCCCACCCCGAGCAGAGCTCCCAGCAGACAGGCCTCATGCATGAAGGCACTGGCAGAGGAACCCAGCTGTTTGTAATCCCATCAATGGCCAACATCCAGAGAGAGACTTTAAAGCAAGCTCCCAGAAGCAGTATCTTTAGCCTTCTTCTGCCTCTGGGAGAAACTGGCAATCTTCTGAGAGTTTCCTGCCCACATGGGACAGCCTTGCAAGCTTCCTATGGTATATTCATATGCAAAATCCAGTAACAAGCTGGATCTCATTCCCCTGACCCTGAAGAGCCCCCAGTGCAATATCCTTAGGAGGACTGAGTCAGATGGACTTCTAAGAACTCAGGGAAAGGATGAAATGAGATGTTACTGAGCCTGCACGAGAAATCGGTGATTAACGGGATTTCGTGATTTGTGAAATATAGAGTGTAGTAAAATCACTGGAGCCTGGCAAGCTACCCATGGCCTATTCAGTATGCCAAAAACAGTAACAACAAGTCTCACAGTGGAGGCATTATTGGTGCCCACTCGAGCAAATCAATGAGCAATGGGATGACAATGACAATGACAGTGATAGTGAAGTAAAGTGGTAACTCCTCTTTCTTTCTTTCTTTCTTTCTTTCTTTCTTTCTCTTTCTTTCTTTCTTTCTTTCTTTCTTTCTTTCTTTCTTTCTTTCTTTCTTTCTTTCTTTCTTTCTTTCTTTCTTTCTTTCTTTCTTCTTTCTCTCTTTCTTTCTTTCCTTCTTTCTTTCTTTCTTTCTCTCTCTCTTTCTCTCTTTCTCTCTCTCTTTCTTTCTCTTTCTCTCTCTCTTTCTCTCTCTCTTTCTCTCTTTCTCTCTCTCTTTCTTTCTCTCTCTCTTTCTCTTTCTCTCTCTCTTTCTCTCTCTCTTTCTTTCTCTCTCTCTTTCTCTCTCTCTTTCTTTCTTTCTTTCTTTCTTTCTTTCTTTCTTTCTTTCTTTCTTTCTTTCTTTCTTTCTTTCTTTCTTTCTTTCTTTCTTTCTTTCTTTCTTTCTTTCTTTCTTTCTTTCTTTCTTTCTTTCTTTCTTTCTTTCTTTCTTTCTTTTCTTGTTTTATGTTTGGAGCCTTACCTGGCTATTCTCTAGATTTACTGCTGGATCTTCACACAGGATCATTCCTGGTTGTGCTCGGGGGAACATATGCAATGCCTGGGTTTGATCCAGAGCTGGCTATGTGCAAAGAAAACAACTTATACCTGTATTATCTCTTGCCCTCATTTTAAAATTCTTTATACAAATAATAAACCATCATAAAGATAAATCTCATGAAAGTACATATACAATTATGTCAAAAATTATTGCCACTAGAAGAAAATTCACAAAAGAAGTAAAAGATCGGTGCATGAAAATCTGTCATTGTTGAAAGAAACAAATGACATAAATAGAAAACTACTCATTCTCATGGATCAAAGATCGCATCACAAAAATAGCTACTGTTTTTAAAGCAATATACACATTTAATGCAATCCCTCTCAAATTACCCCATAGCATTGTTCTTTCTCTCTCTTTTTATCTTTGTCTCTCTCTTATACTACGCAATATACATATATATACACACACAATAAAAATGGACACAAGATCTTCACTAAACAAAACACCCCTGATGGAAAAATATTAAAATTGAGAGTTAAAGTCCCTGACTTCAAACTATACTACACAGTGATGCACAACACCAGCATATTTTTTGACCAAACATATTGAGAAATGGTAAAGAGTCAGGGTATTTCATCAACAGTATTAAGTACGATGCTAAGTTTACTAATTTCAACTTTCTAAAGAAGATACAATGCTGGGTTGGACACATAGTACAGTGGATATGGTGCTCTCCTTGCAGGCAGTTGAGCCTGCTCAATCCTGAGCTCCTCTAGGAGTGATCCCTGAGCACAGAGCCAGGAGTAAACTTTGAGCATCATCAAATGTGGCCTCCCAGGCAAGAAGAATATTCTTATCAACAAGTTCATGATTGTTAGACTTACAATGACTAGGTTTTCAGATTACAGTGTCATTGTAGAACTTATGATTAAAGTTATCGCAAAAACAGCCTGATGTTCACGTTGTGAAGTTAGAGTCAATCTAATGTTAGCTATTTATTTTTGGAAGGGGAAGGGAAGGCAATCATGGCCTTGGTCTATGCTATTCCTGGCTCTGTAACTCAGGAACTACCCTGGCAGATGTGTTGTTGGAGATTTGGACCATTGCCAGTAAAATGAAAGTAAAGAACCTTAAAATCAAACAAACAAACAAACAAAAAAACTCTCCTCTCTCCTCCACCCATAAGCACCACCAAAGCTCTTATGTGGCTTATTGAAAGACTAGGGAAATGGAGGTGGTTGATCCACTGTCACTCACACACCACTTGCAACTCTACCAATAAACTGCTTTAGCTCTTCCAAGACTGAAGAGAAATCTCAGAACTAGGAAAAATGCCTACTTACTTAACTATTTTTTTTATTTTAATTCTCTATGGTCTAAGTGCTATATATTTTCAAAGGCTGCTTTTTTTTTTCTTTTCTTTTTTTCTTTTTTTTTTTTTTTTTTGTCACACCTAGTGATGCTGGTGATGCTGCACAGGGGTTACTCCTGGTCTTACACTCAGGAATTACCCCTGTTGGTGCTAATGGGACCATATGGGATGCTGGGAATCGAAACTGGGTCGGTCATGTGCAAGGCAAATACCCTACATGTTGTGCTATCTCACTCCAGCCCCAAGGCTGCATTTTTTGTATCTAGATGGTTTGTTAAGAAGAATTATATAGAAAGTTTCAAACATTCTAAACATTTTTTGTTTTGTTTTGTACTTTGATCACAACCAGGATGCTCAGGACTTACTCCTGGCTCTGCTCTCAGGGATCACACCTGGTGTGGCTCCAGGGACCATGGGAATGCTGAAATTCCCTATAGAAGCCCCTTGCCCTCTGTACTATATCTGACCCTTAAACACTCTTTATTAGAATAATATATTCTCCGCTGATATTTGTTTCTCTGCATCACCACTTGGACACAGTGGTGAGCTCCAACACCACTGCTATTATTTCCTTTTCCAGAAGATAATTCTCTTGAGAAATTATTTTCATGACTCACATACCCTTGTCTATTACCTTAGAAATCTTATGGTCATCTTTCTGACTTCCTTTGCACTTAGTGGTATTCAAGTAAATCTCCGCATTCAGACATTAATTCAGGGCCAAGTACATAGTTTTCTCCTTGAATTTTCCTGAGAATAACTTTTTCTATCTATTGTAATAGCAATATGGCCTGTGTATCTCTGCCATTCATTCACTACACAATAAAATGTTTTTCTCTTCATATAAACTATCTGAATTACTGTGACTGTTTCTATGACAACTTAGCACTTCTGACCCTATATGTTGGTTTGAATTTTAGCATACACAGGCTTACTTTCTTAACTCTATAATTAAGAGAAAGGGAAAAAAGACAGTAGAGTAATTAGAGATTTTGAAATTTCCTTTAGAGGATCTCCTTTTCTATATAACTAATATTTTTTGAGAAAAAAAAAAGCCTGTTAAGGTTGATCATGACAGTATCATTTGACTATCTCTTAGTAAATATGTTTAGGATATACATACGTTCTATACATTGATTTGCTCAAGCAGGTGCCAGTAACGTCTCCATTTGCCCTAGCCCTGACATTTTAGCAGCCTCTTTTTACTCATCTCTCAACAGTGCAGCACTGGAGGCTCTTTCAGGGTCAGGGGAATGAGACCCATCATTGGTACTGTTGTTGGCATATCGAATACGCCATGGGGAGCTTGCCAGGCTCTGCCATTCTGACAGGATACTCTCGGTAGCATGCCGGGTTCTCCAGGAGGTAGAACTGGACAATAGGAGGTCTTCCGGGAGCTTTGTTTTATTATCTCTGGATCTTGGCCACTGATGGGATTACATTATAATAGGATTTATATATGCATCTACTTATATAGATACATATAGCTATATTATCTTTTAAATATTAATATTTTGTATCAAAACTGCACTTATAATTATTCACTTCTTAAATAGTTTTGATTATTATTCATACACTTTGTATTCTAAAAATGCTAGAAATAAAATGAGCATACTACAATCCCCTTCTTATTAAAGTTGAAGTTCAACAAGAAAGTGAGATAATGTTCCTAACTTGCTCATTTTATTTGGCACTTAAAGAAGTAATTATAGAGAATGTAATAACAGTGATATGACCTGCCATCATCAAATGTTTGTCATTTTCAGGGAAAATTTTATGTGTTTAATCTCAAATAATTGTCATGCTCTCAGAAAATGAACACTGCATATAACATAAATCTCAAAGAAAACTATACTGATTTTTATATAGAGGAAAATAATCAGAAAATAAATCTTTATTTTTTCAGGGGAATCCCCCTCCAGGATTCTTGGCCTAAAAATGAATACAAAGGGCCTCAGATTACAGTGTTGGCTGGACCCTGTGTTGCTTGAGCTCACCTGGGCCACCTAGTGGAACTAGAAGGGATCCAGGACTATACCCAGCCATGCTTGAGGGCCTTCATGGATGCACCGAGTGATTAATATTCTTGGCATTTATTATAATTTAGTATAATATAAATTCTCAGGTCTCTGATCTGAAGGATCACTCCTGGCAGGGCACTGATGACCATATGGGCTATTGGAGAACAACTGTATTATGACCTGGACTCAAATATACTCATTTATGAAAAATGTTTTCTCATTTTTTCTTTTCAAAAATGCTTCTAAAAGTGATTTTCTCTTGTGCTGATTCTGTATACTGGATGTAGCATTTGAATTTTCTATTTACCTAGCAGGGATCAGTGGCCCATCATCACCAGGTTAATAAAGAAATTAAGGGTTGTTTTAATCTAGTTTTAATTTAATCTCCCTATGCATATAAATGTCTATCTATTATGGTAATGGACTCTCACACTGTATCCAAATAGCTCTGTGTGGACTATTATAATAGTAAATTCAATATAATGGCTCTAACTTTTTATTGAATATTCCTTACTTTTCCTCCATTTCCATTGCTGTAATAACATGTACTTAAGTATCTATTAACATTTCCATTCTCCACACATTTCAGCAAATTCATATTACATCTACTTCATTAAATTTCATTTCATACGAAGCTTAACTTTTCTACAAAGAAATTTAGTTTGCAACTATTATATTTCAATTTGACAACGATAAGCCCTTACTCTTAAAAAGAATAGCTGAGTCTTTACTTTATGGATACATCCTCCCAATTCATGCTCTTAGAACTTCTAAGCAGCTTAGATTTCACAAGTAGTTAGTGCCATCATGAATGTCACTGCTGTTGGCTCTACAAAGAGATATTTAATTAGTGAGAGATATTGGGATTTTGAAACTATCTAGTCACCATAACTGCAATCTACTAGGATGATATTTTATAAGAGATATTTCTCTGTGGAGGAGTATAACATCCAAATGTGGACACATAAATTACAGGAATTGTCAGAAAACAATTGAAGTCTATTTTCAGAGAAATCTATCACATTGCATTTTCTCAACCACATAAGTTTATGTAGTCTAGTTAGGAGCAATATCACCTTAGCAATGTATTTACTATGCTATTTAAAGAATTTAATTATTTATATTTTTTAGATATGTCTTAGAAATTTTCTTAGTCTATGTTTCAAACTTTTAACAAAAACCACTGTCTATGAACAGGCTTATACTTTAAAGCAGTTTGTCTCTATTATAAAATCTCCTGTATCGAGATGTTTTTTCCAGATAACACATTCATTGAACAAAACAATCCTAGAGTTATTTCGATGAATACTGAAGCGGGACAAAATAACTTCTGATAATCTCAGCCATACACTTAAAGCAGTAATGTGACATTTTTTTTTTTTATTCACATCTATAAATTCTCAGGTCTCTGATCTGAAGGATCACTCCTGGCAGGATACTGATTACCGTATGGGCTATTGGAGAACAAACCTGGATCAGTTGTATTCAAGGCTAGTATCTGACTGATGGAAGTATCTCTTCAGCCTTAATGTGATAAACCTGAAGAGAGATGACATTTTTTGACTATGAGTATGCTAAAGTCTAAAATAATTCATGAATGACTCCAGGGAGTATAATGTAGTACATATCTGAATAAATGCATACCAAAGAGACATGACCCATAATTTAAATTAATTATTATTAATTAACTATATTATATAATTATATAACAAGAACTGGAGCAATAGCACAGCGAGTAGGGCATTTGCCTTGCATGCAGCTGACCTGAGTTTGATGCCTCTGCCCTTCTCCGAGAGCCTGGCAAGCTACTGAGTGTATCTCGACCGCAAGGCAGAGTTTGGCAAGCTAACCGTGGTGTATTCCACATGCCAAAAACAGTAACAAGTCTCACAATGGAGATGTTACTGGTGCCCACTCGAACAAATCGATGAGCAATGGGATGAGAGTGACAGTGACAGATTATATAACATATTATATAATTAATTGTAATTATAAATAACATGACCTATGTTTAGATATGAATTCTTGTTACATGTGAGGTTTGACAGCTTTTTTCCATTTGTTTTCACCTAATTAGATAACCTAATATGCTAACAATAAGTTCCTTTCTTCCACTCAGTCTTCCCCTTAATTTAAATGGCTTTCTAATATTTCCATTCAAATGGCTTTGATGATAGTCTACACAACCATTTAAGGCCAATAAAAGTAAAAAGAGAAAATTTATAATATCATAATTTAAGTTTACTTAAAAATTAAAAAGACTGTTAGAGCAGAAATAAAATTTGAAGTTTATCCAATGAAGTTGCAACTTTTTCTAATTTTTGACAAATAAAAATATTAAATCAGAAAAACATTAAATTCAGGTTTTTTATATTTATTCAATGCAAAAATTGACTTGATAGAGATTAGAATTTAGTAATTTTCAAAGATTATCATTTTCCTTAAGAGGCAAATATGTTTTATATTTCATCTGCATAGTTAATTTGCCATTTGAATTTAGACATAGCTTTTAGCTCTTTTGAATCATCATTTTCTTATTTATGAAATTAAATTTTTAAATAATGTTACCAAATGGAGAGGACTATAGTGAAGATCTCATGAGAATCAAATATCAATGGGTAATGTATAATATGATTACATAGGATATGGCCATCTGGAGTGGCAGAAGGCAAGTTAAGTACAAATGAGAATTATTGAGTCTTTGCAGCAATTCAAGAAAAATAGAGGCCAATTTTAAATCCAAGTAAGGTCAAAATTGATAAAGTTAACATGAACATGTTACAAATGCAAGAAGAGCAATAGCTGAGTAGTAAAATTTGAAGAGATTTGATAGATTGATCTAGATCTATCTATCCATTATCTATCTATCTCTATCTATCTATAGATAGAACTTGACATACTACTTAACATCTTTTAAACCTGGCACACATTGTATTGGACAATCCTTTTGTTATTAAAAAATGAGAATGAAAATCAAAAGCAAAGAGTTAAAACATCATAAAATCAATAAAATAATATCTATAAGAAAAATAACTGTGGCTAGTGTTTCTGTAATATCTTACTTATGGGCAAAAGAGTAGAAGATGGTTGTCTATACTGACACTTTGCTCATGCCACTTTATATATGTAGGTTGTTACATTGTGCTCAACCGACTCTATGTCCACTTTGACTAGGTGCTCACAGGTATATTCTGACATTTACGGTTCTCATTTTCATCTGTGGTCCTCTTTGTGATTTGAGTAGAGAATTTAGGAGGAAAGTTCTGTGGGATTAAAAAAATCTAGAATGAAAGAATTAATGCTAATATGAAAAAGAGATATTAACAATTAAATATTTTATTAATAACAAAATTACATTATATTTTAGTGAATAAATATTAATGATCAAGAATTTGTGATATGCATCCATAGTAACTTTGAACATGAAAAATTCAGCTGTGTGCCAATAATTATGTCTTATAGGTTTATAAAAAAATGCTATAGTTAGTGAGTGCTAATAATAATATTATCAGATGGTATTGAAAGAAAAGATTTGTGAATAGTATATTCAGTTAACTCCTTGGGGAAATTATCAGAGTTTACAAGTAACAGAAGTATTAGTAGCTAGTGTACATTTTTCTCTTCTAAATCATATTCAGTTTAAAGTGCCAGTCTTACAGGGAAAAATAACTTTTTTGCAGAAACGACTTTTACTGCACCTCAATTAAGAACTTCATCATAACTCTAGCACTGTACAGTAGCATATGCTTATTAGTTCTTTAGCATTTAAATTGGCCTAGAACCAAAGTCATTTTCTGGGAATCTTGGGAAATGGTGTTTCGACTCAAAGCCCAGGGTCTCCATAATATATAGTATGTGTTATGCTACTGAGCTGCGCGGCACTCATTCATCAAGTTTGTTTTCGGTTACTTTTATTAAAGTGAAAAGTCTTACATAGAAAATCATTTTGCAAAGCTAAGCTTCAAAAATCATAGCTATTCACTGCATATTTCATAGTTAAATAGAAAATTATCAGAACTTATGCTCTGCCCTGTAATATTACTATATTGCTAAATTGTTATTAAAATATCTGCTCCTAACATATAGAGGCAAGTATCTGTCAGTAAAGCTGTCAAACTTGCAAACTAGTTTCAGAAAAACCAGATTCTGTGTTAAGCCAAGCAGAAATGTAACAGTCACTTCAAGTTCTGAAAACCTCAGACATCCTGCCATGAGAGCAAAGAAGTTTCCTAACACAACCCACAGATGACCTCAGTCAATTTGTTTATGGGGTCCTGAGCCTAATCCACTGAACCACACAAAAATCTGAAGAAATTCTTTAACTGTAATGTTTCCAATGTCCTTTTGAGTCAATGGTTGATATAACATGATATGACAGGAAATGTCATATTGTTGAAACTGTATATTTACTTTGTCACCTCTCAAATATTACTTGACTTATGGCCACACTGGATTAACTAAGATGAGAAGAAAGTAGTTTTTGTTCTTTTATTTTATTTGAAGTATATACTATATCACCAATAATAAGATGGATAACCCTGCAGAGAGTTTTTAAAGATAAGTTTTCTTATGGAACAGCTTTCCGCCACTTTTGAAAGGCAACTATATATTTCCTACCTAGGGTTTCTTTTCTGGGAAAGGAGAAGTGGCCATTTCAGGTATTTATTCTTTAATATTTCACGTACATTATCTGAATGCAACATTAACTTATAGGTTTTGAATAGATTATTATACTCATTGCATGATCAAGTCTTTCTCATGGGCACAATTTGCAAGTTCACAAATAACCCAAACATTAGCAATTTAAAAAAATATGTTTTGAGCCAAAATTGAGTCATTTTTCTCAGACTCTAGATTGTCTCATTTCAGTCTTAGTTCCCTAGGAAAGCCTCACTTATCTGCCAGTGCTTTTGGTTGATCTAATAATAAGATAAATTCATATTTTGACATTTTTCTTATCAAAAATGTAGATTATTGATTGATTATATATCTCCATTTGTAAAAATTAAAAACCACATAAAATATTAAAGACAATATACATCATCCTCAGAGGCAATTGATCTCTGAAAAATGAGGAACACATTTTGTAAATATACAATTTTGACTACTTCCTCCTGAAAGTCACCAGGCTATAGTACAGGCATGAGAAACCCAGGAAGATACCGGTGTATTTGTTTTGTTCTTATCAGTTATAAAATAAAATTATTTATTTTACTTTTTATTTCATATTTTTATCTCCCAGACACTGCCATGCTCCAAGCTGCTCTCTGGACACTCTGGCTGAACCACACGTATGAGTGAAGCCCCACAGAACCACGTAAAGTGGAACTTTGTGACCTTGGACTCCAGGCTCAGTGAGACCCAGAAACAAGATCCTTTGTCTGCCTCCTCCTTCTCCAGCACTCCAGGGATGAAACCCAGAGGATGCACCCAACCGGAGCCAGATAAATACCTCACTGCCTGACCTCCACTACCTCTACTACCCAGCCACAGCCACACTCAGGCCGCTTTCCTGACACATCATAAGACACTTAATATCCATTTTTACATAATTTCTGCAACATATTTGATGGGGTTTAAATATGGTGTGAACCATGGAACACTTGTAAGGGCGACTGAAGGCTGCCTATCCCTCTAGGAGAGTTTGGCAAGCTAGAAAGAGTACCCTGCCCACACAGTAGAGCCAGGCAAGCTACCCATGGCGTATTCGACAAAAAACAGTAACACCAATGGGCCTCATTTGTCTGACACTAAAAGAGCACCCAATATGGCAGCGTTAAGAAGGGTGAGCAAGGAGAGACTGATAAAATCTCAGGGACGAACTAGACTGCCAAAACTAAGAAAAACTAAAAGGACTGTCTTTACTTTCAATGCATGTACTGGCATGAGAAGCATGCATTGAGGACCTGATGGTGCAAGCACAGGAGATCAAGTACGACATCATTAGTCTGACCAGAACGAGAAGGCACCAATCACATCATGCCATTTTTGACACTGGAGAAGAACTGTTTCTCAGAACATGAGATAACAGAGGAGTCAGTGTCCTTGTCAACAGGAACTTGGCCATGAGCATTAATTCATTCAAATGCCTAGCAACCCGAATTGGATGACCATGATTGAATAGATGTGGCTCACTGTTGGCAGTTTCTATCTTTGTCGTTTACGCACCAACATCCAACTACGATGAAGAAGAAATTGAGAAGTTCTACACGGAGCTGGAGAAGTTCTATAAAGAAGACCACACCTTCTACAAGATCATTATTGGTGATTTTAATGCTGAGATAGAACCCAGAAGGTCACCTGAAGAACTCCACATTGGTACCTAGAATGGAACTTAGAATGGAACAAACAGGCTGAGAGACTGTCTGAATTCATTATGTCTACCAAGACCATTCATGGTAAATTATAGTTCCAGAAGGCCAAATCTAAACGTGGGACATGGGAATGTCCAGTGGACAGTTCCCCAATGAAATTGACCACATCATATTCAATGGAAGGTCTTGCTTGAGCAATGTCGCTGTAGTTCCAAAATTCCAAAAGGGATTGAACCACCATCTCCTTCAAGCAAAATCATACTTCACAGAGCAGGGAGAAAGGTCTGCAAAGTTAAGTTTAAGAAGACAACTCCCAGAATGACCACCAACTGGGAGCTCTTTGGCACTATTGTGGCAACATGGGAAGATGCTGAGATGCTGTGGTAGACAACAACGATGAGGAATAAAATCGACTAGTTCAGCACCTCTGTGATTGTGCGAAGAATGCCGAAAGTGGGAAAGGCACAAACAGATGCCTTCTCTTCGGAAACTCTCAAGCTCATTCACCAATGTGGTTTGACATGAGCCTCAGGCAACCACAAGCTAACATCTGTGCTCGAAAAGCTGTGCAGAGAAGCTTGATAAAGAAAGATCTCAGAGAGAAGAGCAGCAGTGTTGGCCGATGCAGCAGAAGCTGGGAAAAGTATTCTCAATGCTCGCATGTACTTCACCAATTATAAGACCAAGCAAGATTACTGCCCTCTGACGTCCTGATGGACCTATCACATCTTCCAGAAGAGCAATGGAGAGGATTATTCACGACATCTACTTGGATCTCTTTGACAGCCATGGCCACCTACCAACATACCAAATTCCACAGGATGGATAAGTCATTCTCAACATTCTCCCTTCTGAAATCCGACATGCCATTTCGTCGGTAAGGACGCATACAGCACCCGGTCCAGACAAGGTCAGACCCGAACACCTGAAGAATCTGCCTGCCAGTACTATTAAATACACTGGCTCGCTCTTCACACACTACCTGTCTGAATGCAAGGTTCCATTCCAATGGAAAACCAGCAGGACCGTTCTATTGTTCAAGGGAGACATCCACGACATGGGCAACTATCACCCAATCTGCCCCATCTACAAGTTTTTCACTCGAGTCATCCTGAATATAATAGGCAGAACACTAGATGAAGAACAACCATGCAAGCAAGTCGGGTTCTGAAAAGAATTCAGCACAATTGACCACATCCACACCGTGACCAAACTCATTGAAGTTTCTCAAGAGAGTTCAAGATCCCACTCTGTCTAATGTTTATCGGTTTAAACATTAATGTTTATCGGCGTTTGATTCTGTTGAAACTGAAGCGGTCATCAATGCCTGAGCCATACAGGGTGTTCAAACTCAGTACATCAAGATCCTTCATGAGCTCACCACCAGGATCTTACCATTCTATAAGGAAGTTATCATTGACATAAATAGAGGGGTTCAGCATGGTGATACCATTTCCCCGAAACCCTTCAGTGCCACCCTTGAGAATGTCATGTGATGACTGGAATGGGAAGGAATGTGAGTGAAGATAGACAGTCGACAAGCCCACCACCTCTGCTTTGCTGATGACATCGTTCTCATAATGCCAAACATTAGCCAAGAGGCACAAATGCTGGTCAACTTCGACCACGAGTGTGGAAAGGTCTGCAGCTGAATCTCAACTAAATGATGTTTATGAAAAACAAACTAGTCCCTGATGTTCCATTTGCTCTCAATGGAATGAACATCTCTGAATGCAGCAGCTATGTGTACCTGGGTTGAGAACCAACATAAGGAACGACTTGGTGCCAGAACTGCGCAGGAGGAAGAGAGCAGCGTGGAACACCTTCAAGAGCATTGAAGAAGTAGCTAAGAGGACGAAGAAACTCCGACTCCAGGCACATCTTTTCAACACCATCGTTCTTCCTGCACTAACATACGCCTCAGACACCTGGGCCCTATGGATAAGAATGCTATTCAGGTATCCCAAAGAGGAATAGTAAGAGCTATGCTTGGAGTATCACATTTCACTCAAGTGAGAGAAGGAATACAGAGTTCTGATCTCCGTTGATGATCAAGAATCAGGGATGCTGTCTTGTTTGCCAAGGTGACAAAAATCAGATGGACTGGACACGTAATGTGATTTAGAGATAACTGCTGGATTAGAGCTGTTACCGACTGGATTCCACGGGACATCAAAAGACCGCTTGTCTGCCCTCCTACAAGATTGTCCAACTTCTTCGTCAAAACCCTGAACGAATAGTTTTAGGCTCTTCCTGTTCTGGAGCGAGCTGATAACATTGGGCTACTAGCACACCACAGGGATGGATGAAGACACTACTGGTGCTCGCTCGTGCAAATGCAATATCAATGGGATTACAAATGATACAAGTGATTTTTATCTCCCATGCAGTATCAGGAGACTATGGGGCCCTTCCTGGAGATTCTCGGCATATTAGAGAAGCAGTTAATACGAATAAATAGGATGCAGTGCTACACAGCTGCTTTAGCAGTGATTTGAGGGCCTCCTGGGTCATATCCAATGATACTCAGAGAACCAAGTGGCATTGGGGATCAAACTTGGGTCAACAGTACGTAACACATGTGCCTTGACCCCTTACTCCCTCTTTATGTCTCTATCTAAAAACTCTAAATTTAAGAACTGAGCAACTAGAGACACTGCAAAGTTAATTGTCAAGGCACAGTGTCAGAAAGGAGAAAGAAATATTTCCATAAACAGAAGTTCAATATCTGAATTTGAATGTTTACATTGAGTGTATTAGTTCATATATATGAGGGATACTATTGAGATCAGAAAAACAAACATCTAAAAAAAATAGATATGTCAGGATCAGAAGTTACTATCAATCCTAAAGTAAACCATCATCCTAGCATTGAGAGTAGAAAACTTGACAATTAACTGGAAAAATCATAGTACAACTGTTCTTCAGCAAGACAAACCAAATGCTAGAATAAATGTTATTTTTCTCTTATCAAACATACCTTAAATATATGAACAAAAATGATCAAATTCTTTAAAAATTAGTTAAAATATCCCCAGGATGGGGCCAGAGAAATTATACAGCTGGTAGGATACTTGCTTTGAGTGGGACTAACCTACTTTCAATTACCAGAATCCCATATAGTCACCAGAGTACAGCAAATAGTAATTTCTGAGCTCAGACAGGAATAACACCTGAACATCTCTGGGTATGGCCCAAAGCTAAAATTGGTCCAGAAAAATTGGTTCAGGAAATAAAATTGTCATATACACCATATCAATAAAATAATATAGAAAAATAATAAAATTTACCATGCCTGGTATAAAAAAAGCCATTAAGTTTAATAGAAAATAAATACAGTACAATAGGAGAAAAATAAGTCAACCCAAAAAATCACAAAGACAGAGACAGAAAGACAGAAGAGATAAAGACAGCTCAATCTCCATTGCCTGGCTGGGAGTTTTAATATATCTACTGCTAATCTCACCCCCAGTCATCCCATTATCTATTTTGATTGGAGACCTTCTCAGTGGGTGAAATTTAAGTGACCGATTAAATTAACTAGTGCACTGAGCACTCCACCCTTCTACTCCTGCTGTATTACATCAAGATAAGTAAGAGTTTTTCTTTTGTCTGCATTTTATGTAGTAGGTATTCCTGCTACATGGTTAAATCCTGCCGAGTATAATCTAGAAGAAAGTCAGATACTATTTGAATTAAATGAAGAGTAAGGCATTGTCAGGATTTGTCTTACAAGTACAAAACTTTTATAAAAAATACAAGGGTGTGATTTGTGTGTTGTTTGCTCTCTCTCTCTCTCTCTCTCTCTCTCTCTCTCTCTCTCTCTCTCTCTCTCTCTCTCTCTCTCTCTCTCTCTCTCTTTCCCTGCTTGCGTTTGATGCTCTTGAGCCACTGTGTATGGACCAGATCGGGATGGCTCCTCCTTGTGCTCTGCTTCTGTGTGTGCCACTGTCCTCTCTTTTGTCTGACTCTCTATCTCTGTCTCTGTCGTCTCTCTTCTGGTCTCTTCCAACCTCTCTCTGTCTCTGTCGTCTCCCCTCTGGTCTCTTCCAATCTCTCTTCTTCTGATCTCTCTCTCTCTGGAGCCCTTCTGCTTCTCTCTCTGGAGCTGCTCTCGCTCTCACTTCTAACTCTGTCTCTTACTTCTGACTCACTTTGTGCTCTTTCTTTCCTCTGCTTCTGACTCCAATGACTCCGATTCTCTTTCGCTTTATGATCTGCTTCTGTGTCTCCTCTCTCCACTTCTCTTACAGTCTTAGTTTATACAGCAGTCACATAGGGTGGTGACACAAAGGTGGGTTGAACATTAACAAATCAATAAAAAGGAGTAAAACCACTCCTCCAGGAGATTAACAAAATCTCATCTAAGGAGATTACTCCAGATTACTAGGAGATCTGTTTAAGGACAGGATCCTATCGAGGGTGTGTCGCTTTCTTCTTTCCTCAGCTAGCAATACACTTAAATAGTTGTAGTAAATCTACTTCTAATATTTCTAGCAATGTCATTCTATATGAACACAGCAAGAGATATCAAATTTAAAGTTTGGTTCTTCCTGAGGACATCTCACTATAGATTCAAGACCACAGTCCTCAGGCCAAGTTAGTCTTCCTAACCCCAGCAGGATCCTAGTCTCATTGTTACTTTTGGATCATGACAGCATTTGTCTATGACTATGCTCTCAACTTCTAGTTGAGTATTGTGGTGATTTGGCCTGGCCCATTTCAATGCCAGTGTAGCTCACAGCTTGCCCTAGGTCCACTCAGTCCATCATCAGGACCCTGCTTTTTTGGTACTAGGAACTAATGGCAACTGAGTAGAGAAAGCAGATGTCCAGGAGTAAATATTATTGGAGTCAATCAACTCCCAAGTTACAAAGCATAATATTAACTGTCTTACTGTGTCATTATAGAAAGGACATTGCTTTAAGATAAACTAAGTTCCCTGTGGCAAGACTGAAAGGACAAACCCAATGCTATCCTACACAAAACAAAATAAAATTTACTCTGTAAACTTCAGAATTGATCTATTTTGGGCTCAGAATTATTTTCCTATAGGGAAGAGATAATGAGATGGGTAATAATGTTGGAGCAGGACAGTTTCTAACTTGTTTCTTTTATTTTTACAAATAATTACATTGTAAATTAACTCAATTTAAAGGATGGTGAAAAAATAGTTTATGAAAACTACTGATTACTAATTCATTTCGTTGTATTTTTATGTAGAGCACTATATGATTTAAAATGCTAATTTATTTGCACATGTTAAACTATCCTTGCATGTCCAAAAATGAATCATTATGATATGTTGTTGAACTAGATTCTTTAAAATTTTGTTGAAAAATTTTGCATCAATGTTCATTACTAAAATTTGTCTTAGTCTTTTATTCCTAGTAAGGTCAGTCTTTGCTTTGGATACTAGTGCACAGTTAGCTTCATAAAAGCTGTTAGGAAGGAATCCTGTTTCTTCAATATTTTGGAGATCTTACAGAGTAAAGGTAGTAAATCTTTGAAGATCTGACAACTCACAAGTGAATCCATCTGGACAAGTATTTTATTCTAGGAAACTCAAACAGTTTGACTACTGTTTCAATTTATTTGCTTGTGATTTGCTTGTTCAGTTTCTCTATTTCATTCATCCTCAGTTTCAGGAAGTTACAACATTATAAAAATTTTTAACTTTTTCTGAGCTTTCCAGTTTAACAAAGTAAGTTTGTTTATAGTTACTACTCACTCAGGATATCTTGAATTTTTGAGAGAGAGATACTGTAATTTCTCCTTTTTCACCTTTGATCCTATTTTCTCTGGCGATTATTTGGGACTTGAAATGTACTCATTTTGTATCACCTGGAGCACACAGATATTCAAAAATCTGTAGCTAAGTCCATGACTTGAAGTGTTAGGATTTCTGTTGGACTCATTTTATTGTGAAGGGGTTCAGAACTTGTGACTTTGCTTACTTGAAATAGGTCACTAATATTTGCCTGCTATAAGTACCAGTCCTGAATATCAGGCCTAATTTATTTCGTCCCATCAAATCAGCTTTTATAACAATAGAATTTTAAGTTTGGTAAAATACATTTGGCTTGCACCTCTCTTTTCCTAGAGCAAATTTATATGCCTTAGTAGTCTCTGCTCTGCATCCCTGTCTCTGAGTGATCACATGCCTTGGATTTTAAGTCAGCTTCTGCTCCTCATTCCACAGTGGTTAGTCTCTCAGGAATTATTGTGAATGCATTATATTATGAACTTTGCCTGTGAGGCTTCATGCAAAATTTTGCAGTTAGTTCTGCTTTTGATGAGGTTTTGATGAGCAGTTATCCCAGTAATGCTCTCAGATCACTTCCTTTTTTTGCCATCTTGTCTCCACCCGCACTCCATCTATTTCCCTATTTAATTTGTTGATTTCTATGCAGTACTTTCTCATATTTTCTCTGCCATTATTGAGTTTTAATATTGTTCATTTATTGTCTTTCTGATTTGAGTGAATATCATGAAGACGGCTGCTTTGAAGTTGTTTTTCCAGAAGTTTAATTAATTCTGTCGCACACATTTTTCACAGTGTTTTGTATTGATCTATCAATTGAGATGAATTCCTCTTTCTACTCATTATGGTTTGTGTTCTGTGTTTATTTTTATGGGTGAAGCTAGACAATTCTCTTTACCAGTCTTTATGTAGTGATTTTGTTAGAATTAAAGTAAGTTATAGGCCCAGGGTGCTGACCTTGTTTTTTGGACCTCACTTCTTTTTTATAATCCCTCAGGAAAAAGAACAAATAAACAAATAAAGATAGCAACAAGAAAGAAAAAAATTGCAATGTAACAAATTTGTAAATCAGAACTAAAAGCATTTGTATTGTTGATAGCACATTAGCTAAACTTTAAAAATATGAGACATTAATTATTTTTTTTTGCTTTTTGGGTCACACCTGGTGATGCACAGGGGTTACTCCTGGCTCTGCACTCAGGAATTACCCCTGGCAGTGCTCAGGGGACCATATGGGATGCTGGGAATCGAACCCGGGTTGGCCGCGTGCAAGGCAAACGCCCTACCTGCTGTGCTATCGCTCCAGCCCCGAGACATTAAAATTTTTAAATAAAATGAGAGACATGTGATCTCAAGAAATATAACATTAGAGTCAGTGCTCTAGAAAGAAAAGAAAATGGTAAAATTCTTTTTCAAATAATTAATATTGAAAACTACCTGTACAGGTAGTTTTCAATATTAATTATTTATTTTTAATTATTTATATATAATAATTATTTATTTATTTTATTATTAAATAAAATTAAATATTTTAATTTCCTATATATAGGAAACAGACATCTTTATCTTGGAAACTAAGAGTTTTAAACAAAATAATGGCAAGCAGAGACATATCTAGACACATACATGTGTAATTAAAGGAAACATTTAAAAATTTAATCATAATTAATTAAATACCACAAATCAAATATTTAGAATCTAAGAAAAAAACAAAAGAACAGCAAAGGGACACTTACAATGGGATCCCCATAAACCTAATTCCTGACTTGTCTAGATAAGAGAAAATATTATATCATTTCTTCTTATCTTCTTATAGATAAGAAGAAATAATATAATATATTTATGTATAATGGCAAAATAACCTTCTGACAAGCGGTTTCTGTATAGCTAGTTTAATGTTGAGAAATGAAAACTTACTAAAGGGAATTATAGCCAAACAACAGTTAAAAGAATTCATCTACACTAAAGTGGCCCTGCAAGAAAATCTAAAGGAACTTCTAAAGTATTTTAATATTTTGGAAGTTCCTTTAGAAAATACCAAAAACGTAAAGTATGGCTCATGAGGAGAAAAGATGGGGTGCATAGAACTGGCTTGATATTAAACTTCTCGGAAGTTATGGTCTGTATTATGTCAACTTTATCCTAAAACAAAAATAAATAATAAAAGAGATGGGAAGGTGAAATGGAATCTGCTCATTACACTGATGGTAACTATCTAAGTGAAAGACATGAGAAAAGCAAAAAATAGAACAAATGAACTGAAAAATCACCCCCAAAACACATTGCATCACTTCAATGCAAATATTTACATCAATTTATCTAGACATATATACAAGGAAAAAATATTACAGAGTAGCTGATTGGATAGTTAAAATAAACCAAATACCAAGATGTTTCTAGGAGACACCTGGATTGAAACAATACAAAAAATAAAAAACCTCCTGGGTTCAAAGTAAAGGGTTTGAAAAACATATTGATAAGTCATAAACTAAAGAGGTCAATACTAGCATATTCTTGTGGATACCATACCCTTCCTCCTAAAAATTGTAATTTTAGGAGGATTTAACATCAAATTATATGCATCAAAATATTGTTAGACCTGGAGAGACAGTGATAGATATGCAGTGGTAGTATTGTACTTTGATATCTCACTAACATTCATGAATGAATAAATCTTATTAGAAAATCACTAAGAAATATTAGTGTGGCACAGTGGAACAGGATCTATTTGAAAAATATATATGCATGTGTATGCATATATATGTATATATATGTATATGTATATATATATATATATATATATAGACAGAGAGAGAGAGAGAATATCCCAACAAGAGTTACAAAATAAGTGTAGTATACAATGTGATCCAGGGAATAAATAGACAATAAGAAGTCAAAAAATACTTTTAAATAATACATGAGATAGACTTAAATGAAGAAATGACCTTGAGATACAGTAAAATCAATCTTAGGAGAAACGTTTATAACAATTAAGATCTGAAAAAATATCAAATAAACAGTCTGAACTTATAAATAAGGGAACAAGAAATAGAATAAATGAAATCAAAACTTGGTAGAAGGAAATCACAAAACAATTTAATTGATACTAGATTGGTTAACTTCTGTATTAAACCATCCTTGCATTCCTGGCATGAATCCTACTAGGTGATGATGGATGATTTTTAATGTATTGTTGAATTCAGATGGCAAATATTTTATTGTTGATCCTTGCATTTATGTTCATCAGAATATTTGTCTACAGATTTTTTTGTATGCAATGTCTCCATCTATATTTGATATCAAGGTAATACTTGACTCACAGAAACTGTTTTGGAGAACTCCTGTTACTGAAAGAGTCTGTAATGGATAGATAGCATATGTCCTTTAAAGTTTGGCAGAACTGATTAATAAACCCATCTTGGCTGATTTTGCTTTTAAGGAGATTTTTTTATTAACATTTTGATTTCTTTGATTGTAATTGGCTTCTTCAGATGCTCTATTCCTTTTGATCCAATGCTGGAAGGTTGTATGAATAAAATTAATTGTTCCTATCTTCTGGGTTGTCCGTTTCATGGCATAAAGATTTTTGAAGTAATTCTTGATTGTCATCTGAATTTCTGTGGTATCTTTTGTGATGTGTTCCTTTCATTTATAACTCAATTTATTTAAGGTTCTTTCTCTTTCTTTCCTTATGAATTGTCTACCAGTCATTTTTATTTTGTCTAACAATCTACTCTTGGCTTGGTTGATCTTTTGAAATATTCTCTTTCTAGTTTGCATTTCATTTATTTCTACTCTTATTTATATTATTTACCTCTTAATCTTCAGTTTGGGTTACTCTTGTTGGTGTTTTTCTTGTTGGTACTTTAAGCTATGTATTTAAGTTATTAATATGGGCTTTTCTTTGCTTCCTAATAAGCCTTCACATTGCTATGAATTTTTCTAAAACTGAAAACTATCATCAGTAGGAAGCTTGCTATAGAAAGGAGTAGTAAGGATAGGGAGGACGTTGGAACAAGATTAGAATATGTGCATTAAAAAGTTTTGTAAACTGTGGGGCTGAAGTGATAGTACAGTGAGTAAGTCGTTTGCCTTGCACGCATCAGACCTGGGTTCGATCTCTGGCATCCCATATGGTCCCCCAAGCACCGCCAGGAGTAATTCCTGAGTGCAGAGCTAGGAGTAACCCCTGAGCATCACTGGGTGTGATCCAAAGAGCAAAAAAAAAAAAAAAAGTTTTGTAAACCGAAGTACCTAAATTTTTTAAATAAAAAAATGAAACCCCAGAAAGAGGCCTGGAGAGATAGCAGATAGGGTAAGATATTTTCCTTCCATATCACTGACACTGGTTTGTTTTTCAGCAACACATATGGTCCCCTGAGTCCATCAGGCCTGATTGCTAAACTCAAGGCAAGGAGTTAGGCCTAAGAACAGGCAGGTGCAACACCACCCCACCCCTTAGGGAAGAAATAAACAAAATAGAAATTAAATGCAATGCAGAAAGTCAATGAGTTGGTTCTCTGATTTCATAAATTTATAAAAATTATAAAAACCTTTAATTCATCTTTTTTTTAAAATTTATTTATTTTTAATTAGAGAATCACCGTGAGGGTACAGTTACAGATTTATACACTTTTGTGCTTATACTTCCCTCATACAAAGTTTGGAACCCATCCCTTCACCAGTGCCCATTCTCCACCACCCGTAAACCCAGTGTCCCTCCCACCCTCCCCAATCCCATCTCCCCCCCACCCCACCCTGCCACTGTGGCAAGGCATTCCCTTCTGTTCTCTCTCTCTAATTAGCTGTTGTGGTTTGCAATAAAGGTGTTGAGTGGCCGCTGTGCTCAGTCTCTAGCCCTCATTCAGCCCGCAACTCCCTTCCCCCACATGGCCTTCGACTACAATGTAGTTGGTGATCGCTTCTCTGAGTTGACCTTTCCCCGGAACGTGAGGCCAGCCTCGAAGCCATGGAGTCAACCTCCTGGTACTTATTTCTACAGTTCTTGGGTGTTAGTCTCCCACTCTGTTATTCTATATACCATAGATGAGTGCAATCTTTCTATGTCTGTCTCTCTCTTTCTGACTCATTTCACTCAGCATGAAACTTTTCATGCCCATCCACTTGACTACAAAATTCTTGACCTCCTTTTTTCTGACAGCTGCATAGTATTCCATTGTATAGATGTACCAAAGTTTCCTCAACCAGTCATCCGTTCTGGGGCATTCGGGTTTTTTCCAGATTCTGGCTATTGTAAACAGTGCTGCGATGAACATACATGTGCAGATGTTGTTTCGATTGTACTTTTTTGCCTCTCTGGGATATATTCCCAGCAGTGGTATTGCTGGGTCAAATGGGAATTCAATATCTAATTTTTTGAGAGTCGTCCAAATTGTTTTCCAGAAGGGCTGAACCAGTCGGCATTCCCACCAGCAGTGAAGAAGGGTCCCTTTCTCCCCACATCCTCTCCAACAGCGGTTGCTTTTGTTCTTTTGGATGTGTGCTAGTCTCTGTGGTGTGAGGTGGTATCTCAAAGTTGTTTTGATCTGCATCTCTCTGATGATTAGTGATGCAGAACACTTTTTCATGTGCCTTTTGGCCATTCGTATTTCTTCCTTGGTAAAGTTTCTGTTCATTTCAGGATCGGACGGCGGCGGCAGAAAGGTGCCAGGCAGGGGCTTCAGGAGAAGCCCCGAGCCGCGGCTTTAATTCATCTTTTTAAAATAAAAATAAAACCCTAGTAATAGAATCAAAAGAAATAAGTTACAATAGATACTATAGAATATTTCACAGAAATACAACTTATTATATGACAAATTCTTATAAGCATAGAAATTTATAAACATAAAAGCATAAAACATATAAACATAAAATTTATAAATCCTAAAATCAGGTGGCTTATAAGTCTCATAAAACATATAAATATGAAACAAAATATAGACAAATTGTTATAAACATACAATATTATAAACATAAAACCATGAGGAAACAGATACCCTACAGGAACTTCTGGCAATTTAGGAAATGAAAACAGTGATAAGTCCCTTGAAAACACAGATCAAGGAACAGTTGAATTCATTAGCGATTTCTATCAAGTCTTCAAAGATATTCTAATACTTAGGCTTCTCAAATAATTTTAAAAAATTGGAAAAGAGGGAATGTTATGAAACATATGAGGCTAAAAATATTCTGATAAAACAAAAATAGGGGCATCAAACACACACAAACACACACACACAACACCACCATATATAGTAATATCACCATGAACATATATAAAAAACTCCTGAACATCATTCTAGCAACTGAGCTATATAATTGAAAGCATAGTATACCACAACCATTGAAATTTATTTTAAGAATAACAGGGCATTAAACATATAAAAATGAACTTATCTATATCAAATAAATAAAAGATAAAAACCTTATGGCCCTACCAGTAAATCTAAAACAGAGATATACAAACTTCAAGTCTCTAATTGTAAATATTCTTAAAATGAAGAGATATAGAATGAATGTCAGTTAAAGACAAAGAAAGCTAACATAACCGTCAATAGTGAAAAGCTGGACTTCCCTTCTGAGTAAAATTAAGATAGGTATGTCTATCCACACCACTGTCAGTCTACATAGTATTAAAACTATGTTCAAAATAAGGGAAAATAAATAAATAAAAAATAGAGTAAACTTTGACTATTTTCCATAGATGTGATCATATACATAAAAAAATCAAAATATAAACAAAAAACTGATTTTCCGTTACCTATAGTTTTTATAATATGCTTCATTTAAATTATAAAAAAATTAATACAGCCAAGGGGTAAACTATGAACTCAATCTACAATCTGTTGTACAGTTATATTCAATAAGAGGAAGTAGAATAGACACCATTGGTATTCAGTTTATAGGGCCCAGAGATGTAGCACAAATAATGCATGCAGTATGATTCCATATGTGTCAAGATCAAAAGCAAGCAAGGATCTAAAGCTTATATAACAGGTGATTGAACAATGGAATTTTTTAAAAAAATAATTATAATCTAATTATTTAATTACATAAAAATATATAGATAATACCCACACATGCATGTACATTCAACTGTATACACACTGTAAATGCATTCATATGCATTCATTTACATGTTACATTGATTTATTTCAAAACTAATATTTGGAGGATGTTATTATTTTATTTAGCAATTTTAATAATTAAAAATAATGATGAAAATATAAATCTTTGAAATAATTTTTACTCTCACATTAATTTAATGTCTTTGAATATTAAAAGTAAAACAACTACATTGACCTTGATTTTCTAATTTCTTCAACCTCAGAATTATATCCCAAATAATAAAACATTATTATAGCCTGTTTTATGCAAGTTTTAATGTTCACTATTTTACAACCAGAGAAGTTATTAAGGATTTATACTCTTTTACCATAGAGGTTATAAGAATTATGTACTGAGTGATCAGAAATAAATTTGCAAGAAATTAAAAATACAGAAACAAAATAGTTTTGTTGAAATATATTTGCTTAAAATTGTTGATGCTGTTTGACATGTAGCATATTTCACAAAGATTCTGTGTGTACATACATATATAGGACATTCATGTAGCTTGGATATATCTACATGCTATATATAGGGATAATAAATGGATTGAGGGATTAAAAATAGACTACTACATTATAATAGAAATTATAACCTGTAAATTATTATGCAAGTTTTAATTAACATGAGAAAAATATATATAATAATTTAAAGAATAGTTTTAAACTATCAATAAGAATGCAATGTTCTATATTAAACCATTTTAAAATGGTCTGATGAAGCTGTGTATGGGTATAAAGGAAGACGGTAATTTGGAAAAAAATAAATATAAGCATATCAATCACTGTATCACTGTCATCCCGTTGTTCGTCTATTTTCTCGAGCGGGCAACAGTTACATCTCTATTACACTTCGCCCTGAGATTTCAGCAGCCTCTCCTTACTCCTCTTTCCCAACAATGGAGGCTTTTTCAGGGTCAGGGGAATGAGACCTATCGTTACTGTTTTTGGCATATTGAATATGCCACAGGTAGCTTGCCAGGCTCTGCCATGCGGGTGGGATACTCTCAGTAGCTTGCTGGGCTCTCTGAGAGATATATGAATATATCTGTTACTGTATTTGGGATATGAATACACCATGGAGAGCTTGCCAGGCTCTCCTGAGGGGGCAATAGACTCTCAGTAGCTTGTCAGACTCTCTCTAAAAGGGAGAACTAGGCTATTAAGGCTATTAAATGCCCCGATTCGAGCAGCCATAGAGATCTCGGCCCAGGGTCCCGAACACCTGGGTTCCTCTGCCGGTTCCTTCATGTGTGAGGCTTGTCCAAACATGTGGAGTGTGGCCTTGAGCATGGCTTGGCTGGGTCCTAAAGGTCTTCAACTGTCGAGGTTCTGCTCAGGTGGGGAGGGAAGCACAACCCATCCCCTCCGAGAGGTCCCAGTGAAGCATATCAATATTCCTTCAAAAATAAATTTGTTAATGGCATATATCCTTCTTATATAAAATTTATATGTATATTTCCATGAATTTTTACAAAATGAAAACTACTGTGTATTCAATAAACTTTGTACCAACCCAAGAATAATTATTCTCCATAGGGTAGTCTTGACTATTTTGGGAGTTGATATACAAAAAAAATCATTGTTTCTTGTGAATAACTTTGAATTGATTTGTAATTTGCTTCTGTGAATTATCTAACATTTTCTGTAAAGTAACAACTGATTCAAATTTGAGTGGAATAGTACCATACAACAATTGTATGTCATGTTATATATTTTTAAATTAATAAATGTATTGTGTTGTTGACTAATTTAGTGTTCCTAATTTTAAAACATTGCAAACATGTATTATTTTCTGATGCATCTTTTTACACATGTCCTTTGGGTACTCATTGGGTATCCGTAAATTTTAATGCAATGACTAGCTAATAAGGCAAATGAGTGCATATTTAGTGTGCATTTATCCTGGTCACAACATTTTATAATTAGGTTGCAACATTATTCATGTGTGCTGTGACTTCATTTCTCCCAGATAAATTCCTGTAATATTTTGTTTGTATCTGTAGTAGTAGCAATATTTTATATTATTATCTGTGAACAAGAGGCAAGAATTCTAGATGCTCTATATTTTCTTCTTCCTTCTTTCCTTCCCTCTTTCCTACATTCTTTCCTTCTTTCCTTCAGTTCTTCCTCTCTGTTGGATAACATTGGTTTGTTTTTTTTTTGCCTTGCCACAGGAAGTGTAGGTTTATTGAGTTACTCCCATCAAAGTGCTCCCATTCTTCTGTGTTTATTTGTAAACTGTTTCTTTGTGCTCTGCTTCCCCAACCTGTCAATCAGCTTTATCTCCTAATCAGACACTGTTAACTTATAAATATTGCTTTTCTCTTCTCCTTAAGTCTTTTGCATAGTTAATTCAGAGCAATGTCCTTTCTGTTTAGACGCATGAAGACAGTTAATACTATGCATTTGTAACTTGGGAGTTAATTGACTCCAAATGGTATTTACCCCTGGGCATCTGTTCTCTCGACTTAAGCCTCAGTTGCCCTTACTTCTTAGAATCCCGAAAGCAGGATTCTGACAAGGGAGTGGATGGACAGATGGTAAGCTGTGAGCTATGCTGGTATCGAAATGGGCCAGGCCAAAGGGCCATAATACTTAACTATAAGTTAAGAGCATGGTCATAGACAAATTCTGTAATCCAAAAAGGAACAACTGAATTAGGACCCTGTTAGGGTCAGAAAAAATTAATCTGACCTGAGCACGGTAGTTTGAGATCTATAGCGAGATGTCCCCAGGAAGGTGACCCCACAAGCTTAATGTATCTATTACTGTGTCCATACAAAATAAATAATATTAAGAATTATAATTAAGATGTTAACTAAGATGTTAATTAAATTATTGGACTAAGGAGAGGAGAATCACCCCTCAGTGCTATTTTGCCCTTGATTAGAAGAGGGCTTTCATATGTTGATTGTGCTACTGGATGGGGCGTGGTGGCTACCACCAATGTGGGAGTTGGTGAGAGACAAGAGAGAGACCAAGGTGGCAACTGGGAGCAGAGAGATGAGCAGAAGAGACAGGAGGAGACAGGAGTAAGGGGGAGTGTGAGACTAGAATGGGGGGCTTAGGGAGATTGGAACAGGAGCAAGGGCAGAATGGAATAAACAGCAATTGATCATTAATGAGCCTGGCTCTCATTCCCTCCTTCATTCATCTGTTGGCAGTGGCTGCAGTCACTGGTGGGAAGTGGCCTGAGACCAACTAACAGATAACAAAAGAGAGCCGCCGGCTTTTCCCTAGTCACCTAGAGACTACACAGGGTCCCTCTTCGGGGCCCTGCTTTTGGGGTGCTAGGAGGTAAGGGCAACTGAGGCTTAAGTTGAAAAAACAGATGCTCAGGAGTGAATATCATTCAGAGTCAATTAACTCCCAAGTTACAAAAGCATTTCATTAACTGTCTTCTTGAGTCTATACAAAAAAAGGACATTGCTCTGAAATAACTATGCAAAAGACTTAAGAAGAAGAGAAAAGCAATATTTACAAGTTAACAGAGTCTGATTGGGGATAAAGGTGATTGACAGGTTGGGGAAGCAGAGCACAAAGAAAGAGGTTACAAATAAGCACAGAGGAATGGGAGTACTGTGATGGGAGTAACCCAGTAAACCTAAGTTTCTTGTGGCAAGGGAGAAAGGACAAACCAATGCTATCTTACATCTCCCTCTTTATTCCTTTCTCCCTCTATTTCTTTCTCTCTTTCATTCTCCCTCTTTCTTTCTTTCTTTCTTTCTTTCTTTCTTTCTTTCTTTCTTTCTTTCTTTCTTTCTTTCTTTCTTTCTTTCTTTCTTTCTTTCTTTCTTTCTTTCTTTCTTCTTCTCTCTCTCTCTTTCTTTCTTTCTTTCTTTCTTTCTTTCTTTCTTTCTTTCTTTCTTTCTTTCTTTCTTTTTTTCTTTCTTTCTTTCTTTCTTTCTTTCTTTCTTTCTTTCTTTCTTTCTTTCTTTCTTTCTTTCTTTCTTTCTTTCTATTTCTCTCTTTCTCTTTCTCTCTTTCTTTCTGTCTTTCCTTCTCTCTTTCTCTCTCTTTCTTTCTTTGTTTCTTTCTTTGTTTGTTTGTTTCTTTCTTTCTTTCTTTCTTTCTTTCTCTCTTCCTTCCTTTCTTTCTTTCTTTATTCTTTCTTTCTCTCTTTCCTTCTCTCTTTCTTCTTTCTTTCTTTCTTTCTTTCTTTCTTTCTTTCTTTCTTTCTTTCTTTCTTTCTTTCTTTCTTTCTTTCTTTCTCTCCTTCTCTCCTTCTTTCTTTCTTTCTTTCTTTCTTTCTTTCTTTCTTTCTTTCTTTCTTTCTTTCTTTCTTTCTTTCTTTCTTTCTTTCTTTCTTTCTTTCTTTCTTTCTTTCTTTTATTCTTTCTTTCTCTTTCTTTCTCTCTTTCCTTCTCTCTTTCTCTCTCTTTCCTTCTCTCTTTCTCTTTCTTTCTTCGTTTTTTCTTTTTTCTTTCTTTTTTTTCTCTCTTTCTTTCTCTCTTTCTTTCTTTCTCTCTCTCTTTCTTTCTTTCTTTCTTTCTTTCTCTCTTCCTTCCTTCCTTCCTTCCTTCCTTCCTTTCTTTCTTTCTTTCTTTCTTTCTTTCTTTCTTTCTTTCTTTCTTTCTTTCTTTCTTTCTTTCTTTCTTTCTTTCTTTCTTTCTTTCTTTCTTTCTTTCTTTCTCTCTCTCTTCTTTCTTTTCTTTCTTTCTCTCTTTCCTACTCTCTTTATTTCTCTCTTTTCTCTTTCTTTCTCTCTTTTCTCTCTTTCTTTATCTCTCTTTCTTTCTCTTTCTTTTCTTATTCTCCCTACCTCCTCTCTCCTTCCCTTCCCTTCTGTTTACACTCTTTTCCTCCCCTCTCTTTCCCTTTCCTGCTCTTTCCCTCCCCTCCCGTGTCCTCCCCTTCCCCTCTTCCTGGTCTAGCAGAACAATATAAGGGTCTGAGGATGCAGTGCTTCTCTGCATCTTCAGTGAACAAATCAGAGTAGTGTAATTCTGCCACCTTCTTTGGTAGTTGAGAACATCTTAAACCAGTATTTTTAATGCACACTAGACAAATATATAGAGCTGGAGATCCTGGCTTATCCTAATATACATTATGCGCCAAACATGTATTGTATATCACCTGCTGGTTATCTATTCTCAACATTCATTAATATTTTGAGTAAATGAATTTCATTGATTAATAATTTTTTACTTGTGAATTTAATCATTTTGTAGTCATGAAGTAGTGTATATTTATTGTAGTATTATTTTGAATTTCTTAGAAAACAAAAATGTTGAATAATGTATTTTCAAGATAATAACATCTTTCCAAGATAATATGTGACTAAAGCAACGAGACTAAAGAGATGAAAAAAATGAGAAAAAAATAGATTGAAGACTGATAGAGAAAATAAACAAGGCTACTCTGTCTTAGAAATGTAAGTAACTTACACTTCTAGTATGCAAGTGTAATATTTTGTTTGGGGTTATAAGCGATGATTTGTGATTTGTTGTAGTTTTTTAATCTTCACCAAGCATTTTAGTCAAGTGGACACCCTCGGGTAATAGAAAAAATGACCCCTGAAATTTCATACTTCTTGGGTCCATTCAAAGAACACATTTTAAAAGCTAAAACCTCTAAGAAGTCCTCACCAATTCCTTCAGTCTGACAACAGTGGGCAGTCACGTTTGCTGCAGTGTTTAGCCTTGGACTTGGTTTACTATTTAAATGTATTCACAAAACAATGATAAAAAATGAATTGGAGAAAGCATAAGTAGAGTCAAATATTTAAAATACTTTATTTCACTGAAGGATTGGAACGATAGCACAGCAGGTAAGGCGTTTGCCTTGCACGCTGCTGACTCAGGTTCGATTCCTCCATCCCTTTCAGAGAGCCTGGCAAGCTACCAAGAGTATCCACCCCTCACGGCAGCACCTGGCAAGCTATTTGTGGAGTATTTGATATGGTCAAAACATTAACAACAAGTTTCACAATTGAGACATTACTGGTACCCGCTCCAGCAAATCAATGAGGGACGAGAGTGCTACAGTGCTATTTCATTAAAAAGCAAAGATAATAGGCATTTGTTGAACAATTTCAAATTTGAGAAAGGTTGATTTTCAGAATATGAGATAAAAATAGCATATTTATAAACTTATGAATTGAATGAAGCTAGTAGAGAGAGAAAAATGACAATTTAGCATGTAAAAAATGCTAAAATCTTAATTTTGTGATGTGATATATTTTACTTAGAAATATTTTTAGTCAAGAAATTCATCTAGGCTCTCCACCCAGCGGTGACCCAAGCGGCCACACACGAGCGGTCCGTCTGTTTCTGAACACCCATGAACCCATAGGCCAACTAACTAATTTCGGCAACAACAGCTTCTTGCAGAAATGTCTCTAGACTGTGAACCAAGCTACAGCCCCATGCTGCCCCGGGAGAGGAAAGGTTTTTTTCTCTCTACTTTTCCTTTCCCCGGTGGCAGCATGGCGGCTGCCATCTTATAAGACCCACTAAACAGAGGTACGAGATTGCAATAATGCAACTTCTGGCAGAAATTTCTCTGGACTTGGTTACTAAAATGCCAGAAATCCAAAACCTCATATGCTCTTCATTCTCAGCAATGGAAAACAAATTATCAAATGCTGCCTTTTCGACAGGTCTGATTGTTAGGGGAAAATTCCAAGTAATAATAGTGAGTTTCCTGTTGAAATAGTGAATGTAATCAAAGTTAAGAAAGGTAAAGTGAAAATCATCAGCCACACTGGGGCCAGCGGGGATCGGAGGTATACTGAAGTTCTTGGTGGTGGAACATGTGCACTGGTGAAGGGATGGGTGTTCGATCATGGTATGACTGAGACTTAAGCCTGAAAGCTTTGTCACTTTTCACATGGTGATTCAATAAAACAATTTTAAAAAAAGAAAAAAAAAGTAATTCATCTGTATGAGATAAACAACAATCATAAAAATGTTTATGGGTAAATATCTTCATGGAAATATATCACTTTTTCGTGATACTAAAGGAAATATTCTTTATATTATGTACCTTCATGTATATTTATTTTTAAGGAAATATTTTATATTTGCAATTTATTATGCAGAATATTTTTCCAAACTGATTTCAACTATCTTATTGAAATATCCTCCTGTATTGCACTTCTCTGATGTCTATCTTACACTGCTTTATATTGTTATAATCCAATGGAGTTTAATTAAAATCTTGTAACCTTGACATATTTTAAGATCATAAAAATACATGCAACCTAAAATATATGCTTACAATATGATTTAATGAATTCATTCATCAGGTGATAAAATTCTTCCCCTTAGAAGTGGCCAGTGCCTTCAGCAGCTTATATATCATTTTTAACAGAGATTAAAGAATAAATCTCAAAATGAAAAGCGTAAAGAACTTTAAAACATATTTATGGGACTAATTTTATAATTTATAAAATTAAATATATTTAATTTTATTCATTAGATATCTTTACTGTTTGATTAAAATTTAATTCCTATCAAGTAAAATTATTTTAAGCATAAAGTCACAGTTTGAAAGAATAAGAAAAGAATATGATATGTCATGATAACACCCAAAGAATAACAAGCTTATTAAGAATATTTATTAACTGGTAAAATAATATTCAGTAATATGTTTGATATCAGAAAAAAATTGCTTCAGAGTAAAGAGTATTTTCATGAAAAAATGTAGCCTTTTTTAAAAAGAGAAAGGGATCTATTGTTGGAGGATACAATAATCTTGAATGTTTATTCACAGAATATTGTCACTGTCATTGTCACTGTCATCCTGTTGCTCATCGATTTGCTGGAGTGGGCACCAATAACATCTCCATTGTGAGACTTTTTGTACTGTTTTTGGCATATAGAATACACCAAGGGTAGATTGCCAGGCTCTGCCATGCGGGTGGGATACTCTTGGTAGCTTGCTGGGCTCTCCAAGAGGGACGGAGGACCACCCTGAATGCACCTGATCACAGAATATTAGGACTTAAAACTGAGTGAAACAACACATGATGCAAGAGAAATAGACCAAATCATTCAGATTCTGATTTTAACTGTTCTTCTCTAAATAACTAGTAAAATTGAAAGAAATTAGTACAGAAATATAAACTGAACAACATACAAAATTACATATGTGTATTCACACAATGTGTGTGCTTGCTGCATGCTTTTGATGATCCTGAGCTACTCCCCATCCAGGCCTGTGGCTGCCTTCAACCAATGCATAAAAGAGCGAAAAGGGCCGCCCAGCTGGTTGGTGACCAATCGCCATTTATTCCAATCTCAGTCCCTCCATTTATTCAATTCTGCACACACACAACCATGCATATTCCAGTCTCACTGAGCAGCCCATTGCAGTTTTACTCTAGTCCTCATTCCCGTCTCCTCCTGTCCCTCATGCTACTTTTCCTGCACCTAGTCTCTCAGCCTTGGTTGTCGACCCAATTCTCGGAGTTCAGGGTAGCAAATACACATAGGTGAGATAGCACAATCAACAAATGTGAAACTTCGCGGGAAGCTCTTCTAAGACAAAGATCTCATTCTGCTAGGAGATCCAGTTAAGGTGGAATTTCATCAAAGGGCTTACATCTCCTTTCCTTAGTCCATAAACAATCATAATAATCTTTCTAGTTATTTTGTATGGACAGAGTAAGAGGTTATTAGTCTTATAAAGTAGCTCTACTGGGGACATTAGTCCTTCCTAACCCCAGCAGGGTCCTTATTCAGTTGTTTCTCTTTAGGCCATGACAGAATTTGTTCATGATCGTGCTCTTAATTCATTATAAGTTTTATGGCACTTGGCTGTTACAATGCCATTGTAGCTTACAGTTTGCTCTGACTCCATCAAATTCCCTTTGTTGGACCCTCCTTTTGGGGTGCAGGAACCACGGGTGACTGACACTTATGTTAAGTAAATATGACAGCAGTCTAGAAGTAAATATAATTCAGAGTTAATTGACTCTAAGTCACAAAAGCATAGCATCAACTATCTACCTGCGTTTATAGAAAAAAAAAGCTCTAAAGTAAACTATGCAAAGGACATAAGGGAAAGAGAAAAGCAATATTAACTTACAAATGCAAAATCCAGAGTCCCTAGAAGAATGTTATCTTAAAAGTCACAGGGTCTGATTTGGGGATATAAATGATTAATAGATAGGAGGAGCAGAGCACAAAGAAGAAAGATAAACACAGAGGAATGGGAGTGTCTCGGAAGCACTGTGATGGGTGTAACTCAGTAAACCTAAACTCCCTCTGGCAAGGAAAAAATTATGGAGGAGAAAGAAGGAACCAATGCTGTCCTATAACATACATGTACATATATATATATATATATATGTTGTATACATATATATGTAACTGAAATGATATAATATACTAATATACAACTACATATTTTTTCTTCTGAACAGAAAATATTCACAACGTTAGATAATATTCTACTGTTTCACTGTATCACTGTCATCCATCACTCATCCATTTTCTCGAGCGGGCACCAGTAACATCTCCATTGTGAGACTTGTTACTGTTTTTGACATATCGAATATGCCATAGGTAGCTTGCCAGGCTCTGCCATGCAAGCAAGATACTCTTGGTAGCTTGCCAGACTCTCTGAGAGGTGCGGGGGAATCAAACCTGGGCCAGCCTCGAGCAAAGCAAACTCCCTACCTGCCGTGCTATCACTCTAGCTCCATCATATTCTACATCAGGAGTAATTTGCCATGTTTTTGTCTATGATCCTTTTTTTTTGTATAATACACAAATTAAGCAGGATTTTTATTTTAAATATTTTGAAAGAAAGCAGGCCAGAAGAGATTGTATAGTGGGTAAGACTAAGTGCCTCAGGTAAGACAAGCACCTGTCAGGTAAGACAGGTGCTTGTCTTACCTGAGGCAAACCTAGTTAGAACCTTTCACGTCATATGGTCCCCAGAGCCCTTTATGAGTAATTCCTGAGCACAAAACCAGGTTTGGGTTCCTTTTTCTGATTCTTTTCTAAGATCTTGATCTGTGAAGTCAAGCTATCTATGTAGGCCCTTTCTTCCTTCCTAAGAAATGCTTGCAGAGCTATAAATTTTCCCCTTAACATGGCTTTAGCTGCGTCCCATAGGTTTTGGTAGCTTGTGTCTTCATTCTCATTTATTTGGAGGATCTCTTGATTTCTTCTTTTATTTCCTTCCTGATCCACTCATTGTTCAACACTGAGCTGTTTAATTTCCAGGTGTTTGTTTTGGTTCTCCATGTCTGTGTGTGATTAACTTCTATCCTCAGCGCATCATGGTCTGAAAAGATAGTTGATACAATTTCTAATTTTCCGATTCTATTGAGGTATTTTTTGTAGCCCAGTGCATGATCTATCTTGGAAAATGTTCCATGTGCACTGGAAAAGAATGTAATCTTTCTTTTTGGGGTGTAAATCCCTGTATAAGTCTATTATGCCTCTCTCTTCCATTTCTTCTTTCAGAGTCAGTGTTTCCTTTCTGAGTTTTGTTCTTGTCGATTTATCTAGAGGTGATAAGGCAGTGTTTAAGTCTCCAACTATTATTGTGCTGCTTGTGATGTCCTTTTTAAAGTCTGTTAGGAGTTGTTTTAATTATTTAGCCATTCATTCATTAGGTACGTATACATTTAAGAGTGAGATTTCTCCCTGTTGTACATATCCCTTGATAGATAAAAATGACCTTCACTGTCCCTTCGAATCTTTTTCAACCTGAAATCTATGTTGTTGGATACTAGTATGGCGACCCCAGCTTTTTTGAGGGAGTTATTTGTCTGCAGGATTGTTTTCCATCCTTTGACTTTGAGTCTGTGTTTGTTCTGATTGTTCAGGTGTGTTTCTTGCAGGCAGCAGAATGTTGGGTTTAGTTTCCGGATCCATTTTGCCACTCTGTGTCTCTTAATTGGTGCATTTAGACTGTTGATATTGAGAGAGATTATTGTCATGGGGTTTTGTGTCATCTTCCTTTGGGAATTGTTGTTCTTGTGGGGTTCTTTCTTGTCTTACAATAGCCCCTCTAGTCCTTCTTTTAAGTTTGGTTTTGAGTCTATGAAGTTCCTGAGCTCTTGTTTATCCAAGAGATAGTGTATAGTTCCTTCGAGTTTGAGTGAGAGTTTAGCCGGATAAAGTATTCTTGGTGATGCGTTCATTTCATTGAGTTTTTTCAATATGTCCCACCATTTTCTTTGGGCTTAGAGGGTTTCCTCTGATAGGTCTGCTGTAAATCTAAGGGGTACTCCTTTGTATGTGATTTCCTTCTTTGACCTTGCTGCTTGCAGTGTTGTGTCTCTATCCACAGTATCCATCATTCTGACTATAATGTGCCTTGGGGTCTTTTTATTCAGGTCTCTTTTTGCTGGTACTCTTTGGACTCCTTGGATCTGGATGCCTGCCTCCTCCAGCTCTGGGAATTTTTTAGCAATGTCTTTCACTGTGCCTTTTTCATTGGGGTCACTTCCCTGTGCTTCTGGTACTCCAATGATTTTTATGTTGTTCCTCTTGAGGTCATCCCCTAGGATTCTGATTCGCTCTAGGACCATTTTGACATCTTTTGCCATTATTTGTTGTTGCCTGCAAACTTCTTGCAGCTCATCTTCGATCTCGCTGATTCTGTCTTCGGCTGTAGTCATTCTACTGTTGAGGGCTCCTACTGAGATTTTTTTTTTTTTTTTTTTTTGCTTTTTGGGTCACACCCAGCGATGCTCAGGGGTTACTCCTGGTTCTGCACTCAGGAATTACCCCTGGCAGTGCTTGGGGGACCATATGGGATGCCGGGGATCGAACCCGGGTCGGCCGCGTGCAAGGCAAACGCCCTACCCGCTGTGCTATCGCTCCAGCCCCTCCTACTGAGATTTTTAATTCATCTACCAATTCCTTTATTTGTGTTGCTTCCATTCGTAGCTTTGACATTTCTGCTCTCATTTCTTCCTGCATTTTCTTGGTGGACCGCTCCAATGTTTCATTTATATCCTCCCTTAATTTATTGTATGTCTGTTCCATGGTTGCTTGGAGTACATCTACTCTCCTCAAGATTTCCTCTCTGAATTCTTTTTTTGAAAGGTCTTATAGGTGGGTAGCCCCTGTTGAGGCTTCTGGAATCTTTTCTTCATCCTCTCTTCATGGAGCAGATTTTCTCTGTTTATTCATATTGGTATGGAAATATAGAGTTCAAATGTTCTAGTTGTCTATCCCTATTCCCTCTTGCTGGGGGAAGAGGGGCTCTGCACTAAACTGATAATGGTAGCCTTGTATCTATTCTAGAATTCTTCCTTACTCTCAGGCATTCATCCTGATTTATGTGGGGCCTCTAGTGAAGGTTTAAGGCTATGCTCTCCTTGCAAAGTTTCTATTGTTCACAGATATTTTTCGTGAAGGTAGAATAAGCTAATATACCACTGACATACAGTGATTGGGATGGCCACAGTATTTTTCAAAGAAACAGGTTATATATATTATGCTAAAAAAATAATAACTGCAGCTCTGGCAGGAAGCCACGTTCATTTTGAGGCCACGCCCCCTGAAATACAACCCACATTAACCACTTGGGACACCGGCAGTGCTCAGTACATGACAGGGGTGACACAGTTGGGGAGCGAGCAGAGAGGTGTGGGGATGAGCACAAGGTCTGGAAGTTCCTGGGAGACCAGGGGTGGGGGGGGTCTAGGGCCCGACTGGGAGCCGTCCAAAGCCAAGTAGGAGTTCCTGGTGGGCAGATTGCCTGCAGGACAGGGGCAAAGTAGTTGGGAGTGAGCAGAGAGGCCTGGGGATGGGCATAGGGTCTGATAGGTACAAAATTTCTAAACAAAATGTTAGCAAGATGATGCAATATAAATTAAGTGGATGAGTTTATCATACTATCACTTTCACTGTCACTGTCATCTCGTTGCTCATCGATTTGCTCGAGCAGGCACCAGTAACATCTCCATTTTGAGACTTGTTACTGTTTTTGGCATATCGAATATGCCACAGGTATCTTGCCAGGGTCTGCTGTGTGGGCGGGATACTCTTCATAGCTTGCCCGGCTCTCTAAGAGGGGCAGAGGTATCGAACTCGGGTCTGGTCTGCCACGTGTAAGGCAAGCACCCTACTGCTGTGCTATCGCTCCAGCCCAAGTTTATCATAAAATTAGCTAATTCACAGTAATAGAAAACTAAAAATGGAAATACTGTGGCAATTCAGTAGACACAGAAACATTATTTAACAAACCTTCACACATTTTCCTTATAAAAACTTCCATCAAAGTGCAAACAGAAATTTCCTCATGAAGATATAGCAATTATGTATGAAAAATTCCTGTTTCACAAAATAGAACCATACTTTATTTAATTATACTTTACATATTTTGTGTATTTTACAACTGATGATTTTTAGCTTCCACAGTAAGCAAGTCTTTTAGAAGTATTTTCCAGCAGCTCAAGGAATGGTTTTTAACTTTTAGCAATAGAAGGTGGGAGTGGGAGTAAAAGGAGTGAAAAAGTCTAGGGATGCTCTTGGCAATGCTCAAGGATTATTTCTGGGCAATGCTAAAAGCACCATATTTTGTGCTGGGCATTGATCTAGGATCAGCCTCATGCAAGGCAGGCAGTTTTCTCTTTAGCCGGTAATGAATTATTTTTGGCAAGTATATTCTTGCACAACAGGAGTGATTGCTGGATGAGGCTTATGCAAATGTGCTGATTCAGGATTACAGTAAATCATGGCCCAGATGGGCCCCAGTCCAGTGGGTCGCAACTGGATGCTGCTTGAGATTCACCTGAGCTTAGAAGTGACCTCGGTCCCCCGGGACAGGTCAGGCACATGTCCCTGTCCACTCTGTAAGAGGATGGCTGAGGGTTTGTCCATGCCAAGTATGTCTAACCCCATGGCAGATCCACTTTCCAGGCTGTGGTTACTGGGGCCTTCAGGGGCTGCCTGTGCATAGGAGCCCCTGGCCTCAGAGTCAGTCCCTGGCTTTAGTGACCACCCTGTGGGGCCCAGGGTGAAGTCCCGGGGCTCGGATAGTGTTGCAGTTTCCTTTCCCATAGACTGATCCAAGCAGTCCTGACCCGACAGGCAGCCTGGATCCCAACCAGCTTCTCTGTCCATAGAGAGGCAGGAGCATTTGGCAGTGTCTCCTTTTGGATAGGTCTGAGAGTTGGCGTCCAAGGGTCTGGTCGGTCACAACATTTCTGGTTCCAATATGGGGAATTTTTCTTTTTTTTTTTAATTTCCAGGTTTGATTTTTCCACCCCTCTCAGTGAGCCCGGCAAGCTATGGAGAGTATCTCGCCCGCACAGCAGAACCTGGCAAGCTACCCGAGGCATATTCAATATGCCAAAAACATCTCACAATGGAGACGTTACTGGTGCCCACTCAAGCAAATTGATGAGTAATGGGATGACAGTGGTACAGTGATACAGTGAATTTTAAGTCTGCATATTTTAGAAATGTTGCACACTGGAATAACCTGAAGTGGAGCACAAAAATACTATTACAAGTACCAGAAGATGTAACATTTCTGTGACTCAATTGTATTCTGTGACTCAATTGTATTCTGTACTACACAGCCATGATCTTAAACTAAAGTCTGATTTTACCACCTCCATTAAATATTTTATAGACATTTCTGGCAGTAAAACCATAAGTAAGATAAATTTATGTCATGGATTTATAAGTAAAGCTATATTTCTTCTAAACACTATTATCAATGCAAAGGATCATATGAAACTGATGTTTCTCTCACGGATGACCTATCTTCGATACCCAGCACTGAATAGATTTCCCCCAGTCTCACTACATATAATCCCTGAACACAGAGCCTGGAGTAAGCATTAAACACTGATAGGTGTGCACCTAACCCAGAAAGCAAAAACAAAAATCATATGGAAGATCTAGAGATGTGGTTCTCTTCCACACATCCCTGCAGCATCATACTGAATGCCCCAGCTGACCCCCTGAGAATCACTGTGTGCATTTCAATAAAAATAGTAATAACAATAGCACTGTAGCCCTGTTATTCATCGATTTGCTCGAGTGGGCACCAGTAATGTCTCCATTGTGAGACGTGTTACTGTTTTTGGTATATCAAATACGCCAAGGGTAGCTTGCCAGGCTCTGCCATGTGGGCAGAATACTCTAGGTAGCTTGTTGTCTCTCTGAGAGGGACAGAGGAATCTATCCACGGTCGGTCCTGTGCAAGGCAAATGCCCTACCCACTGTGTTAGTGCTCCAGTCCATACAATCAAATAGAGTGTTTAAAAGAGCTACTAGTAATATTTTACTGAGGCACATGATCTTATAGCAATATATGAGATTTTAATTTTTATGTAATTTTAAAAACAATTGGAAATTTAAATTTCTCAGACCTAAAAGAATACAATCAGAAAACCAACAAACGATTTACAATGATTATACATTAAATCCAGAAATGTTTTCCTGAAAGCATTAAAATCAACCCTACACAAATAATGAAATATATATTATTTATGGCTTAAAAAAAGAAAGCTCCTAGTTCTGCTATTACTTAGATGTTTCTTTTTTCATAAGGCAATTTATAAATTAAATAGTCTATCAAAATTGCAACAGACATACTTTAACTAGTGAATCATACTTTGAAAGAGAACACGTTTTGATATCTAAACATCAAGAGAAGTGTGGACTTTTGTAGAATGACAAGTACAACGTGGTATTCTAAAATTTTGGCAGATTATTTAAAGAGTCTTGAGTTTAAAAATATGTTTACTATAAAACAACTAATTTTTTTCAGAAAATTAGAAAATTTACTAAAGATATCTTGAGCATATTATAGTAAAATCATATCCAATCAAGAAAGCACTAAACTTTTCCATCTTTACATGAGCCATTCACAAAATTTAACTGAACATTCATGAAAATTTTAAACATAAAATGAAAATTATGAAACTCTTACAGTATAAGGGTGTTTTGGGTGTTTTAGTATATAAAACAATTTTAGGATACCAAACTCATGAAAAAAACTTTATAAAGTGTATATACATACTCAGATATAATATAAACTCATTGTTTTAAAAGGAGGTCATTTTAATTTGTTGGCTAATTTTTTAAGGTGCTGTGCTTTGCCATGAAAACAGAGACTTCCAAATAATTTACTTTTACATTACCTACAATAGTTCTAACTTCAGCTGTTTAAAAAAACAATGCTTTTGAAATCTAATGATTCAATTTTAAGATAGAGTAGTTACATGCAGTGTGTTTTTAAATTTATATCAACTCCTTTTATGTACACACCCTCCTACATTGCCTTACACATTGACTGAGAAATATCATCGTTTTAAAGAATAAAACTTTTATGAGGTTCTAATTTAATGTTACTGAAGTCTCAGTAGTTCCACTGGTCATACAGTGAAGTAAAGTAGAAAGATATTCAGTAACCTTTTGATGACAGTTTCATGGAAGTATATGAAGACAGCTGTAGGTTATTCGCATACATAAAAAGCCTTTCTCATATAATTTGAATTCATAAAACAGTATCAGGAAATTTTCAATGAAACATTGAATGTTAAGCTATTTGATGTAGTTTATCCTGCCAATGTTTTATAGCTATTATTTTTTACATTTTACCACCAAAGTTCTTACTTAAGATTTTCCTCAAGTTTTGTAATCTAAAATACTTTATGTTAAGATTAACATGGTCATAATGAGACTATTAAATTGTTTTACAAGTGAAGCACAGCTATAAAGACTGTTCCAGAACACAGAAGATTGTCAGAAGACAGTGATATGACATTTAACAACCATATTTTCTGGTCATCAACTTCATATTTGATAGAGTCTATGGTACTGTTTTAAATTTCCAATTAGTCAAATATCATTGAAAAATTTAAGAGAAAAAAGTCACTGTTGCAAAAAATATATATCCTTTTATCATATGACAGAAAGATATCAGAAAAGTGATAGCATCTATAGAAATCACCTGTTCTCATATATATTTATGTCTAAGTATATGTATATGTATAGATATGTATACTTTGCATAAATATGTATTTAATAAAAAGCATTCAATTATTTTTCAGCTCAATTGACTGTAGATAAAGTACACTTTGCATTGTGTCTTGCTATATTTAAAAGTTATTTTATTTTATAAAGTTGTTTCTGATGATTTGTTACATTTAATATTCCAACAACAATCCCACCACCATTGCACCTTCTTGCCACCATTATTTCCAAGGTTCTCAACCACTCTTGACCCCAGTAGCAGGCCAAGAACAATTTATTTTATATTGTTTGTTATAAATAATTCACTAAAAATGATCATAAATTGTTTCTATAGACATATGTGAAGATCATTGTATCTCACCATGAAGCCATTAAGCCGTGTATAAGAGATTACTAACATGTTATTACGCGTAAAACCTTGCATCCTTATAGTTTGTTCATCAAGACTGGTTACTTTCTGCCTTATATCCCATCCAATGTGATGTGATATTCCTAATTTATCAGTCAAATAGAGTTTGAGATGTCACAAGGCCACGAATATGGTGTGCTATTTCTAAAATTTTGAATAGTGTTTTATAATTTGCTAATTTTTTCCCTATGAACACCATTTCTATGTAATTGGAGATTAAATAAGATAAACATGCAAGTTCATTACATTAATAAATTTTCTTGATGGAATGATAAAGCTTCATTATAAACACACAAGTAGTTCATGCTCTATTATTCATATTACAAGTCATATGCTAGTTATATAATTACAAAAATACAGTTTTCTTTTTTTCATTTTTTGCTTTTTGGGTCACACCCGGCAATGACAGGGGTTACTCCTGGCTCTGAACTCAGGAATTATCTCTGGCGGTGCTCAGGGAACCATATGGGATGCTGGGATTCGAACCTGAGTTGGTCGAGTGTAAGGCAAACACCCTACCGGCTGTGCTATCGCTCCAGCCCCACAATTATCTTTTTTTAACTGTACAAAAGGAATCAGAGAATTTGATGACATATCTCCGCTTTTTGGTCATTTGCAACTTGAATACAATTTGACTGTACAATCCCAAGCTCCAAAATAAATAAGTACCATGTTATAAATCAGTACACATTATTTCTGCTAATATTCCATTCATTCATTAAAACAGCTTTTTTTCTGAAACAGGGAAGAAATAGAACTTTAGCTATGCAGTTATAACTATAATTCACTATGTAACACTGTAATCTACTGCATATATTATGATAAAGAGGAAAAAAGATTTTTTGTAGTTGTTTTTTGGCCACACATGCAGTTTTCAAGACTTACTTCTAGCTTTATAGTCAGTCACTACCAGTAGAATTAGTCACACATAAGACAACTAGATTTTTGAAAGAAAAAACATTTAAAAATTATTAGATAGACTCACAGACCAATAAAGGAAATAAAATCCAAATAAACTGAATCAGAGATGAATGTGCAGAATTTACACCAGACACCTCAAACATACAAGCGTTCGTAAGAGGTTACTATAAGCAATTCTATGTTACTTAGGAGAAACTAAAAGAAATAAATGAATTCTTAGAATCATATAATCACAAAAGATTGAAGCAGAGAAAGTAGAAACCCCAAAAGACTAGGGAAAGAAAATTGAAATCATAATTATACCAGTTACACAGGTGGGGTGGGGTGCTGGGGAGGTGGGGGGGGAGGTATACTGTGATTCTTGGTGGTGGAATATGTGCACTGGTGAAGGGATGGGTGTTCAAGCATTGTGTAACTGAGACTTAAACCTGAAAGCTTTGTCACTTTCCACATGGTGATTCAATAAAAGAATAAATTTTTTAAAAACAATATTTAATACAATTAAAAATAAATCATAATTAAATATCCCTCCAAGGGAGGATGGGAGGATAGTACAGTAGCAAAGGCTAGTGGTTCAACGTAAGGGTATATGGATATGGTACTGTGTAGGCCCTGTGTTTTGGAAATTACTCAAGCCACACTGCTTGTGTTTTCAAGCCTCTAGAACAACACACACCTTTTTTAAAAAGTTTTTTATTACAAAATCACTGTGATGTACAGTTACAAACTTATGAACTTTTGTGTTTGCATTTTACTCATACAGTGATCATTTACCCAGCCCTCCACCAGTGCCCATTCACCTCCACCAATGATCCCAGTATCCCTCTCACCACCCGCACCCCATCCCCCACCACCCCATCCTGCCTCTGTGGCAAGGAATTCCCCTTTGTTCTCTCTCCTTTTGGGTGTTGTAGTTTGCAATAGAGGTATTGAGTGGCCATGATGTTCGGTCTATAGTCTACTTTCAGCTTGCATCTTCCAACCCAAATGGGTCCTCCCGACATCCTCTACTGGTGTTCCCTTCTCTATCTGAACTGCCTTTTCCCCTAGCATGTGAGGCCAGTTTCAACACATACTTTTGCTCAGGCCCTTTAGGGCTTTACCTGCCCAGTGATGTTGGGGAGGACCACGTGGTGCAGGAAGTCGAATTGCTTTAGGCTCCTGCAAGACATGCACTTTAACCATTCTAATATGTCTGTGATTCCCCAGAAAACTTTTATAACCCAGAAATGTTAAAATTAGGAGAAAGTTATCTGCTCTGCATTAAGTTTTTGTACTGGAGTAGAGGTTAATTGAATTTGTATGAATTATATTTCTTTATAAATTGATATTCAATTTTGAAGAAATAATGTTTTTACAAAATTCTTCTATTTAGGTATAATCACAATTTATTGTTTGTTTGGGGGCCCCATTCAACATGGTCATAGCTTACTTCTGAGTCTGTACTCAGAAACCACTCCTGGTGGGGTTCGGAGGACCTTACGTGAAACAGAGTATGAGCTTGGACCAGCTCCATACAAAGCAAAACCCTTATCTGCTGTACTAACTCTCCAGACCCTAATACTAATATTTTTAAAGTATACATTTGTGGTGGTGTTAAGATGGAATGTTGGTGACTGGAGAGAATGTACAGCAGATTTTCCTTCCTGTGTTCTACCTAAGCCCTATTCCAACATCCCTTATGGCTACCAAGCACTGTCTAGAGAAATTCCTGAGATCTGAGTCAGGAGAAAACCCTTAGTATCACCAGGTGTAGATTCCCCCAACATATATTTTTAAAAAGTCAAAAATTATATTCTCTAGGGGCTGGAGAGATAGCACAGCGGGTAGGGTGTTTGCCTTGCACGCAGCCGACCCGGGTTCTGATCCCAGCATCCCATATGGTCCCCTGAGCACGGCCAGGGGTAATTCCTGAGTGCAGAGCCAGGAGTAACCCCTGTGCATCTATAGGTGTGATCCAAAAAAGCAAACTATATATATATTTTTTTCTATTGTATAAGTTTTAATATCAAATAGATTAAAACTAAATCTGTTAATAATTTAATTATAATATTCAACATAATGTATCTTCCATATATATGCAATCTTTTTATAAACTATAGCAATGTAGTTTATTTTGCCTGAATTTAAATGGCAAATGCAAAATATTAACCTGAATTTTAAGTTGTTTGTTGAAGCATTTTACCAGAAGGTATAAAGTGGTCATGGAGCCCGAGTGCTCCAAATTTTGAGTGCTTTTTTCATTGAACACATTTAAATCAAGTATTTTAATTCAATACATTAGATCACAACCAAATCAAATTTTTCAGTTTGATTTAATATATTGACTTAAAACATAGGATAATATTCTTAAGAATGTTGTGCTCATTTTATGTTTACATTATGAGTTGTGAATTAAATTTTTTAAAAAAAATTTCTAATGAATATAGATAATTTATGTCCTTATAAGCATTAATGACATTATAAAAATATATATAATTAGGTTGAATTTTTTAATCCCTATCTTGTTTTTTTTAACTTATTCTTAAAATTTGTGATATTTTCAATGTAATATCAAGTTTCAGACATGTATTTAAAAGGTTAGTATGATTACCTCAGTCAAATTTTCACAAATCATGACAATTAATTTTGTTGTATTCTAGAATTTTTTTCACTGATCTTTGTTTCTTTAAACTTGGTAATGGTTTCAGATGTGTTTGCAGAATTGTTCTGTTGATAAAAACTAATGTCTGGAGTAAGATTTCTGGTGGAGTTGGACAATGGTATGATGTAAGAATGCCACAAAGGATTCTTAATTCATGATTTGTGAAAGAGTAGATGTATAAGTATAGAAGGAATACCTACCTCATGATGTGGTTGTGGGTTGCATTCCCTCAGAGGGCCATGTGGCCAAGGAAAAAACATTTAAGCACATTTCAGCTTCATTATAAAAAGAGCTGAGTCTCTGGCTGCTACTCAATCTACTGTAAATTCTAAGCACACATGGCAAGTAAACATGGTCCAAACAGACTGCCCTTCATTATAAGACAGTTTTATGCCCTAAAAAGAAAGTTAATTCATTTGGGACTGCAGAGGCAAGTAGAGGGTAGGGAAGCAAGAAGATATACAGATTTAAGGGCCTTACCAATGCCCAAGAGCAGAAAAGAAGGTAAATTAATTTACACATTTGTCAAAATAAGAGTGAAAGGTCAGCATAAAATCTCAACTTTTATATAAAATAGAAAGTTTGGTGAATTTTAAGAAAGCTTTCTAACTTCAGGTCATTTCCACTCAGAATTTGTTTTAGTAAATTCTAGGACCTATTAAACCAAGATTTGCTGTAACAGTGAAGGGGAATTTGCACTGCCACACACTAATAAGAAGTTGGAGAGTAAAACAGTCTTAACCTCTTGTCTTTATGGTATTGAAATTCTTTTAATATCATCTTAAATTTGCTTGATTTCATTCCCCTCCTATTCTGTAGGAGCATAAAACTCAATAGTTTTATTGCCATACTATATTTTCCCCCAGTGGACCTTTATTTTAACTCATTTCATGATAGTGTTATACAAATCTAGTCTCATCACAATGCACCTCAAATATTTCAGTGGCATAACTCACTAAAAGTGGGTGGTTATACAGCCTTTTATTTTACCTGTTCTCTATACTTTAAAAATGCACATTAAAACCAAAACAAAGTCCTTTGCAAGTTAATATCTGGAATGTGTTTTGTTCTTAATTTTCTACATCTAGGTATATTATGAATGCTCCATGCCAGCTGCCTAGTAGTCAGGGCTGGTTTGGGGTAGGATGCGTAGAGGATACCGTAAGTCATTTGGTCTTAATTGTATTTTCCTGTTCCAAAATGGAAGGTGGCTCTACATGATTTACAGTTCATCTTCAAGAGCACTTAACTTTCCCATAAATTAGTTGCCTCTATGGAATATTGGCCATTCGCTGGAAGTATCATGAGTACTTTTAGCTATCCTCTGAGGACATAAAACTCTCTGGATTTCATTCTTTATTATAGGATCCCTATGATTGCAAGGTCACAGCTTCCCCAGATTTAGTCTGATACAATTTTATTTCTTTTCCCTAACAATGCTACTTAAAAGGTAACTTTCAAAAGCAGCTATGTTAATTACAATTTAAGAGATGTCTGCTTCCTTGATTAACCATATTTATTTATTAATTCTCTGATATCATTCACATTTCTGTTGATTATATACTGAGGCAAGGAAAGTTTGATGTATTTTATTATTGATCCTTCACTGTAATCATAATATTTTTGCCACACCACAGAATAGGAAAGTATCATGAGCGATTTTAACTCACACATTTTTGCTATAATCCCTAGAAAATAGGCAAAGTGTTCTGGGAATAAATCAAGACTATCCAATTACCTACTTACAATGGTGGACTTAGATGTAGACTACCTACTTCTGAGTTAAATTGAGATTGTGCTACCTTATACTTCAGAGAGTGAAAAATATATTCTTTGGGTATTCTGTCTGAAATATTTAGGCGATATTTAAATCTAAAAATCTGCTGAAAAGGTGTGATGAAACAATTTAGTACAGGTTACAGATAAAACCTTAAATATGCTAATTAATTCTATACTTGGGCCACCCTTACAATTTGCTCATATGCTAGAGCAATCAGTTGTAGATTTATTTAAGGGAGAAAAATGTACTTAATCCTAAATGAGTAATAGTTAATGACTGATTAGTCATTTTTCTTTCTTTTTTACTACCTCATTTGGAAAAATATTAAACATTTTTCTTTATTTAGTGTGTGTTAATGTGTTCACTTACAAGTAAGATGACAAAGGTTTTTATATAAGTGCTTCTGGATATTTAAGATAATATATATTCATTAGTGAATAAAACAAGTACCCAAAATAAATTCATTGTACAACATGGTTAAATGTGGACAATGAGACTATGCAAAAACTGAAATCCAAATATCACATATCACATGATGTATATTTTATAAATGAAATAATATTTAGTATATGTACTTCAGCAAAACATACATAAATTATATACAATTTAAATATGTATTAATTATAATATAATAAACATTAAGTTACAATCACTACAAATTAATATTAATATAACTATATGTGGTCATAAAATTAATACTATAATTATAATTTATAAATTATTGTATAATTATAATTAAATATACTATTTATTTATATAAATATATATTTAGAAGAACAAATGCCAAAGAGACTCTGCCTGCTTCCTCCAGTCTCCGGCGATCCAGGGGACACACCCATAAGCCACCTCCTACCAGTGCCAGGTAATCTTCTCATCAGTCACCCTCCAGAATTCACAGCCGCTTCTCCCAGAAGGGAGCATAAAATGAGGCCCCCATAACCATGCCACCAGACTCTGCACCAAGCTGTTTTCACTTGGGGATCACCAGAGGGGACAAGTGAGAGCCCTCTCTGCCCCAAGGGACTCAGCAGCCAACCTTCACTACCCAACTGCCCTCACGCTCCAGGCTGCTTTCCACATGCTCGGGCTGAGCCTCACACATGAGTGAACATATTCCTGGACACATCATCATAGACAGAAATAAATATATATGCCTTTTGGAGAGCTCAGCAAGCAATCGAGAGTATCCCGCTTACACGGCAGTGTCTGGCAAGCTCCCTGCGGCGTATTTGATTTGCCAAAACAGTAACAATAACAAGTCTCATCCCACTGACCCTGAAAGAAGCCTCCATCATTGGGAAAGATGAGTAAGGACAGGTTAAAATCTCAGGACTGGGACAAATGGAGACATACTGGTGCCCACTCAAGTAAATCAATGAAAAACAGGATGACAGTGACACAGTGATATAATTATACTATAATTATAATTTATAAATTACTGTATAATTTATAATTAAATGTATTATATATTTATATAAATATATATTTAAAAGAACAAATGACAAAGAGACTTCTAAAACCTATAAGATAACAACAGAATTATATAAATGAACCTAAGAATTTATATTGGATTTCTCAATTTAAATTGTATCCCCCAGATGGTAATAGTGTGACACATACAAATTCTTGAATGAGAAGAAGCTTCAGGGGCTAGAAAGATAGAGCAACAAGCTGAGTTGATGTTTTGTGTTTAGGAGGCCATGTTCAATACCTATCAGTACATGATTAATACCCCAACTTCTGCCAGGAGTGACCTTTTTGTGTGTATTTTACTTTTTTTGGAGGGCCACAGGGAACAATATATGCTGTCGCATTTCAAACCCCAGTCACCGTACACATGACACAAGCATCTTATTGTTCACAAAAATGTAATGAAATGGAGAAAGATAGAGACAGATAATTGGAACTTCCATAATGAACTCAAGACATAACTGCTTTAAATTCTAAGACTAAAATAACCTTAAAAGTTCACAAGTACACCACATAATAAACTCAAAGCAAAAACTGCTCAGAAGACTAATAAATAGAGTGATTCAACACAAAAGGTGGAGGTAATCAGCAAGTGAGAAAAGGAAATGGAAGTCAAAGAAACACAGACAAATTAAGAAAATACCCCAAATCTTATTTTTTTTAAATGCCAGAAAATTCCTTTTGTCAATATCTCTAATTCTTAGTGCACTGAGTTTGAAATTTAAAGGGAAAAAAAACAGAATGGCTGAATGAATTAGAAAATAAGACCCAAGTTTTTGGTCTTCTCAAGAGAACATTCATCATAAATGCAGAATAAAAACAATTGTTCAAGAAAACAGTAGCCTAAAGCTAGACTATCCAATTCCAAATAGACATGTGCTTATGAAAGTAAGGACTGAGTGATGAGAAACACATCATTTGAAAAACATTGACAGTATTCGACCATCAGCTACTTCTAATTTATTCTTTGGTGCAGTATCAACATATTCTTGCAATTATATGGATAATAAGATGAGTTTTCTCTTATAGACCCTTATCATCAATGTCACATATAACATATTGCTAAATTATGGAAGCAACCATGAAATACTAATGCTCATTCACGACTTGTCATTATGACAAATATTCAAGTTGAAATGGCAGAGGGTGTAAGACTAAAGAAAGCTAGAGAGTCATTTGATGGCACAAAGACAGGAGAGTTGCCCAAATACATAATGAACATTGCATGATGATTAATTGATTATATTTCATCACTGGAATTTGGAATTACCTTTTACTGAAGCACAATTAAGTAAAAAAATTTTGGTGTAAATTATATTCTGGTCTCATAGAAAAGTATGTCTAAGTAGATTTTAGATGTTGTAACTATAAAACAAATTTAAAGAACTAAACATTCCTACCCTTCATCTGAACAAAGTTTATCAAAGTTGAGTAAGTCTTTTTGACTCAACTATCATTTCTAAAACCACAAAATAGTGATATCTGTGCAGATATAAAATATAATTTTCAATAAATATACAATTGTAGGTTTATGAAAACTATATTTTTTGAGAATTCACACATTTTCTCATAAAGGTAATGAGAAGTATAGAAAAGCATGCTATGGATTTCATGGCTATGTGTTTTGAAGAAGGAGACAGACTAAATGGCTTTTTCATGTTGTGTATTGTTGGTTCAATTGCAACATAAATATTTGATAGCATAAATATTTTTCTTAAATCTGGGCATAATTTGCCCCTTAAAATAATTCAAACTAACTAAATTACTTTCTCTTAGGATACTTGGCAATAACTTTTATTCACTTATTAGGCATATGCATAATGGGTTATCATGATCTTCCAGTTAAGCCTTATTGCAAAGTAATTCTTCATAAGCACTTTATAATTTTAAGGTAAATTAGCTATATTATTAAATTTTGTTAAAATATGCATGTAAATGTATAGTGACATTATAAAAGTCACTTAAATATGTTACAATCAACAAATTTTATTCAACACCACCACCATCTGCTTCTTCAGTATAATAAATAAAGTATATTACAAGTGAAAAGATTTTATGGCTGAATTATCTGATCACTGATCCCATTCTGGGAAATAATAAAACTCACATTTTTTTCTTGGTACACATAATAATCTTTTTCTGTTTTTCTGCTTCTTAAAGATATGGGAGTAGTGACCACAGACTTGCAGAATTTCAGGGTAACAAAATTTCACTCGCAAAAGTAGATATAGAGAAAGACAAAAGTCTAGAACTGTTATCTTCCCAGCTGCTAGCAGCAGTTACCACAGACATTCATTCTTATATATGCATTAAAGCTCACTAGAAAACATATATAAAGTACTAAATGCAGTACATTTATTAAAAGCTTTGTTTATTGTTAAATTATAACAAAGAATGTTCTTAGCTATTTCCTCATGTAGCCTTAGGTAAGTTAACTCCTTTACAATGATACCAAGGTTAGTTAGAAATCTGTCAAGTCTAAATGAGTCACAGGTGTTTGCAATTTATTTTCTAGTCTTTAATAAAAAAAATTGTTCATTACCTAGAGATAGGCTGGAGTGATAGAACAGTGGGTAGAGTGTTTGCCTTGCATGCAGCAAACCCGGGTTCGATTCCTCTGTTCCTTCCAGAGAGCCTGGCAAGCTAAAGAGAGTATCCTGCCCACATGGCAGAGCCTGGCAAGCTACCCTTGGCGTATCATATATGCCAAAAACAGTAACAAGTCTCACAATGGAGACGTTACTGGTACCCGCTAGAGCAAATTGATGAACAATAAGATGACAGTGCTACGACAGAGCTACAGTGCTACCTAGAGATGTCAGTAAATAAGTATTACTAATCACTTTTATTTTACATTTGCCTAAAAATGACAATAGCAACTGTATTTCTGTGTTATAAAAACTTTGAAAATAAGGTGTAATAATATTCTTCAGGATCTTTGAGTTTATAATGTGCCACAAGTAATGAGAACTTCTTCTGTGCCTCTCTTTGTTGAAATAGTCAATTCTCTTTATTCATATGAAGATGAACAGAGAGTTGATGGTGTTGTGTGGTGGTATTGGGTATATTGATGTGTATGTGTGATGCATGTGGAATGACAACCACACAACTAATTCATTCTCCTGCTTTGCTATCAGAAAAATAGACAAGGAATAGATCCTGCTCTGGATCCTCCAAGTTTGTATTGCAGCAGAGACATAGTTCATTACAGAAAACAGAAGCCAAATCTTTTGTCACCTTGCACAAAGGGTGGTAGAAAGCAGATAAACTTGATATAATTAGCTAAAGAGCATTAACACACATCATACTTGTCTAACCAACAAATGCTATCTGAGCTGCAATCCAATTTTAGACACAAAAGTTTTGTGGGAATGTCAACTGGCCCAGACTTTTTGAAAGACATTATGCACCCTCCTCAAAAATCCTAGAAGCAAAGCTTAGTTGTAAACATTATTATATTTTCTAGAGAAATTTTAATGAAAAATAATAAAGTTATATGAGATAATTAATGCATTATGAAATGTTAGTTGTCTTATTTTGGTATTTTCTGAAGTCGGTAAATTTTTATATTTGAAGATAATAAAAATAAATAAATGCATCATGCAACTATTACATCCTTCAAAATGCTCAAATATTGTTTTGTTACATTATTAAAGTCTAACTTAGATTTATATATAGCAAATAAATACCAAAAGTGTTATTGCTTTTGCAAAGTTGGTGGCATTTAATAAAATTGAGTTTTGCATTTTAAATTAAATTGAGCACAAGATGTGTTTCACAAAATTTTATAAGAAATAGTGATTCCTAAATATTTTAATTCATTTATTAATAACAAAATTTTATTTTCTCGGGTATGGCACTTGTCTTGCAAGCTACTAAGAGTATCTTGCCCGCACAGCAGAGCCTGGCAAGCTACCTGGGGCATATTCAATATGCCAGAAACAGAAACAACAAGCTCACAATGGAGATGTTACTGGTGCCTGCTCGATCAAATCAATGAGCAATGGGACGACAGTAACAGCGACAGTGACAGTGACAGTATTTTCTACAAATGAGTGGACACTTACATCAATGAGTCAGATGGCCATGTACAACAAGATAAACATAATCATCATCATCATCATCATCATCCATTTTTTTCTTGTCTAATTTTCTTTTTGATTAGTGAATTTCTCGAGTGGTCTCAGTAACGTCTCCATTCGTCCTAGCCATGAGATTTTAGAAGCCTCTCTTTACTTGTCCTTCCCAACAGTGCCATATTGGAGTCTCTTTCAGGATCAGGGGAATGAGACCCAGCATTGTTATGGGGTTTGGCATATGAATACACCATGGGGAGTTTGAGAGGCTCTCCCAATGTGGGCAGGAAACTCTCAGTAGCTTGCCAAGTTCTCCCAGAGGAAGAAGTAGGCTATAAGATGTTGTGTGGTCGCAAAGGGGCTGTTTGCTTCCGGAAGCTTGGTTTTAAGCTGATCATAGGACTGGGAAAAGAAATGTGAAGACTATCACTAAAAAATTTACAGAAATATCTGAGAAAAAAGAAAATTAGACAAGAAAAAAATGGAATTTGCAAATATGTCTAAAAAGTGTAATTTGTAGAATAAACTTATGAATTGGAAGAAAATCTGATCTGTCTAGTAGAGTTAGGGTAAAATAACAGTTTAGGTAAAACTATGTATGTGCATATATATTTATGTATGTATATATACATTTTGTACGTCGATATGTAGAATATTCATAATATGCATGTATGTTTCATACATATTGTGTGTATATATAGCATAATATTTTGTAAGAAATACTCAGGTAACCTTTAAGAGAGGACACTTTATATTTTAAGACTCAAAAGTAGATCCTAGAAAAACAACATAGCACTCCTTAGCAACTCATGGGATAATGATTTATGAGTATGAATAGGAGAACAAAACAAACCAGCAAACAATAAAAAGGCACACATTTTTAAAGGTATTTAACGAAATATAATTCTCAGGCAGCATTTGCATTGGCAGGTAACTGATTTGAAATGATAAATTAGGTGATGGGAACAGTAGTACAGCAGTGATGGTGCTTGTGTTGCACATAGGCACCTGGTTTAGATTTTCTGGAACTATATATGGTCCCCTGACACCTGTCATAAGTGATCCCTGAGTGCAGATCCAGATTTATACCTGAATATCACTGGATGTAACACAATCTCCACTTCCATTAAGATAAAAGAAAATTAGTTTTAACATATTAACAAAGAACACATTTAAAGTATAAAACTTCCATGCTTTGAAGACAAAAATAACAATGATAGCTTTTTTGTTCAATCTATAGTTATATGCCAATGATTAGTCCTCAATTTGCATATTCCTTCAGTATTCTAATGAATATTTTTGTATCAGATAAAGGTATTCTCATTTAAATTGTTGAGTGAATATAAATTACAACATGCTTTATTTTTAGCTCTTATCTTCTGCGGTCTTAATTTAAACTTACCATTATTCATGATACTAGTGATGTCTGCATAAATATAATAGTAAGAGCTAGTATGCATTAGTATTTATTCTCTATTTTATAATTTGAATTTTGTATTAGTTGCATACATTCTATAGAGTAATAATTTTGATGATTTAAATATTTTTAAATTAATAAAGAACTTTAAAGAATTTTTTAAAAGGATGTTTAAATGAAGCCATTTGTACCAAATTTATTTATACTTGTATAGATCATAGCAATCTTTTAATAAAAAGAGAAAATGTGTTAAAACAAATATTTCCAGTTCAAAGAGATAGTACATGGCTAAGGTGGTTTTGTAGCACGAGACTGACCATAACCATAGTTTTATCCCTAAAGATGGTCTCCTGAACACAGAGCCAGGAAAAAGCCCTGAACATTGCCCAAAACAATAAAAACAAATATTAACTGTAGTTTTAAACTTACATTTAAAATTATCTATAGAGAAGGTACTAGATAACTCTATGTCTTTTCTAGAAATTTGTAGATGATGAATAAAAACATTGGAATTTGTTTTGCTACTCTGAATCCTGATAATCTGGGTTTGAGAGTCTCAGTTTGTTTCATGTCTTTGCCTTTCTAATCTGAGAGCTAGAAATGAAATAATCAATAGAAAACAAAGACGGAAGGCAGTTTTGCAAAGTTCTTTATCTACAAAAGGCCTGGCTTTAGTAGAAATATTATCTAAGTATGTAGAAGATTTACTTATTTGGGAGCATTGTCAGGAGTGAGGAATGTTTAACCACCCATACAATATAAAGCCCACAAAATCTGTTTTCTAGCCTGGTACAGGATGGAACAGATGAGCACACTTCTCTTTGTGTATGACCTATCTCCTTGCGAGGTTCACACATGTTGCTATAAATATACAAATGGCCCATGTTTGATTAACATTTTCCCATCCTGTGTGTTACAGCATGAGGATTAATCCATTAAAATGAGGCATTCCCTTATTTATAAATGCATTTTTATTGCTCGCTTTCTTATGCACTTACAAAGTGCATAATAATTCAGTGATTGTAAGTGCAAGGTATGACTAGTACAACAGGCACATTTGTGAGAAACTTAGGATCATCATCATCATCATCATCATCATCATCATCATCATCATCATCATCATCATCATCCCATTGATCGTTGAATTTCTTGAGTGGTCTCAGTAACATCTCCATTCGTCCTAGCCCTGAGATTTTAGCAGCCTCTCTCTACTCATCCTTCCCAAAGATACTGCATTGGAGGCTCTTTCAGGGTTAGGGGAATGAGATCCAGCTTGTTACTGGTTTTGGCATACGAATACACCATGGGGACCTTGTAGGGCTCTCCCAAGTGGGCAGGAAACACTGGGTAGCTTGCAGTTTCTTCCAGAAGGATATGTAGGCTTTTAAGAGCTTGCTTTTAAGTCTGTGAATGTTGACCATTGATGGGATTACAAGAGGGGGGCTGGCAGTCCTTGGGTGTGACCGCCTAGCTACTGGAAAATGGGAAATCTGGGTGGAAGAGACCCAGTCCCTATCTGAACAGGATAAAAAAAAAAAACTTAGAATAATGTAAATAATGTTGGCTTGTCCTTTCTGCCTTGCTACAGGGAGCTTAGGCTTACTGGGCTACTCCAATCACAGTGCTCCCATTCCTCTGTGTTTATCTGTGACCTCTTTCTTTGTGCTCTGAGTCCTCAACAGATCAATCACCTTGATCTCCTAATCAGACTCTGTTAACTTGTAAATATTGCTTTTCTCTTCTCCTTGAGTCCTGTGCATAGTTAATTCAGAGCAATGTCCTTTTTCTCCATAGACACAAAATGACAGGTATTGCTATGCTTTTGTCACTTGGAAGTTAGTTGACTCTGAATGATATTCACATCTGGGCATCTGTTCTCACAAGTCTCAGTTGCCCTTACTTCCCACCACCCCAAAAGTAGGGTCCCGACGAGGGACTGAACGGGTTCAGGAAAAGCTGTGAGCTACCCTGGCAACGAAATGGGAGAGGCCACAGATCCATAATACTTAAATATAAGTTAAAAGCATGGTCATAAATAAATTCTGTTATGATCCAAAAAGTAACAGCTGAATTAAGACCCTGCTAGGGTTATGAAATATTAATCTGGCCTGAGTACTGTAGTCTAAAATCTATAATAAACTGTCCCCAGGAGCACCAGAGCTACCCTACAAGCTTAATGTATCTCTTACTGTGTCCATAACTTATGGTTTGAAGCTCTTCGTGTTTCTGGAGCAAGCAGATACTATTGGGCTGCTGTAGCACGTGACAGGGACAAATGGAGATATTACTGGCATCTGCTTGAACAAGTTGAGGAACAATGGGATGACAAGTGATACAAGGGAATATTAAGAAGTAGAATTAAGATGTTAATTAAGTTATTGGACTAAGGAAAGGAGAAACATCCCTAGGTGGTATTTCCACCCTTGAGCCTGATCAGGAAGGGCGTTTGACATATTGATATGCTACCTGACCTGGGAATGTGGTGGCTACCGCCAAGGTTGGGAGTTAGGGAGAGACCAGAGGGAGAGACCAGACTTACAGATGGAGGGCAGAGAGTTGGAGCACGGAGAGACAAGCATGGGGGACAGGAGGAGATGGAATGAGGGGCATTTTAAGACTAAAATGGGGAGCTTAGTGAGGCTGGAACAGACATGTGGGGAGAATGGAATAAATGACAACTGATCACCAACCAGCCAGGCCCTTGTTTTCTCCTTTGTTTGTCCATGATATTGGCCCAGGGGTGGGGAAATAGCCCCAGATTACTGAATGCAGGCAGCAAGAGAGAGCTGCCGGCTTCCTAGTTGCCTGGAGATTAAAACTGACTATTGAGAAAAGTTTTGTCATTAAAAAACTAAATTATCCACATATTGAGTAAAATTTAAAAATATTTTTATTTCAAAGTAATATATTCTATAAATTCTATTTGCTTCAAAACACATTCATGTATATTTCTTAAATTAAAATATAATACTAATTTTACTTTTTGAAAGTTGAACCAGATTATAACACACTATCTCAGGAAAAGATTGATTTTTAAACAAAAAAAAAATCAAAGAAAATGCAAGCTACTTCAAGTGATAAAATGTCACAGAAATTAACAAATGTATACTCTAGAAATGACAGGAGAAACTTACATTTATGTCAAATGAGGTCCTTAAGGGGTTTATTTTCTGCAATCTTCCTTGTTTCCTCTAACCGCCAGGCTTTTATTTCAATAGCCAATTGGTTCTAATTGAAAGATGTCTTTAGCTTTTCACTAGGCTATGGGTTAATTTAGTTTGCTATGAATCTATACCGAGCTGTCTTATTTATAATCCTTTATATTCAGAACTTTGATTTATGATTTGAATTAGAATCTAGAATGGGAAATGCTGCCACACAAATTCAGTGTCTGAGCGCTGTAGGAACAGCTCAGTCAAGTACCAGGACTTGTACTTTCAAAATAGTCATCAAAATGCCAATTATTCGATCCAATAAACAGCAAACAGAGACAGGAAAATTATTCATATGAGAAGCAAGTCTGATGAAAGTCAATTTACAGACTAGAACAATAAGAATTTTGCAATAGACCTTTACACAAAACTGAGTAGATTAGCATATTCTGCAATTCGCACAAATATGAATTTTTAACATTCAAAAATTACTCCAACAACCAAACCAATCAAACCTTTTGAAGATATTTATTCTCTTCTTTAGTTTCAAAATTTCTCATTCACTCAGCCATTTGTATTCTCCATCTTGTTCTTTTCTTTTTTCATCTTATTGCTTTGTTGAATGCTTCAGGAATATTTACTTCATCATTTCACTTACTTTCTCTTGACAGTCCATTCACCACATTTCTATATGCCATTATTTATTCATTTGCTTATGTATCTTTATCACTTTGTACAAACCACACAAAAAAAGTGAAAAGTTTATTACTAAATAGTTCTAAAGGAATACATTTACTTTTAACATTACAAATTTTTTCACAAACAAATTTTCCCCCCTTGGAAGACGTTGTGATGCCTCTAATAACATTTCCTTTTTCATAGCAACCATGCCCAGTAGTTCTCAGGGCCCCTTCAGAGTGACAACAGAGAGTCCGGGGAATGGAGGTGAGAAGCCTTGCAGTTCTGGAACTCAGACTCAGAACCTCACATGTAAGGCATGTGCGCAAACAGTTGAACTGCTTCCCAGATGGTAATAATTTGTATTTCCCAAACATAGACATGCTAATTTCCATAAATTTATTATCTGTAAATGTTAATCAATAAAATGTTTCTCTTGTTAAGTAATACAGAGTTTCAATTTCCATTATAGAATTCACTCTTCATCTGCTTCAATATCCCTTTCATGCCCTAGAATTTATGCAACTTAAATTTGCCAAAGAATCCAAAGGAAGTTATCTTGACAACCGTTAACTTTTGAGAATTATCTTTCCTAGATTTGCTACCATTTTGATTAGTTTATTTTTGTCCTATGACAAATGCTATAGAAAGTTAACTTTAGTGTACTATCAAAACAAGGGTACCATCTTCCTATGCCACCATATTTATTAATATTGCCTATCACGTTTGGTATCAATCCATACAATTTAGAACAAAAGGTGTTCATTGAAATTTCATTGTTACTAAAATGTAATAGTTAAAGCTGCAAGCAAGAGCCAGGGAACAGTCTTGAGCAATAGCACAGTGAGTAGGGCATTTGCTTTGCACACAGTCAACCCGGCTTCGATTCCCAGCATCCCATATGGTCCCCCAAGCACCATCAGGAGTAATTCCTGAGTGCAGAGCCACAGTAACCCCTGAGCATCACAGGGTGTGACCTAAAAAGAAAAAAAAAAAGAGAGAACCAGGGACCCAGCTGAAGTATTAAGACCTTTGTCTTGTGTCTGTCAGACACCAAGTTTGGTTGCACTACAAATAGAAACATGTACAACAAAATCAAAGCTACAAGCATTGTTCTGACAAATTAGTACATATTTTGGATAATTCTTCAAAACAAATATAGGCATTAACATGTAGGCGTTAATATCTCTAGGGCTTATTGTTTCAGAAAAAATTGAGGTATGCTAATGTAAGATAATACAATTCTGTATGACGGAGAGTGTAGGATTACATAGCCTCAGATAGTTTAAGTTTATTGGGTTACTCCCATTACAGTGCTCCCATTTCTGTGTTTATTTGTAGCTTCTTTCTTAGTGTTCTGTTGACTTTTAAATATTGTTTTTCTCTTCTCCTTGAGTCCTTTGCATAGTTTATTCAGAGCCATGTCCTTTTTGTATGGACACAGGAAGACTTAGCGAATGCTTTGCTTTTGTAACCTGGGAGTCATTTGACTCTACATGATATTTTCCTCCTGGGCATCTGTTCTCTCCACCTAAGCCGCAGCTGCCCTTACTTCCTAGCACCCACCAAAGCAGGATCCCGACGAGGGATGAGACGGACCCAGGGCAAGCGGTGAGTTGTGTGCTACCCTGGCATCGAAATGGGCCTGGCCAAAGTGCCTAATGCTTAACTATAAGTTAAAAGCTTGGTCATGGACAAATGCTGTCATGATCCAAACAGTAATAACTAAATTTGTACCCTGCTAGGGGGAGGAATGATTAATGTGGCCTGAGTGCTGTAGTCTGAGTCTATGGCAAGATGTTGCCAGGAGAGCTGCCTTGCAAGCCTCAGTGTATCTCTTGCTATGTCCATACAAAAATAACTAGTATTAAGATGTTAATGAGTGTTTGGACTAAGGAAAGGAGAAAAACACCTTAAAAGTCAGGAAGGGCTTTCTTATGATGATTTTGCTACCTGGCTGTGTGTAGCCTAGGGGCAAGGGGGAGAGAAAAAGAGGGAGGAGAGAGACAAGAGAATCTAGAGATGCTGCAGTAGATCCAGAGAGAGGATGGAGCTAGAAGTGTGGGAGCTGGGAAAGATGGAAGATTGAATAAACTGTAACTAATCAGCAACCAGCTTGGTCCTCATTCTTCCTTCGCCTATCCTTGGCCAATGACCGGCCTGATCCAACCCATACACAGCGGGTGATGAGACAGCACCTGGAGAGCCCTCGAGTGCTCACGCCCCTTGGCGAGCTTTAGTTTTTTACAGGAGAGAAATCCTTACATGTCACTCTTGTTCTGTAGCCTTATCCATACCTTGAAAAACTGAAGGCTGATGTAGAGATAAGCCAAGAAACAAAACCAAAACATCTGTGACAAAATATAGTATAACTCTTTGATTTCTTGAGAGGTTTCAATAGCAAGAGTCAAAGGCTATATTCTGCAGAAAATTTTCAGAGAAACAATTCAACTTATCTTTGATAAAAGAATTATCATTTCAACTGTGAATAGATGACTGAGATTTTCATTGATGCCATTGATGTGAGAGAACCAAGGTTCACTGTTACTATCATTACTGGTAAAGGAGAGAGTGATGTGAGCACACAGCATTTTTTAACTTTTTTTAAATTTATTTTTTATTTTTGAATCACCATGAGAACAGTTACAAAGCTTTCAGGTATAAGTCTCAGACATACAATGATCAAACACCCATCCCTTCACCAGTGCACATGTTCCACCACCAAGAATCCCTGTATACGTCCCCACCCATCCCCCACCCTGCCTGTGTGGCAGATGATTTTCACTTTACTCTCTCTTTACTTTGATTACATTCAATGTTTCAACAGAAAACTCACTATCATTATTTGGAATTTTCCCCAAACCATCAGACATGCCAAGAAGGCATCATTAGATAATGTTTTCTATTGCTGATATTGAAGAGCATATAGATTTCTGGTATTTTAGCAATTAAGTCCAGGGGAACTTCTACCAGAAGCCATTGGGCTATAGAGTTGGGTTGTGTGCCTCAGAGATCATGGCCATTGAGGAGCGGAGGAGCTGTTTGTGGGCAGCTGCTCAGGATCTCAACTGGTCTGGAAGCACTGCCTTTACCGTTACCGCCCTCCCATCCCAAGATTTCCCTCACGCCCCGTCACTGCAAGCTCGTACCTCCATGCAAAGGCTCTAAAAGATGGTGGTTGCTGTGCCACTCCAGCCAACAGTAAGGCCAAAGGCCAAAAACTCTTCCCCCGCCGGGGCGGCAACGGGACTGTAGCTTACGAATGGCTTCTCCTCGCCTGGACGACCATGATCCCGGAGGCACACAAACCAACTCTGTAACCCAGCGGCTTCTTCCAGAAATGCCTCTAGACTGTGAAATAAGCATTTTTTTTAACTTTTAAAGGAAAAAAAAAAAACGTTTCTTTCCCAAGAATCATTATCTTGGAAATCTCCCAAGCATAAAACTGCATTCAAAGAATGTGTTTGATAAAAAACAAAATATAAATGTGTATATAGATAAATGTATATATACATAAATAAATGAAACATTACCACACATCACCCTTTGTTTCAACACTTCACTGAGTATCACATGAGCATAAGATATTTCTATGGCAGCTTAACTAAAGTTTTATGGAAGAGAAAATAATTTGTTATATACTGAATATTACTTTCAAAATAATTCACTTTACATCAAAATTATTTCGTTTTAGTCATACCTTAAAGCTCTTTTAACTTAAGAGTTATTTCTCTGCATACTTTAGTTTTTTTTTAATCCATAATTGTTTTGCATTTTCCTGATTTAGTATCTTCTGAGCTCCATGTAAACTGAAGTAATTGAGCCAGTGAGCTTAAGTTCAAGTGTACTCTGTTGAATATAACACTGTGGTATAATTAACTATTTTCCATAACTAAACTATCCTTCTTCAGTGAAAGGTAATTTATGATATTTCCCCCCATTTACATTACCTCAATAATTCCAAGAATACAGTATGGAGAAACTAAATGTGTATTGATTACTATAAAACTTCGTTAGAGTAAACTTTACAATGAGTTTTTTGTTTGTTTGTTGTTTTGGGCCACATCTGGAAATGCTTAGGACTTATTTTGTCTCTGCACTTAGAGATTACTCCTGCACTGTGGGTTTGGGGTGGGGAGCAAGGGATAGAGGGGAGGTACCATATGGCATTTTAGGAGTGCACCCACATCTGCTGTGTGTAAGGCAAATGCCCAATCCGCTGCGTATAACTCTGGTCTTACTATAAATTTATTGTACCTTTTATTTACACACAAACAGTCTAACTGTTTGAGTATAATAATAAGCAAAATTAATAAAATATAATAATAGTTGTATCTCTGACTTAGGAGATGAAGTTTAGGAAGAGAATATAGTGTTTCTATCTACATTATTGAAAGCATATTATTCTGTACTATGGGCATGACTGTCCACCAGTTCAAACTCTATTTCAGCAAAGCATATTAGCTTCCCACGTAACTGGAGCACGAGATATTGGAGGAATATTTTCGATGCTCCACTATATGTGTAGACATATGTTTTATGGAAAGTCAAAGCATGGATTTTCAAAATTGGGATCCAAAAATTGTGATCCACTTTCTGGTGTCAGGGTAAATTAATGAATATGAAATGGCTTTCCTTAGATGATAAAAATCTAAATGAACTGAAAGAGCATTGTTGTCCAATTTATATTATAAAAGAAAATGATTAAGAGAATATAATATCTGTTGATCTACAACAAATGAAGTGATATTACTACAAGATATTTCACAGAAAGTATATGGCTAATATGTAAAGAGAAAGTTGCCATGCACAGAAGTAGAATGTGAATATTGGAGAGGATTAAAATATCGTTGTAGAAAAATCTTCAAATATTATCCACTCAAATTTTGAGAAACATAAAAGAGAAACCAAAATTTGAAAGCTAGCAGATGTTTGAGACTATAATATATAGGTTTTTTTTTTTTCTACTGTATGCAACTATGTCCAGGACATACTCTGGCTCTGCCCCCAGAAATCACTCTTGGTGGTATTCAACAGACCATTACTTTTGTTGGCGATTGAATCCTTGTGGACTGAGTGCACTTTTTCCTGGTCCTTTCAAACTTAATTTTAATGCAAACTAAACATTCATATTTCTAATATTAACCAAATATTGAATATAGGTCTCTCACAGTTATCTAGCTTATCTTTCTAAATGTCTGGAAAGTGAAACATTAAATCACTTTCTTGAGTATGAGTGCTATTTTCACATGTTCAAAATAGATTTTTTTAAAAAATCACAGATTTTATTCTTTAAAGTCTTTGGAAAGATCTTAAAAATATAAATAACTTATGTGAAACAAAGAAATATCTTCTGGCAAGAAACCAAGTAGTGTTTTTCTGATGGTATTTACAAACAGAGTATTTGTTGTTTTTGTTTTGTTTTACTCTAGTAATATTCTTGGGAGAGTTCTCAGGATCAATACAAGGAGGAGAATAAATAGAAGAAAAAGAAGAAGGAGAGAGAGACAAGGAGCATGGGGATGAGGAGGAGGAGGAGGAAGAAGAGGAGGAGGAGGTAGAGGGAGAAAGAAGATTCTTTATATTCATTTTAAAAACACTTTATAAATACAAAATTCTGTTATCTACTGGGAAAAAATAGTTTGTTTTCTAGACATATTCTCAAACCAGTCTCAGAATATATATTTCTTTCCTTTTTTACCCCTGCCTGTACTGTACTGCAACTTTATAATAGTTTTCACTTTATTATATATTAATATCATTCTGTCACAGTTGTAAATTCAATAAACTTCATATAAATTCATACTCCCAAATTTTAGACTCATATAAGATTTGGATGTAGGTCAGATTTAAAGTTTTTCTTTTTAGTTTTCATCATAAAATGCAAATAACATCTTCTATGTCATGCCAACAACTATGAGTTTTAATTATCTCTAGCCATGGGCACTATTGAAAATAGGGGATGACAATGAAACTTAATAATTCTTATAGTTACTAGGCTCAAGCATAGAATTCCCAGCAGCTGCTCTGGAATGCCAGTATATGGAAGGAACAACTTTTTTGCCCTTTGAATAAAAAATGACTTCGAGCCATTGAAATGCTGAAGTTTCAATTAATTGACTAGCCAAGAGATTAGAGGTACTATTAGTAAGTAGGGGGGGATGCAAAAATCTGTTCCTTTTGGCTTTATATTGCTAGATAGCATCAAGAAATGTTCAATAGAATAATGTAAACATGATCCATGTCTATATTTGATATTTGGGATTCTCAGAAACTGTAGGGATCCATTTCATCTTAGAAGTACTTCCTCCATGGATTTCAATGAGGTCACATAAAAAAGACATAAGAAAACTTCAACTAATGATCATTATAATTCAGGCCTAAGGTGATAGAAATAATATAAAAGTTATAAGAAATTCTGTTTGATGCATCTTTTCTATTTTCTGTTCAAAACAAGGGTCTTAAACTTGAGTAAAATAGAGTAAATACTGCACCCATTAACATATTTGTGGAAATTAAATACAGCTGAGGGACAGAAAAATTAGATTATAAACCAAATATAAACCTTACTTTAGATAAATATGGAATTCTATGTGTTGGGCCCAAAATAATCTGTGAAGAAGAAAGATAAATGACAAGGTCAGAAACAAATATCAGTGTAAGATTTATGTTCAACGAGAGTAACATAAAATGACCCACCACCTAGAAGATTTGAAGAAAAGACTATGAAAGTCTAAATCTCCACCGTTCTACACAATGCAACTAATGCTAACATCAAAAATATTGTAAGGCACATAAAACAGCAAGAAAGCACAGTGGTAATAGATAACTCATAAATTTAGACACAGGTAGGACACAAATATAAAAAAGTCAGGGAATTTAGAATAACTAATGTGCCAAAGATATGAAATGAAATGAATCATTTGGTTCTACTGACATTAGATGGTCTATCAAATTCCTGATTGAGCAAGAAAGAACTTTATTGCTAAATCCTAGCAAGTCAAGATGCCATCTTTGTGTGGTCAAAAGGGGATTTTTATAGAGAAAATTAAATAACATATTTTGGGGGAAAGTGGGTTGCAATTTTGCTGGAATCTGGATGATCAATAAATTCACCCAGGTGCTGATCTCCTGGGACACACTTTTAAAATTACTGAAAACGAATTTTTCTGAAACTGTATGGATTCATTTCATCTTGAAAGTACTTTCTCCATGGATTAATGTTTTCATCCTCTTAATCTTTAGAAAAAGATAAGGGGAACTCCTCAACATTTTCAACCAGGCAGTGTTTCTGGTTACTAAAATTTTTTATTTAAACTCCTAATTTTCTTGGGCCAGCTTCAGTAAACAACTTGCAAGTTCAATTTGGTTTGAGTTTTCGTGTCCTGTAGTTATATAAGTAGATTTCCTTCTGAAAGTAACAACACCTTACCCAGACTTTCCTTTTTTCATTCTTGCTTTTAGGATCTGCATGATTATTACTTTGAATACTAGAAGGATAAAAAATATTTACAAACCCATTTTTTTTCAGCAAATCTGCAAGAAGCTGGAATAAATTTTATATGAGAAAATATTAAAGTTTTCTCAAATTAATACAGAAGCTATCATCACAATTTGTTTCCTTTTATAAAATTTAAATTTATCCGCTGTGGCATGAAGTGACTTTTGCAAGAAAAAAATAGTAAAAAATAATATTTCAGAAAAAGTAAATAGAATAGAATAGAAATTAGTGAAGTTAAAGAGACTAACAATGAAGATGACAGATAGATTCCCAGGATTCAATAAGTTTCCACAATACTCTCTAGGAAAAAATGGATATATAGAGAAGACAAAAGAGTTAAGCAAAAAATAACAAGATACCCAAAATATGTAGGGAATATCAAATATTGTAAAATGCAATCATAATGAAAAAAATTGTAAGATTTCAGGAAGAATTTACATTATAAAAGTAATGATGGCTCATAAAAACACATTCATTCTCACAACTATCTCAATTATGAAATCATATTTCAAAATATGAAAACATATTAATCCTATGGTCTATAACTTTAAATTGTCTATAGTGGTGAGAGATACCCTCAGAGAAAATTTAAAACATAATTTAGATTTTGCTTCTAAGATTTCAAGTTTGTATTGTATTAACATGAGGTCATAGCTCGTTTACTTAAATATAATGAATATTACATTATGCCCCAGGAAGTTAATGCAGTAACAGAGTACTTGTTCGGATTATAACTACTCAATTATTATTCAAGACACTAGCTAGATGCCTTATCTTGTAATTTTTAGGTCAATGATTATCTCTGAGATAGCCATGACATTTTATTATAATAAGAAAATCATTAATCAACTTGTTTTACAAAAGTAACTCAAGTAATAGAATTGTTCTAAAAATGTGTAAAAAAAATCCATAAACCTAGTTTACGTATTCAACATAAACACAGACTTACTTGAAATACATGCTGTTTCTTACAAATGTTTTACTACCGAAAAGAAAATATTGATATTTTATGCAACTAAAATGTATTCTTTGCTTTTTTGTTATTGAGTTAAGGAATTAGCCCACACCCATCTGTCAGCTGTTCTTATAGCTTACTCTGGCTCTGTACTCAGGGATAACTCCTGCTAGGTCTAGCAGACTAGATGAGATGACAAGGAGAGAATCCTGGTCAAACATTTGTACTAACTCTATGGACCCACAAATTTATGTCCTTTAATATATTTATAACACAGATTTAAGAGTGGTTACTTGAAATGATTGACAAGCACAATTTGTAGTGTAATAAAGTAAAGAAGTGCCCTCTAAAAGAAAAATATAATGAAGAGATAAAACAGCCAGTGATGAATTATTTGCCAGGTATCTAAAATGGGGCTTGTTTTTCCAACTGAACAACATCTCCTCGCCTAATTTTGCTTATTTATTTTATCAAAGCTTGCTTAATGTGTCTACACAACGTGAATCATACACAAATGTGAATGGGTTCCTTTGGAACTCAAGGACTCTAAAAAAATGTTTCTAATTCACAATTTAGGGCTTTGGCATTTTGACAGAAATTGTCAGTCATATTTATCTGGTTTAGGCACCAATGGAAAAATACATACCTTATACTTTAGTAGGTTAGTATGCTTCTTTATTTAATATTAGCATTAACCAACATAAAATCTTATAAGCCTAGCTAAAATACCTCATATGGTATAACTATTTGTATATTAAATTACGGACCTCTATGATATGATATTTTTGTGTTCATGATAAACTATTACTTTTGTTGGTCCTAATATTACTTATTTACATATACCAAAGTTTCTATAAATCATCTACAAGTCTATGTGTGGCACACACGTACACACAGAGAAAGAGATTGGTAGAAAAAAATATCTTTTTGCTTTTTTGAGTCACACCCAGCGATGCTCAGGGGTTACTCCTGGCTCTGCGTTTAGGAATTACTCCTGGCAGTACTTGGGGGACCATACAGGATGCCAGGGATTGAACTGCAGCTGTCGCATGTAAGGCAAGTGCCCTGCCCCCTGTACTATTGCTCCAGCAATGAGATTGGTAGAGATTTCTAAGGCAAAAGATTCCAGTCAATTTTCCATATTTATTTTGCTACATAAATCACTCAGTCTACTAAGGAAGCTAATAAATGTCTCTGTTTTAAATGAATGAAGTTACATTTTTTCATGCCCAGTAACAGTATTTCTTTTATTAAGAAAGCTTTCTTCAAAACAAGATGCACCAGAATGGAAAAGTTCCAGGTCACTTACAAATAAATGCAAATTTCTAATTTTAGAAACCTAAAAAGAGTTTAAAACATCTTAATACTTAGCAGGAAAATATATTCCAATAAGTAAAATGTTGATCAAACAACTATTTATAGAATATTCAATACTACAAAATTGAGAGCGGAGGAAGTAGTTCAGCAGTAGATCATTTACCTTTTCTGTGTTAAACCTTGAACGTGAGAAAAGAAAAAATCTCAAACTGCCTCAGAAATAACTTGCTTTTACATATAAAATTACTAAAAATTATTTTTCACAAGTCCAATAATTTGGTTATATTCTTATTCTGTTATAATAACCAGTGCTCATTTCTTCTAATGCACATTTTACTTACCCTCCTGCTGTCTTCTTTAGCATAATAAATTCATTTTTTACTTCCTTGCTTGTACTTTCCCAAATTTCTCTTACAAATGTAGCACTGTAGCATTGTCATCACATTGTTCATCGATTTGCTCGAGCGGGCACCGGTAATGTCTCCATTGTGATACTTTTTTTTTACTGTTTTTGGCATATTGAATATGCCATGGTAGCTTGACAGGCTCTATAATGCAGGAAGCATACTCTCGGTAGCTTTCTGGGCTCTCTGAGAGGGACGGCGGAATCGAACCCGGTTCGGCTGCATGCAAGGCAAACGCTCTACCCTCTGTACTATCGCCCCAGTCTCTTACTAATGCTGTGCACACTTATGAACTTTTTATAATAGTGTTACTTCTTATTTCTATTCTTTAGTTATTTATTCAAGAACATTCTACCTCCCCACTCATCTGACCCTTATCTATTTTTTTCTTAATACTGTCATCACTTGGCGTCTTTTAGATTGTTTCCTTATGTGCAGAGTTGCTCGGTGTCAGTTTCATCACCAGGAAATAACCTCCAGGTAACAACTATTTTCTCCAGAAGCTTATTGGTATAGTTACTGTAGTTCATTACTTAATAAATAACCTGATCTCTCCATTAGTCGGTGACTTAGCACCTCTGTTTGGCACTGATATATTTGGTAAATTAATAAATGAATGAGAGAAAAAAAATAGAAGATTTTGTCTTCTGAAAACTAGGATGCTTATGCATAAACAACTTAGAATGAATCCTTGACTTCCCAATTCTGACATTTCTGTCACACTTTTGTCATCAATTTTTATAGTTCCAATATTAATCCTAAGCTTCAACATGTACATTTGGTTTGGGGCCATGCCCAATGATGTTCAGGAGTTATTCCTGGCTCTGCACTCAGAAATCACTTCTAGTGTGCTTGAGGAATTGTATGGGATACCAGGGAGCAATGGTACACCGACTGGCTGTACCATCTCTCTGCTACCCCTCCCATTATTTTTTTTGTTCATCTTATTTATTATTTAAATCATCATCAATTTCCACTAATTTTGTTGTTGTTTGGAATTAGTATTACATTACTGCCTTTCTAAACATATGTTCTTTAAATTAATTTAGATATTGTTTGCTTCATATATGTATATTCTATAAAATTCACCTCTTAACAAAAGAGGCACTAATGATTATACCTCATTACAATTCCTATAACTTATACAGTGAATTCCAAGTTCAACAATGGCACTGAACTGCCTTCTCATGTCATTCCTCTACTAGTTCTTACTAGATTTTATCATTGTGTTATTGTCATTAATAACAATACACTTGTATTGTTTTAGTTTCTTTTTACTGAGTACAACATATCTTTATTTTTGTTATTCCTTTAACACTTCCTTTAACAACAGACATGATGAACTTCTAGTTTTGCCCCTATTAGCTTCATTTCTCAAATTCCCTGGTGAAACAATATTTTATATCTCATAATTCCTTATCAGTTTAATGATAAACATGCATAATTTTATTGAATGGCTTGTTTTGTCCTCATTCTAAATCCTTACTATTACCCAATTGATATAGAAATGAGAAATCAGAGAAATAGTACAAATGTTAAGACGTTTGATTTTTCACACAGCCAATCATGTTTGATTCATTGCATTGTATCACATATGATCCATTGAACACTACCAGGAGGGATCCTTAGTTAGGAGTTATCCTTGAGCACAGCTAGCTGTGGATGAGAAATGACATAACACAATTAAACAGCATAGTAAAACAACAACAAACAAAATAAAATGCCTAAAAATAAGTGCAAAATAATGCCTTTCAAATCCTGATTGTTTGTCTCATCATAACGTTGAATATAATATCTGAATTTGGTGGGATGGTTAGTGGGTGGGATACATTTGTCATGGTGTTGAAAATAAAGATTTATCTCTAAATACAATTTTCTGGAATGTTGCACATATGAGATTCACACCATGATTTATATTGTGATATTTTATTGTATTAGAAATAGCAAATAATAAGAAAGAAATCCAAAAGATAGCAAGAAGAATGAGTTTAGATAGTGAAAATATCTTAGTTCTAGGCAATTTAAGAGATAAACATAAAAAGATAAAAGAAACAAAAAGTCTGTGAGATTAGTATTTTTTCAGTGCATGTTTATCTGGATGGAACAGATATTTGATTTATATCTGTGTAGGGCCATTGCCATCAAAATTTGTATAACTTATTCAACACCAAATATTATTAGATGAAGATATTCTTCACCTGAAAAATACATTTTTACCAAAAAATGTATGTCTATGCATCATAAAATCCTAACGAATGACAATCATGTTGGTAGTGTAAAACTGACTAAAAAGATAAATTAAATTGAATGGAAGATAAACCACAAGGCAAATTTTGTTTTGAGCATAATAAAATACCAGTATGATCTTTTTTATAATATGAGATACATAGGTCCGGATAATAATTTTGAACTTAAAAGATGTTTATTTCCCTGGGACACCAGTGAGTATAACTCTAATCATAGGGTGTGTAACAAAATTCACATGAAATAAAGTGTTACAAACAATTTGAGCTTTGCTAGTATGCATCAACATTTTTAAATGTTATCATTTAGTACTCTGACAGTGGAAAAGTTCTAAAAGAAATGACTAAAGTTTTTATACATGAAATGATTCCCATTTATCTTAGTTATATTTTAGTAAGTAGTTTGGTCATGATAATTAGTTAAATCAATGAAATTCCATACAAAATTAGAAGTAATAAAGTATTTGTTTTTCTTTTAAGGAGACCAAGAAGCTATATCATATATTCTTTGTATCTGTTCACATAAATAGAGATACTTTAGCATCTTTCAGAGTCATTTACTTGGCTGTCAAAACTAAACATTTTTATTCTCTTTGGATATGGATTTCATTTTTAGTTTTGAAATAAATTAAGTTATTCAGATTTTTTTAAAAAAATCACCTTGGTCATTTGCTGCCTGAAATGGAGAGTCCTTGATCTTTGTTTCCCATCTGCAACCACAGATTTTCTTGTCCTTGTAGAACAACTACAACATCTGGTTAGTATCTGATATACTCCAAGTTGAGATAACATATTGTACCATTTTGACCTTTTCAATATTCTTGACTTTAATTGGCTGTCCATTCCTTATCTTCTCTACAGGTTAGTGAGACAGAAAGCAAGGGATAAATGCAATGTGTAGCCAATCAAATTATGTAGCATTGAAAAGGTCAAAGCTGTATAGTAGAATTCTATAATTGACAGAATGTATGAGACATTAAAATTCTGCCACATCATTCTTCTGAGAAAGAGTCTAATGAAACTGAAAATGGCAACACATAAATCTCTTCATATGACAATCATGATCTGAGAATTGAGAGAGTAATTTAATACATTACAATTATGAGTTTAAAAATTACATCATTATAGGATCCTGAAGATTATATAATGGAATTTTATTACAAATAGTGAGCAGAAAAAAAACAAATAGTTAGCAGAACAATTTGTTTATTTAACCAAGGACACATAAATCATAAATTTAAATAGATATCCATATATAAATTTATAGAATTATATCCGTACTATAAATAACATTTTTCTTAATCATGACTTGCAAAGAATTTAAGGAAACATTCAAATAAAAATACATAGAAAGCAATATAAGGGAATATTCCCCATGTTTTACAAAATTTATTTTCAATGATAATAAATGTCAGATTTAGAGTTTCCTAAGATAAAGCTATCGAGCATAAAATTGAAAACAACATTCTATATGTTATTAATAAAATCTAATCCTAGATGACAGTTTCAGCCTAGAAACTGTCATCAGTGTCATCCAAAGTGTTTCTTAGAATCATTACAGCCTTAAATGCACACATATTAAAAAAAGTGAAAGAGGATGCCTCAGTTTCCCCCTGCCAATAAGAGGGTAGCCCACAGTTTCCCCACACCAGCAGTTCCATTTCTCCCCATCAACCAACCACACCTCATCTCCAAGAACCAACTTTAACATTCATAGAGTTCCCCAGGACTATATTTTTCTGTCCCAAAAGTAGAAGTCTCAAGACTAAGATAATGAACAATATCCAAGGCAGGTAGGTGACCAGAGAGACAAATCAGCCAGACCACCCTGTAATACCCACATTTTCTGTGATGCTTGTTGGTTGATGCAAAGGGCCTTTATAAAGACCTACATAAACACTTAATTTTAATTTAGTCCTGTACTAAGTTTCTCCCCACTTGAGGAGCACCTTTTATCTTCTACTTTTCAATAAACTTTCTACTTTCCAACTACGAGTCGAAGTATCTTTTTTATTCAATATTTTCATTCTGGAAATGTTGAAGAACCTTGGAACGGTGAATGAACACAGAAACCCACCATCACTGCTTCTGCCTCAACTGCATCAAAAAGAACAGAAATAATCTTCATGAGTTTTAAGAAATTATATCATAATGAATGATGGCACAAGATAAAAGGAAATTCATGTAAAATTTATGATTGTTGTAGAAAGTAAAATTTGCACAGTGTATTTGAGAATAGCCTGCCCAGCCCTGGTTCTAGGAAGCTGAAGAAACTCATTGACTCTGATTCCTAAATTTTTCTGCTTTTTACTCAGGTTCTTTATTTTTGTCCCACAGCTCAGGACCCTATGTCTTTATCCACTCCTGGCAAAGTGAGTAAGTGTGGGGGGAGTGCTGATAGCTGCTTCCGCTAAACTCCACCTAGTCTCAGTACGCTCCACAATTGTGCATTTCTTCACCTCTTCATATCTCAGCATAAATGCACACAGAAAAACTCTTTACTATAAGCACCAAACCACACAACAACACCCAAGAAACAACTCCAGACTACAAAGGTCACAATAGTAAAGCAATGTAGAGCCCTACCAGGCTTAGTAATGATGCTAGCCCGGAAGACTCAACCAACAATAATTAACCTCTCTAATAAGGAATTTAGAGAGGAGTTGTTCAGTTACCTGCCATCGTATTTGTTATATTTTAAGAAACTAAAAAAAAAACAACAATGGAATCAACAACCAATAAAATACAAGCAAAAATCAGAAGACTACAAACAGAAATTTAGAAGATTTGGTATGAGAAATAAAAATTCTGAAAGGCCTTAGTAACAGAGTAACAGCTGCTGAAGACAAAACCAGTGAGCCCAACATGAGGTACAGATAACTTACAGACAACAGCAGAAGTTGGAAAGAGTCTCAAAACTAAATAACAGATAACAAAAAAAACCTTTGAGATGCATTTAAGAGGAACAAAATAAGAACCCTTGAGTGCTTGTCACCAGCCCATGGTAACCAGGTCTCCTGGTGCATTCAGGACCCAAAAATGATCCCTGATTGATAGCTGGGGAACCGAGTTGCAGACAGATCGCCAGAAAATCACCAGCAATGATGTTTACAGGAAATTAAACAGCCTTAATATAGGAAAGAGGAAGTGCTAGAGAGAGTGGGCGGACAGTGAGAGAATTGGGAGATGATGCAGATGAAGTGTAGCATAAAAAAGTTTAACACAGCACAGGGAACTATGAGCATCCAAAGGGAGTTTTTTTTCTTTTTGGGTCACACTCGGCAGTGCACAGAGGTTACTCCTGGCTCTGCGCTTAGGAATTACCCCTGGTGGTGCTCAGGGGGCCAAATGGGATGCTGGGAATCGAACCCGGATCTAACGCCTGCAAAGCAAACACACTACCCGCTGTGCTATTGCTCCAGCCCCCAAAGTTCATTTCTTACTGATCAAGGAATATGCACATCAAGAAGAACTCACATTCCTACAGGTATATGCACCTAATAAGGGATCAGAAAAATTCTTGAAGCAACTGCTAATAGACTTGAAGAAAGACATTGATAGCAACACATTAGTACTTTGATATTTCAAAACTGTATTGTCACCCCTTGATATCAACTAGACTAAAGCTCAGCAAGAAAATGCTGTATTTGATGGAAGAAATAGAAAAGACGGGGTTAGTCATTACTCAATATCATAAGACCTAATATCCATTTTTCACCAAAATGCACATGGGACATTCTCCAAATAGACCACATGCTAGGACACAAAACATACTTCCACAAAGTCAAGAACATAGAAGTCATATCAACTATCTTCACAGATCACCCATGATACAATGATTCTAGAAGCTAATCACAAACAGAAATGGAGAGACAACTCAAACACTTGGAAATAAAATAGCTCAGTACTAAACAACCAGTGGGTCAGAGGGGAAATCAAAGAGAAAATTAAAACATTGATGGAAACAATGAGAATGAGGACACTACCTAACAGAATTGGTGTGATACAGAAAAAGCATTAAGAAGAAAGTTCACTGCAAGCACTCATCAGAAAAAAAAAAGAAAAAAAAGAGCCCACAAAAGGAACTTGGCTGAGCAACTTAAAAAAGTGGAAAATGACACAAAAAAAATGGATCATATAGCAGACAGGATGAAGGAAATAATACAACTTAGAGCATAAATTAGTGATCCGGAAATACCCAATCTGAATCATCAATGAAACCAAGAGCTGGTTCTTTGAGAAAAAACAAACAAGATCAATAAACATACAGCATGTCTCACAGTCTCAGAGAGAGAGAGAGAAAGAGAGAGAGAGAGAAAATCCTAAAGATGAAAATCAGAAATGAAAAAGGGTACATAACATTAGACACCAAGAAATTAAAAATATCAGAGAATTTTGAGAATTTTTATGCCACAAAATGGAGATCTTAGGAGAAATGGATAAATTCCTAGACTCTTATAACCTCCCAAGACTGAATCAAAGTGAGTTGGAGTACCTGAGCAAACCTATCACTTTTGAGGATATTGAAATGACAATAAAACGTCTTCTCCAAAACAAAAGGCTATGCTCAGATAGATTCACTAGTGAATTTTTTGAAACTTTTACAGAAGACTGACTGCCAACCCTTTCAGGTTCTTTCAGGTAATTGAAGAAACCCTCCCAGAAAATTTCTATGAAACAAACATACCCTAATAATCAAAAGCAAACAGAAATACCACAAAATAATTATAGGCCAATATTCTTGATAAATTACAGAAAAATATCCAAATAAAATAGTAGCGAATAGAATCCACCAATTAATCAGAAGAATCTTATACCATGATCAAGTAGGATCATCCCAGGAATGCATTGATGGTTTAGCATACATAAGTCAATCAACATAATACACCATATCAATAAAAGAAAAAAAGTATCATTATATGATGCAGAGAAAGCATTTGACAAGAACCAATACCCATTCAAGATAAAAACTCTCAACAAAATGGGAATTAAAGAAACTTTTCTCAATGTAGTCAAAGCCATTTAACACAAGCCACAGCAAACTTTATGATCATTTGGGAAACACTGAAAGCTTTCCCTCTAAGATCAAGCAAAAAACAAAGTTGACCAGTCTTACCATTTCTGTTCCATACAGTACTGGGAGTACTTACTATAGCAATCATGCAAGAAAATGACATCAACATCATTAAGTTAGGAAAGGAAGAAGTCAAGTTCTCAGTATTTGCAAATGACATGATATATATATACATATATATACTACATATATATACACTCATACACACACACACACACACACACACATATATATATATATATATATATATCACAGTATCGCTGTCATCCTGTTGTTCATCAATTTACTCAAGTGGGCAGTAACGTCTCCATTCATCGCAGCCCTGAGATTTTAGCAGCCTCTCCTTACTCGTCTTTCCCGATGATTGGAGGCTCTTTCAGGGTCAGGGGAATGAGATCTGTTATCGTTACTGTTTTTGGCATATCAAATACGCCACGGGGAGCTTGCCAGGCTCTGCCATGGGGCCAGGATACTCTCTGTAGCTTACCTGGCTCTCCGAGAGGCATGTATATTTTATTTTATTTTTACTTTTTGGGTCACATCCAGCAATGCACAGGGGTTAGAGAGATGCACAGGGGTTACTCCATAGCATATCAAAAAATAAATGAGTGAGAGGCTAAAGATAGATACAGTGAATATGGTGTTTTCCATGCATCCCGTGAACCTGGGTTTGATCTCATATGGTCCCCTGAGCACATCTAGGAGTGATTCGTAAGTAAAGAGCCTTGAGTAAGGCCTGGGCATCGGTGTGTGCTCAAAAACAAAAACATATAAAAGTTAATAAATAAACTACATAACAAAAGCAAACGTTTAGACTACAAGACCAATTAGAGTTGCCAGAAAGCAAGGGTAGACATGTAAGTAACAGAGGGGAAAATGTATGATTAACTGCACTTCTATTGGTTAATTTAATGTATATATAAAAATTTATTTTCAATGCTGCACAGCTAAGGCTTATAATGCATTATTTCTTCAATTTTAAAATGGCAGTTTGAAACAAAGACTTTTTGGTTGGCAAATATTAAAATTTTCTTTTTTTGGCTTTTTGAGTCATACTTGGCAATGCACAGGGGTTACTCCTGGCTCTGCACTCAAGAATAACTCAAGAATATATATATATATATATATATATATATATATATACACACATACTCAGCTGAAGACCTCCAGAACCAGCCATAGCCATACTCAAGGCCACTCTCCACACGTTCGGACAAGCCTCACACATGAAGGAACCGGCAGAGGAACCTGGGTGTGCAGGACCCAGGGCTGAGATTTCCAAGCCTGCTCAGATCGGATCGGGACTGGGCCTTCTCCACAGAGATCCCCCATTTTCCAGTAGCTTGACAGCCACACCCACAAACTGTTCCTGGCACCATGTAACCGCATCAATGGCCAAGATGCAGAAACTATAAAACAAAGCTCCCAGAAGAAACCTTTATAGCCTAATTTTCTCCCTTAAGAGAACCTGGCAAGGTACCGGGAGCATCCTACCCACATGTGAGAGCCTGACAAGCTCTCCATGGCGTATTCGATATGCCAATTACAGTTACAATGATGGGTCTCATTCCCTGACCCTGAGAGAGTCTCCACTGTGGCACTATTGGGAAGCACAAATACAGAGAGGCAGCTAAAATCTGAGGGTTAGGATGAATGGAGATGTTACTGGCACCTGCTTGAGCACATCAATGATCAAGGGGATGACAGTGATACAGTGACAGTGATACATAAAACTCTAAAGAATCTATCAAAATAAACATTTCTAGAAACAATGCATTTGTATAATCAAGTGAGAGACTAGAAAATTAATATACAAAAGTCCATAGCTTTCCTGTATACAAATAATAAAAACAGAATAAAAGGATTTTTAAAAATCTCATTCACAATTGTGACTCACAAAACATGTACCTCAGAATCAGATTAACTAAAAAGATTAAATAACTATACAAAGGAAATTACAAAACACTACTCTAAGAAAGAAAATTGTACAAGAGAAAATGAAAATACATCCCCTGCTCATGGATTGGAGCAGTAATATCATCAAAATGGTAATGCTCCCATAAGCATTGTGCAGATTTGATGCACTCTTTATAAGGATACCCATGTCATATTTCAAAAACAAATAGGTAAAATATTCTTGAAATCTATATGGAACAATAACAATTACCCCCTCCTCCATGCCAAATATTAAAGTAGTTCGTGGGAAAAAGAAGATGGGAGGCATCACTTTCCTCAACTTCAAACTATACTACAAAGTAGTAATAACTAAAACTGCATGGTATTAGAACACAGACACATTCTAAGATCAATGGAATAGATTTGAATATCTCAAGACAGACCCTCAGGTATATCAGTTGTTATTTTACAAAAGAGCAAAAAACATGAAGTAGAGTAAGGAAAGCCTCCTCAACCGATGGTGCTGGAAAACTGGCCAGTTATGTGCAAGAAAATAAATAAATAAACTCAGACCTCTTTCTCATGTCATGCACAACAATAAAATCAAAATGGATGAAAGACCTTGATATCACATCTGAATCCATGAGGTACACAAAGGAAAATGTAGGGAAAACTTAACAGATACTGAAGCTGAAAGTCTCTTCAAGGATGAAACACAACTGACTAAGCCAGTAGAAGCAATGATAAACAAATGGGGCTACATTATACTAAGCAGTTCCTGCACTTCAAATGATATGATAAAAAAAGAGTACAAAGACACCCCACAGAATGAGAAAAAAATACCCAGAACTTGTATGATAAGCAGTTAATATTCAAGATATATAAGTCACTGGTAGAATTTCACACACACACACAAACATACAACCATATCAAAAATGACAGAAAAAATAAGCATAAACCTCTTCAGAGAAGAAATGTAAATGGCCGAAAGGCACATGAAAAAGTGCTCCACATCACTAATTATCAGGGATATGCAAATCAAAACAACAATGAGATATTACCTCATGCCATAGAGACTGGCAGACATCAAAAGAACAACCAGTCCTGACATGGATGAGGATAAAAAGAAGTTCTCATTCACTGTTGGTGGGAATGCCAATTAATTGGTCAGCCTTTCTGGAAAACAATATGGACATCTGACAAAAAACTAGAAATTGAGCATCCATTACAACCAGCAATAATGCTCCTCGGAATATACCCCAGTGACCTAAAAACAATGCACAAGAGCCATCTGCACTTCTATGTTCATTTTCAGCATTATTCACAACAACCAGAATCTGGAAGCAACCCAGGTGTTTAAGAACAGATGAGTGGATAAAGAAACTATAGTACATCTACACAATGGACTACTACACAGCTGACAGGAAAAATGAAGTCATGAAATTTGCTTAATATGGATTGTCATGGAGAGTTTCATGCTGAGTGAAATGAGTCCTAGAGAGAGAAAGGCAGAACGATTACACTCATTTGTGGGATGTTAAAAAAGAAAAAAAAAACACACCATAGTATGAGAATAATAGCCAAAGATAATAGAAACAGGGGCAAGGAGGACTGGTCCATGGTAGGAAGCTTGCCACCAAATGAGTGGAGGAGTACAGTTAGGACAGAGAAGGGAACATGTTAACAATGATATTTGGAAATTATCACGATGTACAAATACTGCGTAATGAAAGTAGGTAAAATGATATGCATAATACACTTTCAGTAACGTGCCTAAAAGGAAGTTACAAGTGTTTGTGTGAGAGAGAGAGAAACTGAGAGAGAGAGAGAGACAGACAGACAGACAGACAGACAGACAGAGGTTTCTGCCATAGAGCCACACAGGCTGCCATGGCAGGGAGAAGGGACAAGGGACAATGTCTGTGGCGGGGGTGGGCGGGAAGAGTGGAAGGGAAACTTAGGGACATTGATGGTGAGAAAACTACCCTGGTGAAGAGATGGGTGTTGGAATATTGTATGACTGAAACTCAATTATTAACGACTTTGTAACTGCATATCTTATGGTGATTTTTTTTAAAAAATGAGAATAGCCTAGCTTAAAATGCAATTAACAATACATGATACATTGAATAATAAAGAGTGCTGTAGGAATTTTGTAAGAATATCTGTTATGGGGCTGGAGCCATAGTACAGTGGGTAGGGCATTTGCCTTGCACACAGCAGACCCGGGTTCGATTCCCAGCATCCCATATAGTTCCCCGAGCACCACCAGGAGTAATTCCTGAGTGCAGAGCCAGAAGTAACCCCTGTGCATTGCCGGGTGTGACCCAGAAAGTAAAAAAAAAAGAAGAAGAAAAGAATAGCTGTTATCTTAATCGTATAGATTTTGAGAAGATTTCAGAAATGATCTTCCTTCCTTTTTTCTTCTTTCTTTCCTTCTCCCTCCCTTCCCTTTTCTTCCCCCTCCTTCCTTGCTTTCTATCTTTTGTTTTCAGTTTTTAGTCTCTAAGAATAATACCGCAAATCTGTTTAATTATATTAAAGTAACTTATCTCAATTTCTCATTGAAAATCTGTAGATAAATTTAGAAAATTTAGGTGTTTATTGCTCCTTCTATGACAGAGAAGAATGAATTAACTTATTTTTCTTTTCTTCTCTTTTCTTTTATATTTTTTTCTTTTTTTTCTTTTGTTAATGTTAAGTTACAACATTATTCTTTATTAGGTTTCAGGCATAAAATGTTTCAATACCACCTATTTCTTCACTAGTCTTCACTTCCACCTATATTCCCACCCCATTTTCCTGCCACTCACCATTCTGCTCCTACTAGACATACCATATAAATATACATGTTTACAGAATGTTGCTGACCGGGTTTCATATATAACATTGTACCGAATTTCAGCATCACCTCCTGCTAGTTGAATGCCTTAAATTCCCCAGGCACTTAATATGTTGAATTATAGGTTAACATATTGGACTTAGTTCTGTAACATTAATCAAAAAATTTATGTTGTCAACACAGTGCAATATGTTATGAACTAAATTTATATGTCAATAATTTAAAATCACTCACTTTTTAATGTATTTTGATTTATTATCAAAACTATTTTACTTTGTTTTTTATTTATTATGGTATAGGTAGTAGTGTTAACAATAGTGTTTAGGTTTATAATATTGATGCGCAAAGTTACTGTGCACTACTGCAACCCAGTGCCCATGGATTTCTACCCTGTTTCTATGTCACCTCTGGTATGATAATCCTTCCCACCCACTATATACCTATAATTTCTTTATTGACATGCATGATTTGCTGCATACAGTTACCTTTCTTAGCCATCAGTCCTTCATCTGTATTCCTGTGTTACTTTTGGTCATCCTCATCATTTCCCTTCTCCCTGTCATCCCAACTTGAAACTCTTTGGTTTGCAAACGATGGTGCAATACTTATTGTCAGTTGATAAAATTAATAAATTTATACCCTAAATTTATTTTTCTATATATTATATATAAGTGATATTATCTAGGTTTTTTCCTTCCTCTGGCTTATTTTGCTTAGCATGATTCCCTCCAGTTTGACTCAAGTTGCTAAAACTGCTTTCCTATATTTTTCTTACAACTGAAAACTATTTATTTGTGTGTATATAGAAGAAATAGATAAAATATTATGTTAATTTGATCTTGGACACTAGTAGCACATATTTCTAAAATTCTTATATCCTTTACATATGCTTAATTCCAATCATTTCATTGAGCAGAAATTTTCACCTTTTTGATTTTCTGTTTATGTTTTTGAAATATTTTTATTTTCTTGATTCTATAACTTTCTCTTTCTCTTTCAAATTATCTAGATCTCATGAACATATATCATCATGAAAAGATCATTAGGTTTGATTTTTATATTTCTAACTCTCAGCATGCTCAGAACGTGACTACATATTTAGGCGGGGTTTTAAAACTAAATTGTTTATAGGAGGGCATATTGGTGGATTCAATTTCATTCATATACAAAATATATATATGACTCTCTTCTAAGAAAATAGACATTGGGATATATCCACAAACTGATCAAGAGGCAACAAGAACCAGCAGTTTGAAAACTAAGGACAAGGAGCCCCAGTGAAAGCAAATCTGGGAACATTTCAATATTTGTGTTCCAGCCTAGCTGTCTAAAACTTAATTTATATTGTTAATACTTGTATAAGTTTGATATTATAATCCTAGCATGATAAGTTTGAGGTTGAGGAAATCAAATGCTAGATGCAAAATCTGAGCACAGGCTTTCACAACTATTTGAACATCAATAGTAAAATGAAATGATTGATACACTTCCTACAAGTGTTTGATTTGTAGGACAAATTATGCAAACAACACATCCTCCTTTCCTTGGAAAACAGTTTACATGCTTTCAATATAATGCTGTTTTCTGTTTATTCTTGTAAGAAGTTTAGAAATTACCACATTTTTCTAAAGAGTAAAGACTTGAAGAGACAAAAATGTGTTTTTCTTAGATCCTGTTGTACCATTTTTAAAAGGGAAGACACCAAGATGTGTGACAGAGGTGAACACAGGGCATTATAATCCATGGTACAATCACTGTCACTGTCATCCTGTTGCTCATCGGTTTGCTAAAGCGGGCGCCAGTAACATCTCCAGTGTGAGACTTGTTACTGTTTTTGGCATATCAAATACGCAATGGGTAGCTTGCCAGGCTCTGCCGTGAAAGTGAGATACTCTTGGTAGCTTGTCAGGCTCTCCAAGAGGGGCAGAGGAATCGAACCCAGGTTGGCCGTGTGCAAGGCGGACACCTTACCTGCTGTGCTATCACTCCCGCCCCCATGGTACAATATTGTAAGATTTACCTTCAAAAGGTGCTTTCCAGGGGGTGGAGCAATACCACAGTGGGTAGGGTATTTGCTTTGCAGGCGTTATACCTAGGTTCGATTCCCAGCATCCCATGTGGTCCCCTGAGCACTGTCAGGAGTAATTCCTAAGTGCATGAGCCAGGAGTAACACCTTTGCATCTCTACGTGTGACACAAAAAAGGGGGGTGCTCACCGCAATCACACTAGAGATTGGAGAGAAAAGTTCCTAAAGTTTCTGGCAGGGACAGGAAAAAATGACATGTTTGGAAATATAATTAAGCATTTTTCTTAAAGAGGCAAACTTGAGGGTAATTTGCTAAATCACTGTGATACTGCTAAAATGTAATTAACATAGGAAAAACAAAAATCCCTAATTCAAAATCCTCTACCTTCCACATGAAAGGGAAGCATTCTGTTTCTATCCCTTTCTGACTGACTTCACGCACTATGAATCTCACTCATGTGCGAGACTTACAGATACACAGCAAGGCAGCAACAAAGGGCCGAAGATAACACAATGGCAGAACTGATCCACGAAATTGAGCTGATGGGACTGAGATTGCAATGGAGGGACTTTGGATTACTTGGGCAAAATAAGTGGGTGCAAACTGGTGATGGGTTTGGTGGTGGAATTATATGCAGGAGAAATCATTGTTAACAGTGTTGTAAATCACAGAATCTCAGTCAATAGACATATGAATAGAGAAAGGAAGACAGCCAATCTCAATATTCTTCTGCCACTGTGTTGCACCCATGGGTTGGTGGGAGTGGGTGGAGAAGGTGCTGATAGATAACAACTTTCTGAGTACAGTACAGATGTACAGTCTCACAGAAAACATGAGATTCCATTTCTTTAATTTAAAATTATACTTTAATGGCACATTAAAGAAGTCTTGTCTAAAACAGTTTATTTTAAACTGGATAATAGGGGTTAAGGGACTCATTTTGCACACAGATACTCTGTTTAAATCCCTGGCACAGAGATCAGTTCCCTAACCTCTGCCAGGAGTGATCCCTGAGCACAGAGACTGAGTAAGCCCTGAATACCATTAGGTGTGGTTCTCAAAAAACAAAACAAAACAAAACATTAAAGAGGAAGATAAAACATCAAAACCAGCTAAAGCAGGGCTTGAGAAATCATCCTCATAGTGAAAAAAAATGAGACTGGGATAGTCCTCTGGGCAAAACAGTTTAGGTCTTTAGAATATAATGGGGAAGGAAATGTGAACCCAGGTATAGCAGAAGATATAGAATAAAACACTTAAGACTTTTTTATTGTTTTAATTTATTTTTTGCTTTTTGGGTCACACCCAGCATTGCACAGGGCTTACACCTAACTTATGCACTCAGGAATTACACCTGGCTGTGCTCAGGGGACCATATGAGATGTTGGGAATCAAACCCATGTTGGCTGCATGCAAGGTAAAAACCTTACTTGATGTGCTATTGCTCCAAGCCCCTTTAAGGGCTATTTATTTATTTATTTATTTATTTATTTATTTATTTATTTATTTATTTTTATTAGTAAATCACTGTGGGGTACAGTTACAAACTAATGAATTTTCATGTTTGTATTTTGTTTACATCCCTCCACCAGTGCCCATTCTCCTCCACCAATGTTCCCAGTATCCCTCCCACCACTCCCAGCCCAAACCCCACCACCCCACCCTGCCTCTGTGACAGGGCATTCCCTTTTGTTTTCTCTCCTGATGGATGTTGTAGTTTGCAATAGATGTATTGAGTGGCCATCATGTTCTGTCTATAGTCCACTTTTGGTACGTGGCTTTCAACCCAAGTGGGTCCCCCCAATATTCTCTACTAGGTGTTCCCTTCTCTGTCTCCGCTGCCTTTTCCCCTAGCATATGAGGCCAGTTTCCAAGCTGTGGGGCAGACCTCCTGGTTCTTATCTCTACTACTCTTGGGTGTTAGTGTCCCATTCTGCTACTTTATAGTCCACATATGAGTGTGATCTTTCTATGTCTATCTCTTTCTTTCTGACTCATTTCACTCAACATGACACTCTCTATGTTGACCCAATTATAGGCAAAATTCATGACTTCATCTTTTCTAACAGCTGCATAGTATTCCATTGTGTAGATGTACCAGTTTCTTTAACCAGTCATCTGTTTGGGGGCATTCCGGTGTTTTCCAGATTTTGGCTATTGAAAATAGTGCTGCAATGAACATAGAAATGCAGATGTCATTTCTAATATACATTTTTGCCTCTCTGAGGTATATTCCCAGAAGTGGTATTGCTGGGGCAAAGGGGAGCTCAATTTCTAGTTTTTTGAGAAGCGTCCATATTGTTTTCCAAAAGGGCTGAACCAGTCTGCATTCCAACCAGCAGTGAAGGAGAGTCCCTTCCTCCCCACATCCATGCTAACACTGGTTGTTTTTGTTTTTTTGGATGTGGGCCAGTCTCTGTGGTGTGAGATGATATCTCATTGTTGTTTTGATCTGCATCTCCCTAATGATTAGTGATGTAGAGCCTTTTCTCATGTGCCTCTCAGCCATTCAGATTTCTTCTTTGGGAAATTTTCTGTTCATTTCATCACCCCATTTTTTGATCGGGTTGGCAATTTTCTTCTTGTGGAGTTTAACAAGTGCCTTGTATATCCTTGATATCAACCTCTTATCAGATAGGTATTTACACCTTTCCCATTCTGTAGCTTGTCTTTGTACTTTGGTCACTGTTTCTCTTGAGGTGCAGAAGCTTCTTAGTTTAAGATAGTCCCATTTATTTATCTCTGTTTTCACTTGCTTGGCCAGTGGTATGTCATCTTTGAAGATACTGTTGGCTTCAATGTCGTGGAGGTTTTTCCGTCCTTATCTTCAATGTACCTTAGGGATTTTGAGGTCTTTAATCCATTTTGATCTGACTTTTGTACATAGTGATAGGTGGAGATCTGAGCCCATATTTTTGCATGTGGCTGTCCAATTTTGCCAGCACCACTTGTTAAAGAGGCTTTTGTAGCTCCACTTCACATTTCTTGGTCCCTTATCAAAGATTAGATGTTCAAACAATTGCGATGGTGTGTAAGGATATTTGACCCTGTTCCATTAGTCTGTGGTTCTGCCTTTGTTCCAGTACCATGCTGTAATCAAGTCTTCCCCAAAACAAAAGCGCAGAGCCCAGATGGTTTCTCTAGTGAATTGTTCCAACACTTAAAACGGACCTCTAGCCAGTTCTCCTCAAGCTTTTCCAGGAAATAGAAAAAACAGAAACCCTCCCAAACAGTTTTGATGAGGCACAAATCTGCCTAATACCAAAAGCAAATAAAGACACTGCAAACAAGGAAAACTACAGGCCAATATCCCTCATGAACACGGATGCGAAGATCCTCAACAAAATACTAGCAAATAGAATCCAACAACTCATCAAAAAGATCAAACATCATGACCAAGCAGGATTCATCCCTGGAATGCAAGGATGGATAAACATTCGGAAATCAATCAACATAATCCATCACATCAACAGAAGTAAAAATAAAACCATATGATCATTTCAATAGATGCTTAGAAAGCATTTAACAAGATCTAACATCCATTTCTGAGTAAATCTCACCAAAATGGGTTTATAAGGAACTTTCCTTAAGATAGTCAAAGCCATCTACCACAAACCTGAGGCAAACATTATCCTCAACGGAGAAAAACTAAGTGCATTTCCTCTAATATCAGGGCCAAGACAAGGATGCCCACTCTCACCACTTCTATTCAACATAGTATTGGAAGCACTTGAAACAGCAATTAGGCAATAAAACGACATTCAGGGCATCCAGATAGGAAAGGAAGGGTTTTTTAGATGTAGAGGGAAACAATGATCGGATGCCTTGCTGATTTGTTATGAAATATCACAGCCTCCTATCTTAGTGTACCCATTGAATTTTGATGTGCTAATTAACTGTCCTTAGTCTGCCATCTTAAACAATTGGCTTACATGTTGGGAGCTAGGGTGGAGAAGCAGTATTGAATAAATGGCCAATATATGAGCTCACTGATGACTGTCCTGGTTGCCCTAAATCATGGACAGTCATTGTATGTTTGATTGTCCATGTTTCTGTTTTTCTCATACTCTGTGATTGACCCCTGTTGGATGGAGGTTGAAGGTGCCAATCTGTTTGGCTTTACTGTGATGAATTACTATAGCAGAGATATTGGAATTATCAATTAATACAAATGTGATTAATGTATAAAAGTCTAACAGAGATAAAGCAGAGAGTATGCCAGAACCAGAATATATGGGTAAGTACAGGAATGTGACTGAAATTATAGATATATGCCTGATTTATGTGAAGTAGTACTGTAGCACAGTCATCCAGTTGTCCATGGATTTGTTCAAGCACCAGGAACATCTCCATCGTAAAACTTGTTACTGTTATTGGCATATCGAATAAGCCACGGGTAGCCTGAATTTTTAACTTGGGACCGATAAGCCTGTGTATTTGCATTCAGTATTCTTTATCCATACTTCTGCTTAGCTCTTACCTTACTGTTGTTTTATTATAATAATATCACCAACTGCTTTGTAAATATATTAAATCACAGTTTTCAACCATTTTACATCTGCATACCTGAAAAATGGGAGAAATACTTTAGGCCAGCTGGCAGTTATGATATAAACTGAAAGCAAAGTAGAATCATTTGTTTATTGAGTCCATTACAATAAAATGGTAATATTTCACTAGTGTAATATCTGCGACTGCTTATTGCCATACAATTGTGGGTAAACATGTTGGCAGACTGCCAAGAAATTCCTGTTGTCCTCCTCCAATCCCTGGAACACAGGTTGAAGAACTGGACATTGAATCACAGACTATATTTTTTTTGTTGACCTTGATATTCAGAAAAATGTATATAATTGTCCCATGTGTGCACTCAAGAATTTTTTCTACTGATTTTTCCTCACCACTTTAACTACATGATATTTAGTATGCTAATTATATGTTCACTCTAATTATTTGCCTCCTAAATATTGCAATTTGAATAACATATTAGGTACTTTGTGATCAATGATAAACATAATATTGTAGATCACCATATATCAATCTTTAAATAATACTTTTCTCACTGTTTTCTGTCTTAGATTCAAACAAGTATGACTCATAACTTTAGAAAAAATACCTACTAGCTTTTGTAAAAATATTGGAATAGATGAAATGTCAAAACTATGTAAAACTAATTGGATGCATTTTTATGGACTCATTTTATTTTCAGTGTTACATGAGAAATGTTTAGAAGAGAAGCATAATGTTTGGCTTAATGTTTTGGGGTTCATGTAGTAGAGTTCCAAGAGAGATATTGCAGATTCATATAAAAGTTCTGTCTGTAATGTTTCAATAAGTCTCCAAACTTTTAATAGGAGGCTGAGTCATGCAACAGATCTGTAGAATAAAGACCAGAAAGACTGAGTGATGATGAGAGATAGAGTAAAAGCATGAAGTAGACTCTAATTCCTGTTGGTAAGAATATTGCATAGTTTTCCAGTGTTTTCTTTAATCTCCATTTAATAACTATCTTTGCTTAGAAAAAAGTTAAACAAATATTAATCCCTAAGGCTTTAATGAAAGAACATCCCACTAAAATACCTCATAGTGCTATAAACATATTTCATTGCTATTTATAAGGATACTGGATGATCCTAAATCAGTTTTAGAGGAAAAGAGTGGCTAATTTTAAAGACATACTATTATGTCAGAATGGATTTTATAGAGAATCATAGACTTAAAAAATAAAAATATATTTTTATCAACTTATGGAATTTGAAAAGTTGAATAATACACACTAAATTGGACAATTTCTAAGGAGTTATTTTAAAAATGTATTGATCTATTCACTTATTTAAGACAAACACTAGTGTAAACTTTAGAATATTGTTCTGTTAGGAGACAGTAAGTCATACCTTCCTTTGGTACCATAAATTTTTCTTCAAGTATTGACTCATTTCAAAAGTGGTATATCTACTTGAATTGCATTTTTATATTATTTAGCAACATTATCCTCATTTTATTTTTATTGATTTGCTTCAGGCCATTGGAAAAGGATTCCAACAACTTTTAAAGAAAATTTTATACTTAGATGTATTTCGAAGGCATATTGTCTTTCTGAAAGTTGTGAAAAAATTACCACCTTTTCTATGCTTTTTTCTGTTTAGTAAACAACATTTTTTTCCAGTATTTTGGCCTGAGAAGATACAAGGCTAATTAACAAGGTTTTATTATTTTTTTAAATTTTTGAACATATCTATATGACTGCCTATTTTAGTACTCTGTACCTAAAATAATTTAAAATTAGATGTTATTTTTTTAGTACTGAATGTAATTTTAACTGGAGTAAATTAAAAAATATATTAAAAAGAAAACTTGTACCAAAAATAGAAATAGACCTGGATAGATAGTACTAAGGGTAGATCACGTAACTTACATAGCTGAGCCAAGTTTGATCCCCAGCATTACAAATTGACCCCCCCCCCAGCATCTCCAGAAGTGATCCTTGAGCATGGATCCAGGAGTAAGCCTTGAGCACAATCAAGTGTGACCCCAAATCCATAATACCCTCCTAATATTAAAATATAAGAAAATGAACACTCAGTGGGTGAAATATTCAAGTAAATAACATCCAAGCAAAGAAATCTTATAATTGTGAAACTAATCAAAGATTCTAGTATAGGGGCAAGAGTGATAGTATATCAAGTAGGGCTTTTGCCTTGCATGAGACAGACCAGGGCTCAATTCCCAGCATCTCATATGGTCTCCTAAGCACAGCCAGCAGTAATTCCTGAGTGCAGGGACTGGAGTAACCCCTGTGCATCACCAGGTGTGAACCAAAGAAGCAAAAAAAAAAGTTAGTATAATATGTTATAATTTAAAAAAATAATTTAAGCAATTCATAAAGATACAAATTTATTAAAATTATTTTGCATACAGAAACTCAATGGTTGAAAATAATAACCTGTTTTCTGTTAAATTACTTTGATTTTCTGTTAATAATAATTTGACTATATTTGTATGTTTGGGGGGTTCTGTATTCTGGTCTAATGATGAATTCATCAATTCTTTAGCCATCATAATGCTGTCTCAATTGTATTACTTTACAAAAAAAACTGAAATTAGTTTCTTGCCTCTGTTTCCAGTGTTTTAAGTTAAACATCATAGGATTAATTGCAACCATAGGTTGCAAACCTAGCCCCCACGGTCTCTAAAGTAAGAATCTATGTAACAGAAAAAAGTGTTCTATTACAGCATGTTACCACATTATAGGGCTCTTTCTTGGAAAATATATATAATTGTTAGCAATTATCTGGATGCTATAATTTTTTCCCCTTGCTATAGAAGTTTTTTTCACCAGGCTTCATGCAAATTTCTGAAAAATTAATCCATTTTTTAAAAACCTTCTGTGATCAAAGGAAGGGCAAACAGAAATTCCTCTATTTTGTCATCTTAGTCACCCCCTCCTACTCTTATTATTCCTCAGTCATTGAACATTTCCTCTCATATTGACCTCCCTGTTTCCTTCTTTGGAAATTTTGTAGATATACATTAACAGTCTTATTATCCTGTGTTTAGTTATATAAATCAATGTCTTAAAATTCAAAATTTATCAAAATATTATTACTAATATAGTAACATTTGTGATAAAAATGTAACAAATTTAAAACAGTGATGAGCACAGATGTTCTCTCAATTGGAGCCAGAGAAAGGGTCTAAGCTACAGAGCACATTCCCAGCCAGTGCAAGATCCCAAGTTTCATCCTTTTTGCAATACTTCCCACTTTGAGCACTGCAGGGTGTGTGCTACAAAAGAAAACAAAAAACAGCAATTTTCCAAATTACCCGAAATCTGGACTATGGATTCGTCTCAAAGCAACACCATATGCCTTGCATATAGAAGACCCAAGACTCAATCCCCAGCACCATATAATCCCTTGGACAACACAGGACAGTTCCCTAGTAATGCCCAAATACTTACAGGTTAGGACATCCCATCATTAACAAAAATGTAAGGTCTGATAAATATCTGTAATTATTTTTATAAATTTGATACAAGATTAAGACAAGACTGTTTCATTTAGTGCTGTTCTGTTGGGAGAGTACTAAGGGGCAATAACAACTCTAATCAGATTTTCCATTTTTTCTTGTTGGTTGTGATTGCTACATACATTAAAACCTTGGTTTAGTCAGTGCCATATTGTTCCACTAAGACAATATTTCCTTACCACTAACTCCATTATCCTCTTATGCTATCGGCAATTACTGATTTAAAATATCCCCATTACTAGGGATAGAACGCTTGTCATTCTAAAACACGACTTCCAGACTATGTTTAATTAGAGACTTGGAGAGTTTCAGCTAGTACATAGATAGTTCAAGAATTAACCACGGATACAAGGACAATATATAAGGGTTTTCAGACCATCTTCTCTATATGGTTCTCTCCTCCTTGTTATCTTAACCTTCAGCAGTTTCCAAATAGTGATTTTTGCTTCCTTTGTTCAAGGAAATTATTTCATAGATATAGTCATTCCTTTCATGGATGTATTCATTCAAACTTGCATTTATGGAATTATAAAATAATTATGAATCATATTTTTTTCATTCTTTATATTACTGAAGTTTAAAACTACTTGACTATATTAATACCTAAAATTCATTGAAAATAGGAAATTTTGAAGCATACCTGAAGTTGAGCATGATTATTAAGAGTCAAAATTATATAATTGCACAATGCTTTTATCATATCATCATAAGGAAAGAAATATGCTTGTCCAAGATTTTTGAGTAGTTAAACATAATCCTGTCTTGTTAAGTGATTAAGTGAAAATGTAAAATAATCCTAAAGAATCTTGTACTTTCCAAGAGATTCATAAAATCAAGTGGATTTCAATGTAACTTTCTTTTAACTCAAAAAAGCAACTCCAAAAAGTACTACTAAAAATAATATTTCGATTGCAAATTCAGCTCAAATTATTTAGTACATTCATCTAACATATGACTGCCTGCTTTAAAATGTATTGAAATAGTGACCGTTGTAATTTTTGCTTGCATGCGTTCATATAGTTGAGTCATAAGGAAGGAACAGTTCACTCCCTTCAAGGATATGATAACAATACTATTTACAGGTTTCAAACTTATCTACTTTGTAAAGTAGATGTCTAAACTAAGACTATTAAAAACAAATTAAGTCAAAAGTATATGATAATCTGTAGGATAACATGGGGTTTGTCCTTTCAGCCTTGCCGCAGATAACTTAGTTTACCTTAAAGCAATGTCCTTTCTGTATGGACACAGGAAGACAGTTAATATTATGCTCTGTAACTTGGGAGCTGATTGGCTTCAAGAATATTTACTCCCGGGCATCTGTTTTCACAATTCAGTTGCCCTTAGTTCCTAGTACCCCAAAAGCAGGGTCTCAACAAGGGACGGAATGGACCCAAGGTAAGCAATGAGCTATCCTGGCATCGAAGTGGGCCAGGCCAGAGCACCACAATACTCAACTAAAAGTTGAGAGCATGGTCATAGACTAATGCTGTCATGATCCAAAAGTAACAAGACTAGGACCCTACTGGGGTTAGGAAGACTAACCTGGTCTGAGGACTGTGGTCTGGAATATATAGTGAGATGTCCTCAGAAAGAACCAAACTTTAAGTTTGATATATCACTTACTGTTCTCATACAGAATGACATTGCTAGAAATATTTGAAGTAGATATACAAAAACTATTTAAGTGTATTACTAGCTGAGGAGGGAAGAACGCAAAACACCCTTGTTTGGATCCCACCCTTCAGTGGATCTCCTAGTAATCTGGAGTAATTTCCTTAGATGAGATTTTGTTAATCTCCTGGAGGAGTGGTCTTACCTCTCCTTGTAGATTTGTTAATGTTCAACCCACCTTTGTGCCACCACCCTATATGATTGCTATATAAACTAAGACTGTAGAAAACACAGAGGGAGAAGACACAGAAGTGGAGAGAAGACACACAGAGAGAAGACACAGGAACAGCGGAGAAGACACAGAAGTGGAGGAGAACACAAAGAAGCAGAGCACAAAAGCAAGGGAGAAGACACAGAAGCAGGGAGAAGACAGAAACAGGTAGAAGACACAGAAATGGAGAGAAGACACAGAGACAGAGAGAGGTCAGAAGAGATCAGAGGAGAGACTACAGAGAGAGACAGAGATAGAGAGACAGACAAAAGAGAGCACAACAGCATACACAGACGCAGAGCAAAAGGAGGCATCTCGATCCGGTCCATTACACAGTGGCTCGAGAGCACCGAACGTGAGCAGTGAGAGAGAGACAGAGAGAGAGAGAAAGAGAAAGAGAGGAGAGAGAGAGGGAGAGAGAGAGAGAGAGCCACCTTGAGAGCCCACAAACAACACAACACACATCACATTATCACCCTCCGCCCTTGACTTTGTACTTTTTACAATCATCTTCAACGATGTTTGGAATGGGTTTACAGAATCAGACTTAAGTGGATGTATAGCACGCAATCCAATCGGGGTTGGATCCCAGGACCACGTGGCTCTGTGATCATTATCAAAAAACATAGCAGGTAGACAGGGAATTCTGCCATCACCATTGTCATAGCTCTGGAAGCCCTGGGTTAGTAAGTGTTGATGCTATTGATTCTGCAGCACCATGGGACCTGAACAGCAGCACTGCATCCTTGTGTCTTAGTGTTCAAAGTTCTGATGGCCAAAAACTGTCATCAGTGACCTCTCAGCACTCTGAGCACTGCTTTGTATGCCCTTTACAATACCAAAGAAATAAGTATTAAATTTCTAAAAAATTAAATCCTCAGCTACGTTTTTAGTGGCACAGTAAGTCATTAAATTATTCTTGGAAAATTTTCTTAAAATATTCTTAATTCTAGGTTTTCTTTGGTACTAATATCTATCTACTCTATGAAAAAATCATTTGTCCAAGCCACAAAAACAAATGAAAGATGATAAATTTCAATTTCTACTGCTACCATCCTAGCCAAGGAAGATAAAAAGAAAAATTTCCAGACTAAAAACTCAAACAGCAGTTCTGTATCTATACTTGGATTATATACTATAATTATATACTCCACTAAGCAATGAAATTACTATGACCATTTTATTTGAAAATTCCATTTGATAGTTTTGATATCTCTATAAAAATAATTTAATATTTTTCATTGAAATTTTTATAGAATTATTATTCTTTATAGGATTTTGATGTTCAAAGCAAAATTGAGATAATGCTGAGATTTCCTCCTTGCATGTTTTTTTACCTACACATATGTAGCTTCCTCTGTATCAATATGCTCCACTAGATTGATAGATTTGTTATAATTGATAAACTTATGTTACACATCATGTCATCCAAATTCCATAGTTTACATAAGGCTTCAGTAACACTATTACACATTTTTGAGAGTTTGGACAAACTCACAATGATTTGTATCCCTTTTTATTAACAACAATGCCAAGAATTTTATATGTTTAAAGTAGTGGATATGTTCTTTGTGATAGAATAAATATTTACTAGGTTCTCTCTCTTTCACCTCTCACTGTCTTATACATGCATGACTTAACTATATATCTGCTATCTGTATGTATTCATTTTATTCAGAAAAACTTAATGAATATAGGTTTTAATAATCAAGATAATTCTATAAAACTATACTTCTATCAGGATTTATTTAAAATATACTTGTACCAGGATTTATTTAAATTATGTGACAAGTATGTCCCTCAGATATAGTTTAAAATAACTTAAATTCATTATAAGCAAAAATAAAATTTAACTATTATCTGCACTAAGCAATATAAATTTTAAAGGATTCATCCTTGTTTTAAACAAGTGAGCTAGCAGAAGAAAAAAATGTAACTTATAATTTATATTCTATATAATTCCACTTATGTTTAATTTTCACACATCATTATTATTTGACAGAAGAAAAATTTCAAAAGTTCAATAATAACACCTAAACTATTTAAAAAGAACTTCTTACGATAAGTTAAATAACTATAAGGTTACTTTTTCTCTCTGTTTATAACAGGCATAATAATCACTACTTCTTTTGTAAAAATCTCTTTAAAGGACTGTACTGGGAATTCTAAGAACATTGTTGTTTTGTGTTAAACACCTATGTTTATGTGTTTAGCACAGAGAATTCCACGATTCTTTTGAAAAAATAAAAGTCAAAACACTTATACACTCAATGATTTATATTCTAAAATAATTAAAATAAAAATAAACATGTTCCACATCTGAATAAAATATCCATGGAGACTTCTAATGAAAGTCAGTATTATCATTGGCATATAAACTGTTGAATAGAATATGCCTATGTGTAAACCGATTCTGATCACTAGGGCCCTTTTATAAGCAATTCTAACCTCCTGTGCAAGAAATAGAGTACTGATATTATGTGCAATCTTGAATAAGTGCTTCAGTCATATGAGGATTCCAGTTGGCTATTCCAATTGAGATATGAAAAATAAAAAGAGAATTATTGATATAGTATTAAAGATCATTTACTTATGGATTAATATTCTATAATAACACATGTGATTTTCACATTATATCTTATATTTCTTACTTTTATTAAGTTAGCATTTCTTTCTCATTAGCATACAAATCTTAATTATCTAGAATGATTATATGTAATATTATAGTAGGTTAATATGTTCATTAAATGCAGCGCTATGAAGATAAAAAACAAAGTATGGAGTAAGTAAACAATACGATTTTTCCTTTATTAGGTGTACTATACTCTGATAGTATAAAATTTATATTATATCAGAGGAACCTTGTCTTGGTAACTTCTGTTTTTCACAAAATCAATGGATGAATGCAAGAAAGATGGAAAAGAATATATGATAAATAAGATATTTTTAAATGACCACAGTTTTGTCTTTCTTGTGTGTTGTGTACTTTACATAAATTAAATAATTCTTTTGTCTGTCTTTGTTCTCCCTTACTCTCTATTTTTTCCCCTCTCTCCTTATCTCTTTCCCTCTCTTTTTTTCTCTCCCATACAATTCTTCTCTCAAATATTTTGGTTTTAATAATATACTTTCAAGGAATGTTTTAGTGAACACACACATTTGGTAGAATCAACACTGATTAATTTTCATTTCCCATGCTTTTAAAATTCTTGAGAAGTATCTTGTTTTAAAAGTGCCAAAGCAAGACTATCTTAACTAAAATGAAAAAAAAATAGAAAAAAAACTTTAAATATAGGTTACAAATAATTTGGATTATTGAGAAAGCTAATGTTTTTCAATAAAGAAAATAAAGAAGTTAAGCACATGGCACATATTTCACTTAAATTGAAAAAGACGGAAGTCCTTAAGGAGCCTGACTGTTTACTTAGTTTTAAAGATCTTTGAGATCATCTGTTAATGAATTATAGAGGCTTCATTCATTTTGCAGTCAGCCAGAGAGCCATTTAGTTTTATAGTTTTCCCCCTCAAGGTGTAAAAGCTCGCAGGATACCTTATAATTCAATTATATCATTTGTATCCCAAAGATTTTTAATTATATAAAGAAGATGAGTTTAATTCTTGAATTTCTGTGAGATATACTTGAATAAACATGCATTTAGCTATTGAGTTCTACTTTGCTCATGGACAAAAGAAAACAAAAATAACACTGTCTCCATTTCTAAGGAAAGCATTTTATTCTCTCATTATATTCTGAAGGACCTTTCTCTCAACTGATACCCCCCAAATTACTTTGGAAATCCTTGTAGATGCCATCTCATCTATAATACATGAAGAAAGGAAACTGAGACGGCCTCAAGAAATTTCTCATTACTTCTCTATCTCTAACTTTTCATCTCCTTGTTCCTTCCTAAAAATAGATTTTGTCACCGGTTCACAAAACCAAATTCGCCAGAATGCTAGCAAATAAACAATTGCCAGTCAATATCACTTAAAAATTATGTTCTGTTATAATGCATTCCCTTTTATATTAAGAATTAAATTCATTATGAAGATTGATCTCAACATGAATGAATGAGGGAAGAATTTTCTTCTGAATATGTATTATTTTTAAAAAAAATTTAAAAATTAAAACGGTTTACAAGCGTTTCAAGAGTACAGCTTTCTCAAAAATTTAAAAGTTGAAATACCATATGACCCACAGATTGTTATTTAGATCGTCTGCCCATTTTTCATTTGACTGTATTGTTGTTGGTAATATTTGTGGGAGTGGGGTGGAGACTGAGGTGGGTGTTGGAAATTACACCAGACAGTGCTCAAGGCTCATTCTTGGCTCTGCACTCAGGGATCACTCTAGGTGGGGCTAAGGGGACCTTATGGGGTGCCTGGATTCGGCTAGTCTTCAAGTAAGGTAAGTACCCTGTCTACTATACTGTCACTCCAGCCCAGTTTGGGGTGTTTTTTATCTTCTGTTATTGAACTAGAAGTTTGTTATGTATTTTAGATCTTCACCCTTTGCCAAACATATATTGTGCAAAAACCTCCTCCCAGTCTGTAGCTACCTTTTTGTTTTTGTGGTGCATTTTTCCACAATATAAGAGCTTTATTTTTAAGTTGCTGCATATGTTAATTTTTCCTTTTGTTTTTATTGCCATTGGCATCAAATCTCTGAAGACATACCTGAATTTGAAATCATGAGCCTATTTTAGATGGGTTCTTTTTTGTATGCATATTTTGTGCTTCCAGATCAAGTATTATCCATGTCAAATTTAATTTTTGTACATGGTGTTAAATAAAGATGCGAGGATTTTAATTTTGCACACTGGACAGGTAGGTTTCTGAACATTTATTGATGGTTTCTTCTTTTTATTTGTATACTTTAGCTTCTTTGCAATTAACAAACTATACAAATGTCTTATTACATTTATATTAAAATATATTAATATATTTGTAGTCTAATTATTCCTATATTAATATATAACTAATGTGTATGTATATATTGGCTGGAGCAATAGCACATCAGTTGGGCGTTCGCTTTTCACACGGCCGACCTGAGTTCCATTCCTCCGCCCCTCTCAGAGAACCCGGCAAGCTACCGAGAGTATCGAGCCCACACTGCAGAGCCTGGCAAGCTACCCGTGTGTATAGGATATGCCAAAAACAGTAAAACAGTAACAATAAGTCTTTCAATGAAAGACATTACTGGTGCCTGCTCGAACAAATCGATGAGCAAAGGGATGACAGTGACAGTGACGTATATATTAATATATGTTAAACATATATTGCTGGTCTCTCAGTTTTGTTCTATTGTTTTGTGTGACTGTTTTGTTCCAGTACCTTAATCTTTTGAATATTTGGACTCTCCAGCAGAATTTTATAATTGAATGAAACAGCTTTGTTTTTCTTTCTTTTACTCATATTGCTTTGGGTATTCCAGATGTTCATGGTTCCATACAATTTCTATAATATTTGTTAATTTTTCTTCAAAAATATCCTAGGGTTTTGAGAAGAATTATATTGAATCTACGTATTACTTTAGGTATGATTGCCTTCTTAACAATATGCATTTATTTGATCATAAACATAAAATGTCTAATTATTTGTTCATTATTTTTAATATATATTAGCATATTCGCTGATGACATCGTTCTCATAACACCAAACATTAGCCAAATGTTGGCCAACTTCGACCACGAGTGTGGAAAGGTCAGACTGCAGCTGAATCTCAACAAGACAATGTTCATGAAAAACGAACTGGTCCCTGAAGCTTTATTTGCTCTCAATGGAACAAACATCTCCGAATGCAGCGGCTATGTGTACCTGGGTCGAGAAATCAACATGAGGAACAACTTGGTGCCAGAACTGAGCAGGAGGAAGAGAGCAGCATGGAATGCCTTCAAGAGATCCAAAGAATTGGTTAAGAGAACAAAGAACCTCCGACTCCAGGCACATCTTTTAGATTCCATCACTCTTCCTGCACTAACATATATGCCTCATATGTACGTGGCATATATGTCACATATGCCTCAGAGACCTGGGCCCTATGCAAACAGGATGAGAATGCTATACGGGTATCCCAAAGATGAATCAAAAGAGCTATGTTAGGAGTATCACGTCTCATTCAACTGAGAGAAGGAATCTGGAGTTCTAACCTCCGTCGACAGTCAAGAATCAGGGATGCTGTCTTGTTTGCCAAGTCATCAAAAATCAGATGGGCCAGTCATGTAATGCGATTCAGAGACGACCCACTGGACTAGAGCTGTTACCCACTGGATTCCACGGGACGTCAGAAGACCTCGAGACTGCCCACCAACTAGATGGTCAGATTTCTTCATCAAATCCCTGAATGAATGATTTAAGGCTCTTCATGTTCCTGGAGCAAGCAGATATCATTGGGGCTGCACTAGCTTGAGACAGGGACAAAAGGAGACTTTACTGGCGCCCGCTCAAGCAAATTGAAGATCAAGGGGATGACAAGTGATACAAGTGATATACTTTTAAACAGTAATAGACTTTTGTTGTCTATGTCTTTCACTCCCTGTTTATAGGAATAAAGTTTCTTTTCCTTATTTTACACAATATAGCGCTAATCCTAAGTGATGTTCTCAGAATAAAACATGAATAAATTAGGAAGCAGCTATTCTCCACTCCTCCTCCTCCTCCTCCTCTTCTTCTTCCTCTTCTTCTTCCTCTTCTTCTTCTTCTTCCTCTTCTTCTTCCTTTCATTTTCTTCTTCTTTCTTCTTTTCTTCTTTCTTCTTTTCATTTTCTTCATCTTTGTCTTCTTCATCTTCTTCATCTTCATTTTTGTCTTCTCTGCTCCTTCTCCTTCTCCTTCTTCTCCTCCTCCTTCTTCTCCTCCTCCTCCTCCTCATTTTCTTTTTCCTCCTCCTTCTCCTTCTTCTCCTCCTCTTCCTCTTTCTCCTCCTCTTCCTCTTCCTCCTACTTCTTCTCTTCTTCCTACAGGGTCCATATAGGGATTCAGGGATCAAACTTGGTCAGCTATATACAAGGCAAATACTCTACTAGCTGTTGCATCTCTCTGGTTTCTGTACATATTCATTTTTAAATCAGAGCAAAAATTGACCTTAAAATTTCAAAAAGGCATTATAGTGAATAAATGTATTTGCCTCTTCAATTTACTGTCTCTGACAATGAATTGTTGTCAGAGTTGACTAGAGATCTATACATTCCAAGTCCGTGTTATCTGTTCATATCAATATTTTGCAAACTACATCTTGGGAAACTCTTTTTTTTTTTTGCTTTTTGGGTCACACCTGGAGATGCACAGGAGTTACTCCTGGCTCTGCACTCAGGAATTACCCCTGGCCGTGCTCAGGGGACCATATGGGATGCTGGGATTTGAACCCGGGTCGGCCGCGTGCAAGGCAAACGCCCTACCCGCTGTGCTATCTCTCCAGCCCCGGGAAACTCTTTTATATAAATAAAAATCACCTTTGGTAAAATTTTACCAAGATATATTTTATTTTCTAATTCCTATTTTAAATGAAATTGTAAACATTACAAATCCACGACCACTATATATGTGCTTGATACCTTTGAGATCTAATTTTCTTGTAAGAAAATGTCTATAGATAAAATACTTAAAAATTTAATAATAATTAATGTTTAAAAAAATTCTTCAAGTCAAATATTTGAAGTAACACTAGAGACAGATTAGAAATATTTAAATTTGGTACTGTTGTTGTTTTTTGTTTTGGGAGCTACACCCAGCAGTGCTCAAAATTTACTCCTAGTTTTGAAATCTGGGATCACTTCTGGGCACCATATGTGATACCAAGAATAAAATTCATGTTGATTGCATTCAATGTAAGCTCCCTATATACTGTACTATCACCCTGGGGCCTAAATTTGATATTTTTTGGCCTGTGCTAACTTAACTATATCTTTAAAAAATGGTAGGAATAGAGATAAAATAATAGTTCTAGAGCTTTCAAATTGCCAACTATTTTTATTGAGCATATTCTATTTGTTTGACATATTTCAGTGTTGAACTGTCCACAGGGAAATCCCATGTTCAACGTTTAGATTGGGCCTCCTGGAACTGTGAGTTACCATGGATGATCGTGGTCAACATGATGAACTCAGACAGTCTTTCACCATGTGTTTTCCATTCTAGGCCATGGGTCCCAATGTGCAGTTCTTCTGGTGACCTTCTCTGTCTTATCTTGGCATTAAAATCACCAACAATGATCTTGTAGAATGTGTGGTCTTCTTTAGAGAACTTCTCAGGATCCATGTAGAACTTCTTGATTTCTTCTTCATGGTAGTTGGATTTTGGTGCATAGAGGACAAAGATAGAAACTACTGGCAGTGAGCCACATCTATTCAAGCATTATCATCTGATTTGGGTTGTAAAGCATTCAAATGAATCAATGCTCAGGGCCAAGTTCGTGTTAACAAGGATACCAACGCCACCGATGCTTCTGTTATTGCATGTTCCGTAAAACTGTCCTTCTTCAGCATTGAAAATAGCATGATATAATCAATGCCTTCTTGTTTTGGTCAAATCACTGATGGTGTACGTGATCTTCTGCACTTTCTTTAATTCACAATGAAATTGACCACATCCAATTCAATCAAAGGTTTTGCCAAACCGACTTTGCTGTTGTCCTAAAATTCCAAATGGGATTGGACTACTGTCTCCTTAGTGCAAAATTCTTCTTCACAAAGCAGGGAAGAAGAGAACTCCCAGAATGACCACCAACTGGGAGCACTTTGGCACTATTGCATAAATGAGGGAAGATGCTGAGATGCCAATATTGAAAACATCGATGAGGAATATGCTCGACTGGTTCAGCACCTCCATGACTGCTCGAAAAATGCCGAGAGTGGGAAATCCACAACAGACACCTGTCTTCGGAAACTCTCAAGTTCATTCGCCAATGTGATTTATCATGAGCCTCAGGCAACCACAAGCTAACATCCATGCTTGCAAAGCTAGGCAGAGAAGTGATAAAAGAATACCTCAAAGAGAGAAGAGCAGCAGTGTTGGTCGATGCTGCAGAAGCCGAGAAAAGTATTCACAACGTAGGCCTGTCCTTCGCTAACTACAAGACCAAGATGACTACCCTCCAACGTTCTTATGGATCTATCACATCCTCCAGAAGGGCAGTGTAGAGGATTATTCACAACTTCTACTCAGAACTCTTTGAAAGCCACATCCACCTACCCACATACCAAATTCCACAGGATGGATATGTCATTCCCAACGTCATCCCTTCTGAAATCTGACATGCCATTTTGTTGGTAAAGACACGTACAGCACCTGGTCCAGACAAGGTCAGACCTGAACACCTGAAGAATCTGCCAGCAATACTCATCAATACACTGGCTCGGCTGTTCAGATTCCTGTCGGAATGCAAGGTTCTGTCCCAATGGAAAACCAGCAGGATTGTTCTGTTGTACAAGAAGGGAGACATCCACAACATTGGCAATTATTGCCCAATCTGCCTGTTGTCCATCATCTACAAGTTGTTCACTAGAGTCATCCTGAATAGAATAGGCAGAACACCAGATGAAGAACAACCTTGCAAGCAAGCTGTGTTCCAAAAAGGATTCAGCATGATCGACCATATTCACACAATGACCAAACTCATTGAAGTTTCTTGAGAGTTCAAGATGCCGCTCTGTCTAACATTCATCGACTAATAGAAGGCCTTTGATTCTGTTGAGACTGAAGCAGTCATCAATGCCCTAGCCAAACAGGGCGTTCAAACTCACTACATCAAGATCCTGCTCGAGCTGTATTACGGATTCACCACCAGGATCTCACCATTCAACAAGGAAGTGATCATTGACATAAAGAGAGTCGTTAGTAGGGTGATACCATTTCACTTAAACTCTTCAGTGCTACCCTCGACAACGTTAAACAATGACTGGAATGGGAAGGACTGGGAGAGGAGATAGATCATCGGAAACTACACTACCTCTGATTCAATGATGACATTCTAATAACACCAAACATTAGCCAAGAGGCACAAATGCTGGCCGATTTCAACCACAAGTGTGGAAAGGTCGGACTGCAGCTGAATCTCAGCAAAGCAATGTTCATGAAAAATGAACTAGTCCCTGACTTTCTATTTGCTCTCAATGGAATGAACATCTCCAGATGCAGCAGCTATGTGTTCCTGGGTCAAGAACTAAACATGACGAACGACTTGGCGCCAGAACTATACAAGTAGAAGAGAGCAGCATGAAAAACCTTCAAGAGCATCCAAGAAGTTGTTTAGAGGATGAAGCACCTCCAGCTCCGGGCACATCTTTTTGACTCCACCATTCGTCCTGTACTAACATACACCTCAGAGACCTGGGCCCTATGCAACAGGATGAGAACGCTATACAGGTATCCCAAAGAGGAATTGAAAGAGCAATGCTTGGATGATCACATTTCACTCAAAAAGAGAAGGATTCCAGAGTTCAAAAATCAGGGACCGCTCCCTTTTGCAGGATAGTGGACTGAACGGGCACCATCTCATCTGTGCCTGCACCTCCCCCCCTGCGCTGTCTTCCTTCAGACCCCGACTCCACCCTATCTGAGCAACACCAACCTAGACCCTCATCACCCTCCAGTACCGACTCGCCGGTCTGCTCCCTTTTGCAGGTTAGTGGTCGTGGCCTCAACAAAAGTGGGCATGGCTTCAACAAAGTGGGCATGGCCTCGTTCTGAGTGGTGGCCGCTTATGCGGCCGCACTTATTTTTTTTTCAAATACCAAACATTTATTCGGTACTTCTCAATATTCATCACCTATATCACTGATTATCATTTTAGCAGGCCTTAAAATACTTCACAAATAGGTTGCTAGCTAATTCCAAGTTGGAAAACTACTAATGAATATAAGCAGCTATTCAAGCCAAAGCTTAAGGACCCCACTCTCAAAAAGTATTTTTTGAAGTTTCACATAAAGAATAGAGGAACATCAGAGAGGGACATGTTCTAGAGGGAGTACAGAAGAAATTGGTCACAACTGACCAAGCCCATTCAGAATCCCTTTTCACAACCAGAGGTGAACTTGAAGGTCTCTCTTCCATACCAGCACAACAATATGAAGAAACAGTGCAAATCCCCGCAACAAGGAGAGGACAAAGAAAAGAGTCCAGATGCCTCAGTAGACCTTTCCTACAAACTGGAGCTCTCCGATAAAGAATTCAGAGGTGAAATCCTCAAGATGTTCAATCAACTCAATGGAAAGATTGACAAGGTATTCGTTACATTAAAGGAGGACCTGACAGAAACGATAAAACAGACAACCGAGAAATTACGGGATGAAATGAGAACAGAAATAAAAAACCTACAGAAAGAAATGTCACAAATAAAGGATTCGGTAGATGAATTAAAAAAGTCAGTGGGTGCCCTCAACAAGAGAATGACTGCAGCAGAAGACAGAATCAGTGAGCTTGAAGATCAGCTGCAGGCAGTCTACAGGCAACAACAATCAATGGGGAGAGACCTCAAAATAGCTCTAGGGAGAATTAGAGTCCTAGAGGATGAATTCAAGAGGAACAACATTAGAATCATTGGAGTACCAGAAGGACAGGGAACCAACCCCAGTGAAAAAGCCACAGTCAAAGAAATCATTGCTGAAAAGTTCCCAGAGCTGGGCAATGCAGACATCCATATTCACGGAGCCAAAAGGGTGCCAGCTAAAAGAGACCCTAACAGAAAAACTCCAAGACATATCATAGTTAGGATGATGGACATCTTCCAGAGAGACACAATACTCCAAGCAGCAAGGTCCAAGAAGGAAATCGCATACAAAGGAGCACCCCTTAGGTTCACAGCAGACCTATCAGAGGAAACCCTTCAAGCTTGAAGGCAGTGGTGGGATATAGTGAAAAAACTAAATTAAATAAATGCTTCACCAAGAATACTTTATCTGGCCAAACTCTCATTCAAACTCGAAGGAACTATACACTATTTTGCCGATAAACAACAACTCAGGAACTTCATAGACTCTAAACCAAACCTAAAAGAAGGTCTAAAGGGGATATTATAAGACAAAAAAAAACCCTACAAGCACAACAAACACTTACAGAAAAATTGCACAAAACCCAATGACAATAATCTCCCTCAATATCAACGGTCTTAATTCACCAATTAAGATATACAGACTGGCAAAATGGATTCAGAGACTGAACCCAACATTCTGCTGCCTGCAAGAAACACATTTGAATAGCCAGAACAAACACAGACTCAAAGTCACAAGATGGGAAACAATCCCGCAAGCAAACAACTCCCTCAAAAAAGCTGGGGTGGCTCTACTAGTATCAGACAACATAGACTTCAGGTTGAAAAAGATTAGAAGCGATAGTGAAGGCCACTTTTTATTAATCAAGGGATGTGTACAGCAGGAAGAAATCACACTCCTAAATGTGTATGCACCCAATGAGGGGCCAGCTAAATACCTACAACAGCTGCTAACAGGCCTTAAGAAGGACATTGTGGGCAACACAATAGTAGTTGGAAACTTCAACAGCACCCTATCACCTCTGGACAGATCAAGAAGATTAAAACTCACCAAGGAAATACTGGCTTAGAAGGAAGAAATAGAAGAGAGAGGGCTAATAGATCTATACAGGGCTCTATATCCAAAAAAAAAAGGGAATACACATTCTTTTCCACTGCACATGGAACATTTTCCAGAATAGACCATGTGCTGGGCCACGCAACATACCTCAACAGAATCAACAAAATAGACATTGCACCAGCTATTTTTTCAGACCATGATGCACTGAAAATAGAAGTTAATCATGGACAGATGCAGAAAAATAAATCAAACACTTGGAAATTAAATAGCTCGATGTTGAACAATAAGTGGGTCAGGAAGGAAATCAAGGAAGAAATCAAAAGGTACCTAAAAACAAATGAGAATGAAGACACGAGCTACCAGAACCTGTGGGATGCAGTTAAAGCCGTATTAAGGGTAAAATTTATAGCTCTGCAAGCATATCTCAGGAAGGAAGAAAGGGCCTGCATGAATAACTTGACATCACAGCTCAAGACCTTAGAAAAGGACCAACAAAAAGAGCCCAAACCAGGCAGAAGGAAAGAGATAATAAAACTTGAGCAGAAATTAATGACATGGAAACCCAAAAGACATTCCGAAAGATCAATGAAACCAAAAGCTGGTTCTTTGAGAAAATAAACAAGATTGATGAACCACTAGCAAGACTCACAAAGAAAGAGAGAGATAGAACACTTATAAGCCGAATCAGAAATGAAAAGGGGGACATCACAACAGAAACCAAAGAAATTCAAAAGATCATCAGAGACTACTTTGAAAATCTGCATGCCACAAAAAAAGAGAACCTAGAAGAAATGGATAAATTCCTGGATTCCTATAATCTCCCAAGGCTGAACCAAGAAGACCTGGAGTACCTGAATAGTCCAACTAACATCAAGAAAATTGAAACGGTAACCAAAAGCCTTCCCAAAAACAAAAGCCCAGGTCCAGACAGATTCACTAGCGAATTCTTCCAAACATTTAAAGAGGATCTATTGCCAGTTCTTCTCAAGCTTTTCCAGGAAATTGAAGAAACAGAAACCCTCTCAAACAGTTTCTATGAGGCTCACATCTCCCTAATAACAAAAGCAAACAAGGACACCACAAAAAAAGAAAACTACAGGCAAATATCCCTGAGGAACACAGATGCGAAGATTCTCAACAAAATATTAGAAAACAGAGTTCAACAACTCATCAAAAAGATCATACAACACGACAAAGTGGGATTCATCCCGGGGATGCAAGGATGGATTAACATTCGGAAATCAATCAACATAATCCATCATATCAACAAAAGAAAAAATAAAAATCATAAAATCATATCAATAGAGGCAGAGAAAGCATTTGACAAGATCCAACACCCGTTTATGATGAAAACTCTCGCCAAAATGGATATAGAAGGGACCTTCCTCAATATAGTCAAAGCCATCTACCACAAGCCTACAGCAAGCATCATCCTCAATGGGGAAAAACTAAGACCCTTCCCTCTGAGAACAGGGACAAGACAAGGATGCCCACTCTCTCCTCTTCTGTTCAATATAGTACTGGAATTACTTGCAATAGTGATTAGGCAAGAAAAAGATATTAAGGTCATTCAGTTAGGAAAGGAAGAAATCAAGCTCTCACTATTCGCTGATGATATGATATTATACTTAGAAAACCCTAAAACCTCTACCAAGGAACTCCTAGAAACAATAGACTCGTATAGTAAAGTTGCAGGCTATAAAATCAATACCCAAAAGTCCATGACTTTCTTATATGCAAATAGTGAGAGAGAAGAAAGCGACATGATAAAAGCTATCCCGTTCACAATTGTGCCTCAAAAAATCAAATACCTCGGAATCAGCTTAACAAAGGAGGTAAAGGACTTGTATAATGAAAACTATAAAACGCTACTTCAGGAAATAAAAGGAGACACGAGGAAATGGAAAAATATCCCCTGCTCATGGATTGGAAGAATTAATATTGCCAAAATGGCAATTCTCCCCAAAGCATTGTACAAATTCAATGCGATACCTATAGGGATACCCTTGTCATGCTTCAAAGAAATGGAGCAAGCGCTCCTGAAATTCATATGGAACAATAAGCCCCCACGAATAGCTAAAACAATTCTTGGGAAAAAGAAAATGGGAGGAATCAACCTCCCCAACTTCCAACTCTACTACAAAGCGGTAGTCATTAAAACAGCTTGGTACTGGAACAAAGGCAGAGCGGCAGATCAATGGAACAGGGTTGAATACTCTGACATATCCCCCCAAATATATGACCATCTAATCTTTGATAAGGGAGCAAAAAAGGCGAAGTGGAGCAAGGAAAGCATGTTTAACAAACTGTGCTGGCAAAACTGGACAGCTACATGCAAAAAAATGGGCTTAGACCTCCACCTATCACCATGTACAAAAGTCAGATCAAAATGGATTAAGGACCTCAACATCAGACCAGAATCCCTAAGGTACATTGAAGACAAGGTTGGCAAAACCCTCCACAACATTGAAGACACTGGTATCTTCAAAGCTGACATGCCACTGGCCAAGCAGTGAAAACAGAGATAAATAAATGGGACTATCTCAAACTAAGAAGCTTCTGCACCTCAAGAGAAACAGTGCCCAAAATACAAAGACAATCTACAGAATGGGAAAGGATATTTACGCAGTACCCATCTGATAAAGGGTTGATATCAATGATATAGAATGCACTGCTTGAACTCCACAAGAAAAAATCTGCCAACCTGATCAAAAAATGGGGTGATGAAATGAACAGAAACTTTCCCAAAGAAGAAATCCGAATGGCTCACAGGCACATGAGAAAATGTTCCACATCACTAATCATTAGGGAGATGCAGATCAAAACATCAATAAGGTACCATCTCACACCACAGAGACTGGCCCACAGTCCAAAAAAAAAAAATGGTGTTGGCATGGATGTGGGGAGAAAGGTACTCTCCTTCTCTGCTGGTGGGAATGCAGACTGGTTCAGCCCTTTTGGAAAACAATATGGACGTTTCTCAAAAAACTAGAGGTTGAGCTTCCATTTGACCCAGCAATACCACTCCTGGGAATATATCCCAGAGAGGCAAAAAGGTATAGTAGAGATGGCATCTGTATTTCTATGTTCATTGCAGCACTGTTTACAATAGCCAGAATCTGGAAAAAAACAGAGTGCCCCCAAACAGATAACTGTTTAAAAAAACTCTGGTACATATACACAATGGAATACTATGTAGCTGTCAGAAAAGATTAAGTCATGAATTTTTCCTATAAGTCGATCAACATAGAGAGTGTCATGTTCAGTGAAATGAGTCAGAAAGAAAGAGATAGACATAGAAAGATTGCACTCATATGTGGAACATAATATAACTGAGAAGTACAAGTTGGCAGTGATGCAATTTCTGACAGATATTTCTATTGACTTAGTTACTAAAATACAGAAACCCAAAACCGTGAGGTCACTAAGTGTGGTCACTCGACCTCATACCTCTTCATTCTCAGCAATGGAAAACAAATTATCAAATGCTTCCTTTTCAGCAGGTCCGACTTTAGGGGGGAGACTCTCCAAACAATAATAGTCAGTTTTGTTGAAATATTGAATGCAATGAAATTGAAAGTAAAGCGAAATTTATCAATTACATGGGGGGGGGCGCTAGGGGTGTGGGGGGACGTGGTGGAGCTATACTTTGATTTTTGGTGGTGCACTGGTGAAGGGTGCACTGGTGAAGGGATGGGTGTTTGAGCATTGTATAACTGAGACATAAACCTGAAAACTTTGTAACTTTCCACATGGTGACTCAATAAAAGTATTTTTTAAAAAATCAGGGATGCTGTCCTGTTTGCCAAGGCGTCAAAAATCAGATAGGCCAGACACGTAATTTGATTCAGAGATGACTGCTGGACTAGAGCTGTTACCGACTAGATTCCACGGGACATCAAAATACCGCTTTCCGCCCACCTAAGGTCAGACTTCTTTGTCAAAAACCCTGAATGAACAGTTTGAGGTTCTTCATGTTGCTGGAGCGAGCAGATACCACTGGGTTATACTAGCATATGCCAAGTATACGAAATATGTGAAATTTAAAAGTCAGTAGAATATAAGATGAAATTAAGAAAGTAAAGCAATTCAAGAAAATTGTGTAATGCAAACAGGTTAAATACTATTAATATCAATTAACCTGTGATTTAAAAAAATTTAAATCATATTTGCTAATAATCTCAATGAATAAGAAATAATAGTCAATAACTTTTTACTGTTGATTCTAACTTGGATATGCTACATGGGTAGCAACAAAAATAAATAAATTAATAAATTGGCATTTTTAAATTCTATAACTGGTCTGACATTCATTTAAATTTAATTCAATTTACTTCAATTTACTTTGAAAAAGTGACTTTTACAAAAGTAGTAGAATTTAATATCAATGTAAGACTTTTTATAATCTGCTATTCATTGTTAAGAATCAGATCAGGTACAAGGAAGCTGTCATGTGTGAGTGGTCAGGGACTAATGCCAAAATGAAGAGAATTGCTTTCTCAGGACTTCTTACACTAATACAGTTTCTGCATAAAATATTTGTATTAAAGTGCAAAGTAGTTCAGAGATCATCATTAATGAAAGTTAGATTTAATCATAAAAAGCAATATAAAGTCATATATTTTATAATGTCATCTATTAATTTTATATAAATAATCTATTTTAAAATGTGTATGTATTTAAAGAGCAAATGTGTTTTAAAGGTTACATCAATTCTGAGTTATCTTTTTCTCCACAGTTTAAATTCCACCTAATTTCATATATAAACTGACATTTGTACACTTCAATGTGCTCATCTGTAAATAAATATGGGTTTGTAAAAATAATCTAATATGACAATTTTCAAACTTTATAGTCTGCCATTTCAATGTTGTGTCTTGAGTGTGTGAGTGTGTGTGTGTGTGTGTGTGTGTGTGTACATTCGTAGTGTTGGGCCACAGGGGAGTGCTCAAAATTTAAGGCTGTTTCTGTGCCTAGTGATTACTTCTGGCAATGTTTCTAGGACCATAAGTGTGGTCCGGGTTTGAATGCAGTTGTATAAGGGTGTGCAAGGCAAGTGCCTTATGCACTGCACTATTTTTCTGGCCAGTCCAGTTTTATTGAGTGTGTGATCTTTCCTTTATCCTAATAGATAACATGCAATGAATGCCAATTGTTATTTTTATCTTCTTCGTAAGTACAATCACAGTGTTCTGCCAATCTTTAAGATGGTACATGGGAACAGTATAAATAGATCAGTGTCATAGTGCATGCTTTGTTTGCTTGAGTTCTCAGGCTCTATTCTCTTTGTGGGCAGGCAAACATGATAGCGTGCACCTTTATCACAAGCTTGATTGTTCTTATTTGGCAAAACCATTACTTCCACTGCACTTTTTAAATCCTAGATAGCTAGAAATTTTACATATTATTATGTGATAGGCGAGTTAGCTCAAAGAGCAGGGTTACATGCCTCACATGTGTGACCTCCCAAGTTTGATCCCTAGTACCACATTTTTCTTAAGCACCACCGATGTGTCCATAGTGGTATTATGACCACTGGAAACTTCCACAAAAACAAACAAAACCCCCACTTGTTAAATTGTTTTTAACTTGTACTTCATTAGCATTGTTTTATATCCAGTGTTTGCAAAGCATCACCAAAGTGCTGGATTTTAAAAGTATATGCTTGTCTTTCTTTCTTTCTTTCTTTCTTTCTTTCTTTCTTTCTTTCTTTCTTTCTTTCTTTCTTTCTTTCTTTCTTTCTTTCTTTCTTTCTTTCTTTCTTTCTTTCTTTCTTTCTTTCTTTCTTTCCTTCCTTCCTTCCTTCCTTCCTTTCTTTCTTTCTTTCTTTCTTTCTTTCTTTTCTTCTTTCTTTCTTTCTTTCTTCTTCTTTCTTTCTTTCTTTCTTTCTTCTTTCTTTCTTTCTTCCTTCCTTCCTTCCTTCCTTCCTTCCTTCCTTTCTTTCTTTCTTTTCTTTCTTTTCTTTCTTTCTTTTCTTTCTTTCTTTCTTTCTTTCTTTCTTCCTTCCTTCCTTCCTTCCTTCCTTCCTCCCTCCCTTCCTTCCTTCCTTCCTTCCTTCCTTTCTTTCTTTCTTTCTTTCTTTCTTTCTTTCTTTCTTTCTTTCTTTCTTTCTTTCTTTCTTTCCTTTCTTCTTCTTCCTTTCTTCCTTCTTTCTTCTTTCTTTCTTTCTTTCTTTCTTTCTTTCTTTCTTTTTCTTTCTTCTTCTTCTTCTTCCTTCCTTCCTTCCTTCCTTCCTTCCTTCCTTCCTTCCTTCCTTCCTTCCTTCCTTCCTTCTTTCTTTCTTTCTTTCTTTCTTTCTTTCTTTCTTTCTTTCTTTTCTTTTTTCTTTCTTTCTTTCTTTCTTTCTTTCTTTCTTTCTTTCTTTCTTATTGCTCATTCAAAATGTCGAGTATTGGGACCAGAACAATAGTACAGCAGGTAGGGCATTTGCCTTGCACATGGCCTACCCAGGTTTGTTCCCCATATACTAGATGGGCCCAGAACACTGCCAGGAGTAATTCCTAATTAGAAAGCCAAGAGTAACTTCTGAGTATTGTTGGATGTGACTCAAAAAGCAAAAACAAACAACAAAAAGAATGTTAGTATTATCCCGATTTTGCCAATCACTCTGTTACTGATTGCAGTGTCTACAGTGTCTACAAATAGTATATGGTGATATACTTAGATTGCAACATCCCTCCCTGTTTGATCAACAAAATCACAGTGAACGTTATGGAAAAAATGATGGTATAAAGAATAATGCTCCAATGCATCCTTGTATTAATAATAGCATTTTGTTATTTTTGTTAATAGAATGAGAAATACAAGTCTGAGATCTATTAATATAAACTCAAGTTATGGATGGTGGGTTGTGGCATTTTTCTTAGGTAGCAAATGAGAAAGCTGCAAGCTCACGTAAACCAGGAAATAAAAAGACAACAGTAACATGATTAAAGAAGATAAAAATGCTGTTTCAATAGACAATCAATCTATTTCACCATTTCTTCTAACATATTGAATGCCTTTTGGGGAAAAATGAAAAACAGATAAATATCAAGAAAAGAAAGTTGTCATTGGGAGTCATTTTGGTTTAACAAATGTGTCTTTCTAAATACTTCTAGAGTAGTAAAAATAAGATTATATAAAGATAGACTATTAGTCACTAGCATGTGATTACTAAATTGCTAAGGTCTATAAATAATGTTTCACAGTAAATTAGGTTTTGGCAGGTATATAAACTCATTTAGTTCATAGAAAACAGCAGATAAAATGCTAAATAAAATCAGTTTAAAATATTTCTGTTTTAGAAAAATATTATCTTGATACAGATGGCAATTTTTTCTTATTTAAATATTTAATTATATACCTGAACAAAAGTAGGGTTCACAAAATTAAACAAATAGATCCAAGCTATATGACAAAAGCCAGTTTCAGAACACTTAAATCAGAAAAGGTGTTAGTATGCAGTCCTCTCTTCTGTTTGTTTTTCCAAGGACCAGAGCTGACATAAAACAACAAATAGCTTTTTAAAACAGTTAAACTGAAGAGTAGATTCTACTGGAACAGCAAATTTGTCATTCTGCTAAAGTGATAGAAATGAAAGATTTCCCCTTCCCCAGCATATGGGAAATGGAATAGAGAAGTGCAAGGAAAGGAGAACTCTTTTAAGATCAGACTATTTGTTCTTCACTGAGGACTTCAAACACACAGAAAATTTACTACAGTGAATTCAACACAAAATATGGTCAGAGAAGAAAGCTTTTGGACCCCGATTTTTAAAATTCTTTCAGAAATCAGCATGACTTCTATTTTATAGAATCTGTAGATATTGAGTGACTTTTTAAAAGGTATAAAAAAGATCATGATCATGGTGTTAGAAGCCTGGGCAAAACTGTATTTCACAGAAGGTGGGTCTCTAACTGTGCAAAAAGGCATCTTGCTGGTTCTGTCTCCCTAGAGAGCATTTCAAGTTTAAAGTGCTCTCTGTTATTGTAGAATATTTTTAGATTTCTCCTAAGTAATCTAATTTAAATTGATAACTAGTTCATAATAACTAACGGCTTATAGCAATAAAATATAAACATACATATAAAGCATGGTGGAATGTAGTCATCTTTGTTTTTTTAAAAAAAAATTAAATCCTTCCTGTTTCTATCCTAGATACCATATATAGTCCCTCGATCATTGCCAGGAGTAATCACAGAGCCAGAAGTAAACCCCAAACACAGCATGGAGTGGCCCCCAAACCCTGAGCACAGAGCCAGAAGTAAACCCTAAACACAGCATGGAGTGGCTCCCGAACCATAAACACACACATAAACATGGAAAAAAATTATAAAAGCTATCTGTCTAAAGAATCTTGGAATCCTACAGACACTTGTATTTTGGGTTAAAAAAAAAAGCCAAGCATTAATAGTTTTCTATAAATGGATAATGCTTCAATATCACTTATTTTTATATGTAAGAAACAGATTGGCATTACAAAAGACTTTTTTACAGAAACGCACACAAGGGAAAAATGAGATTATACTACTTTTTTGAGAACATGTGAGATATCTTCAGTTTTATATATATATTTGTCAGAATTTGTGGAATTAAGATGACTATATCAACAACATTCTAAAAATCATCTACTTTGAAGTGAACCAGTTAATAGTCATTGGATCTAAAGTGTACTATATGCTTGCAACCCATTTTTATTTCTTAGCACTGTAGCACTGTAGCAGTGCCATCTCATTGTTCACCGATTTACTTAAGCAGGCACCAGTAACGTCTCCATTGTGAGTTACTGTTTTTGGCATATCAAATACGCCACAGGTGGCTTTCCAGGCTCTGCTGTGTGGGTGAGATACTCCAGGTAGCTTGCTGAGCTCTCCGAAAGGGATGAAGGAATCACACCCAGGGTCAGCTGTGTGCAAGGCAAATGCCCTATTCATTGTGTTATCGCTCCAGTCCTTAATTTAACTAATGCAAAAACTTAAAACTAATTTTAAAATAAGGGTAAAGCATATACAAATCCTTTCCACCACAGAAACTACTCTGTTTATGATAAATATTCAAACCTCAAAAAGATTTGTATGATAGTACAAAAATAAGTGATGTTTGTGGAAAGAAATTTAAGTTAATTAACTGTGTTCCCTCTTTACTTGTGTTTTACAAAAAAATATGTTCTACTTGAATAGGTTCTAATTTTATAGAAACTTTATTTGCTTAGTTAATTACTTTTGCTTCCAAAGTTATTTCTCTGAAGAAATTACAAGCAGTTTGGAAAGCATGCTGTTCAGAACTGTTTTGACATATGTGGATAGAAAAAAAAATGATGCTGAAAATATCAAACAAATGCCTTTGGTTTGGAACATTCATCCTTAAACATCTGTTAATACAATCAGTGTTGCAACAGAAAGGAAACAAATTCCTCCCTTTTGAACCCCAGTAGGTTTGCAAATTAAAAATTTTATAACCAATCATATGAGTCTTGGTCTCAAGTCCTAAAAGTGTTTTGTTTAGACTCACTTGTAATAAATAAACTTCACTTCTCAAATTTTATACTGAATTTGTGATGTCAAAACTTGGTGTTTTTCATATACTCTAATTTAACCTTTCTGTCTAGTTTTCAGACCATTTAAAATATCAACTTTAAAAATATTAAGTATTATTATTTCTCCCACATTTCCAAAGCACCATTATCTCAGTTGTGGCCTTTCAAAGAGAGCTAGAATATATTTTGTGGCCCTTAAATATTTTAACTAGAAGTTTTTACCTTCCTTTTAAGTTCAGAATAATTATTTTTTCCATTTCACTTACGTGTTTATGTAAGTTTTCCTTTTCTTCTGCAGAGAAAATTTCCCACCAAGTTATTTTCTCTACATCATAGCTTTGTCAAGGCTTAAAGAAACAGTTAAAGTATTAGAGCACAAGTCTAGCATGTGCTCAACCCGGGTTCATTATCTGGCACTCCCAGCTGGCTGTGACCTTGATCGCCCCCACAAATCAAGCCCTAACAGTTATCAAGCCAAGCAACACCAAGAATGGCCTGGACTTTCAAATTTCCACTGGTGTGTGTGGTTCCATTTTTTTTTAAGGTGGAAAGACATTAAAAGAAAAGCTATCAAAATCAGAAACAAAACTTCTGGATTCCACTGTGACCTCTTATGACCTTAGCATTCTCAGAATGAGAACTTAAGGGTTGTTTGAATCTACTTAGCAGATCTAGAATGGTTATTTTCCCTAATTTTAACAAACAGCAGTTAACAACACACTATTGTGAGTTTTTTGTTTAGTTTTGTTTCTTTTTTTTTTTTTGCTTGTTTTGGGGCTATACCCAGCAAAGTTCAGGGATTACTCTTAGCTCTAGAGTCAGGAATTACTCCTGGTTGTGCTTGGGGGAGTATGTGGGATGCAACCCCACAAACATTGTATTATTCCTTTGGGACCACACTATTGTGTTTAATACATTGATAAATGGAAAAATGCTACCACTTCCCAAAGGAAACCAATAAACAGTAGGAAGAAAAATTAAGAGAATAATTAGGACAAAAGCACATAAGAGAATAATTAGGGTTAAAACACATGAAACAGGAAATAAAAATAATAAAGCAAATTGGTGAATATGATTGTATCTAAGAGGAGCAATATGAACATTTAGAACTACTTAAGAAAAAAAAAGAATATTTATTTGCAAGTACTATTGCTAATAAAACAAATGATATTTAATAGCAAAATTATAAAATTATTTTAAAAAAAGCATAAAAAAAGAAGAAAAAGACTATAATAGCTCAAAATCATACGATTATTTTTGATGGAAAAACTATGTATAGCCTAAATTGCCATACAGAACAGTCAAATCCATTAGAATCTAGGAAATTTCACACCATTAATATAAAATTATTTAATTAATATTTTCATAACATATATTCAAACAACAAAATACACAAATATAGTTTAGTAATATTGAATTTTCAACACAAATGACAAAAAATGACTAAAAATTAATCTCCATAAACTTCAAAAGTAGTTCTGCATCTTATTTCATTTTTTATGCCGGAGAATAAAACATTCATAAAATGTTAACATTTTAGGAGAGGGGGAGCAATCACATATCTACACATCATGTTCACTCTATCACTGTTATCATCGATTTGCTCAAGTGGGCGCCAGTAATGTCTCCATTCTTCTTAGCCCTGAGAGTTTAGCAGCTTCTCTTTACTTGTTCTTCCCAGCCATGCTGCATTGGAGGCTCTTTCAGGGTAAGGGGAATGAGACCCACCATTGTTACTGTATTTGGCATTTTGAATACACCACAAAGAGTTTGCCAGACTCTGCCGTGTGTGCAGGATGCTCTCGGTACCTTGCCAGGTTTTCTGAAAAGGAGAACTAGGTGATCTTCTGGGAGCGTTGTTTTATAGTCTCTGGATCTTGGCCATTAATGGGATTACATGGCAGTAGGGGCAGCTTGTGGGTGTGGCCGCTGAGCTACTGAAAAATGGGGGGGTCTGGGTGAAGGAGGCCCAGTTCTGATACAGGTGTGCGGGACCTGAGGCTTGGAGATCTCAGCCCCAGGTCCCAAACACGTGGGTTTCTCTGCCAGTTTCTTCATGAGTGAGGCTCATCCAAACAGGTGGAGAGAGGTCACACATCATTAAAAGGTTTAACATGATCATCACATGACACACATCATGTTAAACCTTTTAATGGTTAATTGATGACAATGTAGGCTGGTGGCAAAATAGAAACTAAGCTTGTGCTAGGTGTTGCAATTCTTACCCACTTCTATGAAGATATCTCACAAAACCTGTAACCAGATGAGTCCTACTCCAAGGAATACAGATGGTTTGGTTTCCCAAATCTGTTCCACTAGTCTGGGGTTTCCTCATATTTACTAATTAAAGCTGTCTCTGCATGTTGCTGCTTTTCCCAAAATATTGAATCTCCACTCTCATCTTAACCTTTTACTGCATTTGTAGTCCAACTTGAATCACTTTAATTTCCCAATAAAGAGTTTAAATTTGTTCAAAGTTCTTTATTGAGGGCCTGAAAGATAATATAAAAAAAAGTTAAGGTACTTTTCTTATATGCCGTGGACCCCTATTCAATTTCTGCCAAAACATATAGTCCCCAAACATCCTGAAGAGTAAGACCTGAGCATAACAGTAAGCCCTAAGCAAAGCCAAGTTTGACCACAAACCAGCAAATTAAAAAAATAATTATTAATAGATATGTTATTCCTACTGGCCTAGTAACTGGGATTGTAAAACTGTCCTCTATCTGGGTACATTTATGTTTTCATTCTAAATCATTTACCCCTTATGTCTGTCTTCTGATATTTATGTGGTCACCTCGTCATTTTGAAATTAAATTTTACTTATATTGAACACATATTATGAATAATTAATTTTGTATGTTTATTATTATACTTTCATCTATCCAAAATTTTCATTTATTTATAGAGAAAATCAGATATGTATTCTCAGTTTCTTAATTTTCAGGAATTTAAAGCATATTTTGGTTTAATATTTCAGAGCTAAGTAAACCAGTCTGTGACTAATAATAATAATAGCACTGAAATGCACTCATGATTTTTTAAAAAATATTTATTTTTAAATTTATTTTATATCTTCTATTATCCAAAAGAAAACTATCCCCAATGTAGTTCTGGGCTTTTAATATTTATCTTAGTTCTATAAACTAAAATATTCAAAAATTTTAACCTCCACTATGTTGCCATAGTTCTGTAAAACTTAACTCATAATTCTCAAAAATAACTTCTACTAATATTGATTTAAAATCTTTATGAATTATTACTGATTTTATAATACAATTAATTATATAAAAGTGAGCTATTCAGGATGCAGCTTTTCTGCCATCAGTGTATTTTCCATAATCTATTGATATTTATTTCTATTTTTAATTTACTCCTACATTTCTGTTAAAATCTGATTGTGTTATTTTATTAAAATTCAGCACTTTCATTTAGAGTCACTGTATTACTGTCATCACGTGTTCGTTGATTTACTCAAGCAGGCACCATTAACATCTCTTTTGCACTCAGCTCTGAGATTTTAGCAGCCTCTCCTTACTCATCTTTCCCAACAATTGGAGGGTCTTACAGGGTCAGGAGAATGAGACTTATGGTTACTGTTTTTGGCATATCGAATATGCCACCAGTAGCCTGTCAGGCTCTACCATGCGGGCAGGATACTCTGGGTAGCTTGCTGGGCTCTCTGAGAGGTATGTATATATCTGTTGCTATATTTCGGATATGAATACACCATGGGGAGCTTACCAGGCTCTCCCAAGTGGACAATAGACTCTCGGTAGCTTGTCAGGTTCTCTAAGAGGGAGAACTAGGCTATTAGATGTCGTGCAGCCGAATTGCACTGAGAGCTTCCAGGCACTTAATTTTATAGTCTTTGGATGTTGGCCGTTGATGGGATTACACAGCGCCGAGCAGTCTCTGGGTGTGACTGCCTAGCTACTGGAAAATAGGAGATCTGGGTGGAAGAGACCTAGTCCTGATCTGAGCACCCTTGGAGATCTTGGCCCCAGATCCTGCACACCTGGGTTCCTCTGCCTTTAGAGTCAATATTTATTAAAACTCTGAACTTTAATCTTGTTATTAAGCCATATGTGTATAAAAATTCTGAAACATTTTCTTACATGGAATATTTGGGCTTGGTTTTAGATTGCAAAGAAATGAAATTGAGACTAAAATGGATCACTGGATTGGCTAAACTGAAGAGCTCAAGATCATGAAGACTGAAAGGAAATGACAACATTTTAACATGGCTTAGGTTAGTCCTATACAAAATATATTAATGAGGTAGATAGGAAATATTGGCTATAATCTAGAAATCAACTAGAGAGCTGTTTCTTTCCTTGAGATCAAGAAGATACAAGATACAAGGTTTGAAATTATTGCAATCAATTCAATGCCTCTCCACATGCATGGAAAACTTGCAGATTTGTCAAACCATAGTTCCTAGAAAAAAGGAGCGGATGGTGGGAGGAGCAGTGTCACCAGAAGGAAAGATGACCAGGAACATCACAGAAGCTAGTAAAAAGTGAAATCAGGGGCTGGAGCAATAGCACAGCGGGGAGGGCGTTTGCCTTGCACGCGGCTGACCCAGGTTCAATTTCCAGCATCCCATGCAGAGCAGCAGAGCATCGCCAGGGGTGGTTCCTGAGTGCAGAGCCAGGAGTAGCCCCTGTGCATCACTGGGTGTGACGCAAAAAGCCAAAAAATAAAAAGTGAAATTATTTTGCCCAGCAGGTCAACAGGGTTCCGCAACAGGAAAAAGGGAGGGAACATTATGATAGTTTGTCTCTGGAGAACTGAAGGGCTTATGCCCATATCTGGTGGCTGGGGGCGGCATCCGTGAAGGAAGCACACAAGTCATAAAACCAAATGAAGAGGCTTCCTTCAAGAGCAGTGGCATGCGAGGCAGTGTGGAGCAATGGCTGCTTGCTTGGGTGCAAAGAGAGGCCGGCAAGGGCAGAGGCTGTACAACCAAGTAAGAAGAAAATGACCAAAGATCCAGAAGTGGAGGAGTGAAGTACCCAACTATTACTGCTTAGTGAGGCTGAGATCACGGAACATGTTTCATGACTGCTGACGTCAAACTTTCAAAGGTGACTGATGACATGAGCCTCCAAACATAGATGTCCCCGGAGTTTGAGTCTTTGGGGAAGTTGGTTGGAGGAGCTTGTTGGAAGCTAATAGAGCTTCACATTTGATCTCCTTGTATCAGGGGCTTCTTTACAACTGAGGTCTGTGTTATGGGGAATACCTCCTTCACCCCCATCTGGAGCTCTTTGTGGTCATCATTCACCGTCGAGTTAAACTTGGCACCCAGACTGACAGCAGAAGACTGCTCTGGGGAAAGTTTTATTCTGATTAGTTAATTCTGTTGCAGCTGGAGCGATAGCACAGTGGCAGGGCATTTGCCTTTCACGTGGCTGACCCGTGTTCGATTCCTCTGCCCCTCTCGGAGAGCCCGGCAAGCTACCCAGAGTATCCTGCCCGCACTGCAGAGCCTGGCAAGCTACCCGTGGCGTATTGGATATGCCAAAAACAGTAACAACAAGTCTTACAATGAGAGACGTTACTGCTGTCCACTTGAACAAATCAATGAACAATGGGATGACAGTGACAGTGACAGTTAATTCTGTTGCATCTTCTTCTGAGTCACTCCCTCCTGGGCCTCCAACCTCATACTGAACATTTAGAGTGGACAACAGGCGAAATTCTCACAGTCAGCTCAGACTCAGAAACGCCCGCGCTGCTCCCTGATTGCAACTTGAACTGTGCCCTAACTGCAGTCCACACACAGCTGTAAGCTGTTTTCGTCTTGTGTTCCCCACTGAGGAAGATTCACTCTTCAAAACCTGTAAATCACAGCTGAACCGCAGGGAAGGGTTATCAAATAACATGAGGATGTTGGGAAAGTTCTAGACAGAGAAGAGGCCTGACAGAAAGCTTGGTTGCAAAGTTCTCCCTCAGCACAGACAACAAAAGTCCCTAGTGAGGTACAGTACCTGATATTCTACAGAGGTCACATCTCCACTCCTGGTACTGGAGTCCCAGTCATTCAAACAAATGTCAAAAAAAAAAAGAAGTCAGTATATAAAACACAAGTACAGGGTTGTTTTGGAGCATAAATTTTACTAGTGCTTTATGTATCTAGACAGTAACCCTTTGTCAGATGGCAGACAAATATTTTCTCTCAGCCTGTGGTTTACCCTAAGAATGATGAAACTCAACCAAAAAATTCAAACAATTTTAAGTTTTAAGTAAACACTTCCATAGAGAAAATATATAAATTGTTGACCAATTCAAATAGCAGAATAGGAAAAAAAATGAAAGAGGAAAGTTTCAGAAAAATATCTTGAGAATCAAAGAAAAAATAAAACTATAAATTTAAAATTGTTAATAAATAATAGTAATTAATGTAGATGATTATAAATAAGAAAATAGATCTGGAAAAAACAGCACAGTGGTACAACTGTAAAGGTGTTTGCCTTACATGCCCTCAGGTCTGCTTTGTTCCACGGCACAGTATTTGATCCTCTGAGTAAGCCAGAAGTGAACCCTGAGCACAGAGCCAGGTGTAATCTCTGAGCACCACTGGGTTATGCTGATTCTCTTCATAACAGGGTAGTTCAAAAGCCCATCACAAAAGAGAGAAATGGTATTAATTGTATTTTTCAAATTTCAAAATGTTATTTTCTTAATCTTTCACTACAAAGTGGTGATAATAAACTCAATTTGATTGCATTTTACAAAATTTGCTACATATTTTACTAAAACTAAGAACATGAGTAGAACATGAAAATGAAACTTGGAACATTAAATTTCCCTAAACTTAAAATATTGAACTCCACTAAAAGTAGTCAATGAATCACTGAAAAAATTGATTTGAAGGCACTATAAAGTTAAACATTTTTTTTACTTGTTACATTTCAACTCTAAAACAGAGATTTCTATTTCCTTGGCAGAAATTGTTTCAGAGTTTTAATGTTTTGAATAATAGTTGTAGTATTATAAAGGAAACCAGTGCCTTGAAACAGTAATCACATGTCTTTAAATGATTTATTTGCAATAAATGCACTTCCCTATTAGTGAGCTAACTCAATGATATTTGATCACTGATTCATAGGGGTGCTAGTCTATAGGCAGAGAAAGGTGGAAAAGTGCTGTTCTACTGATGTGGTTATGTTGGTGGTCCCTGGACCAGTATGCAGGAAAACGTGCTGCTCCATAAGTGTAAATGTTTGAATATCCTTATGCTATATAGCAAGGTCTAGAGATAAATTCTGCAATACTCATCATTTTGAGATAGTAATGAGTATAAGCAATAGTTTGATGTCTCTGCAACAAATTTAACATGATATGAAAATCACTCTTTTAGGTGGGTTAACAAAGACAAAAATACCACTGATATTATTGTGGTTCATTGTCTATATTCAAAATAAAAGGAAATTTCAGGCAGAGCTTTGTGAAAATTGGATACCAAAAATTTTATTTGAGATCTGAATTTCAGGACTAAAATTCTTCAGAGTTCATAGACTCCAGGTTAAACACAAAATACTTGCAAGCCTGTACTAGAAGAGGCATTATGAAAATGTAAAACCTAAGTCAGCCAAATATGAAGCAATTCAGTAGTTTCTTGTTTCCTATTTTGATGAGTTGGGGAGGTTGACCTGCTGGTGCCAGGGGGCTTCTGCTGGTTCTTTGCTCAGAGTCACTCTTAAAGTTGATCCTGGACAATATGAAGTTCTGAGTATTGAACCATTACTGGCCACATTCCAGGCAAGGACTCACCCATTGTACTGTCTATCCAGCACTGCAACTTATTATTGTAAGGGAGAATGAAGCAAGCAAAGGGAAAGATGAAACATACAAAGCAAATGTATTAGTGTAGCAGTAAGAAAAATTTAACACTGGATTATTTAACAAGTGATCATGGTGAAAATATGTCCTATTTCCTGTATGGTACTTTTAATCCCCACATAGTATTCCAGAGTATAAATACACAAAGCCATACTTACTATTTTTCCTAAAGATGGTTATTTAAATATGCCCCACGTGTTAGCTCCACAATCAAAATGAGATATCTTTTTTTTTCCATCTTCCTACAACAATGAGAACGATTATCTGATAACAAGTGCCCAGGATTTCATTTCTGAAATATTAACACAAAATGTCTTTAATATAGAATATAGCTAATTAACAATCCTGTGATAAGATGGCTTCCAATATTCTCACTATTTAATCTATATTCCCACTACTTGACTCTCTTTAAAATTTTGCTAATTTGGGGTAAAACAACAGTATAGTGGTTCTGAGGCACGTGGCTGGCACTGTTCTAAGCACTTCCATGGGTAATGTCTGTATACAGAACTAGAAGTTACCCTGAGACCATCAAATATGGCCCAAATATCCCGCATTTTTCCAACCAGAGATGTAATTTCATTACCATATGTTATTTTATTATATATGTTTCATTAGTATATTGGTTCTAAATTGTGTTACAATACAAATAAATAAGTTTAATTTAAAGTTTTATCATGTTAGTTTTAATTTTTTATTATATTCAAATTAACTTCTTAATTTCATAGTTTTCCTCTATTATTAGTTGTTTTGGAGTAGTTTATCATAAATTCTTGATACAAATCCCTTGTTGGTTCTCAGTGTTATAAATTTGAAACCCAACCTGTCATGCCATCTGTTATCTTTGTTTATGTACCTCGTCCAATAGAAATATATAAATCTTAAGATTTATAGTCTATATATGTCCAAGGTGTAAAACAGTACTTTACTCACATCAAGTTTATAGAAGGTCTTTTTATAGTCACAGAGAAGATAAAAATTAATTTTTCTTCACTTCATTGTTTTTGCATTACTATAAATGTTTTTTATCAAAGTAGATTTATTTTTGACTCAATTATATTTTATTGACCTATGTCTATTTTAAGTCAGCAATATACAGTTTTCAAAATTTCTGGTAGCTGTTATTTTATTTTGGGGCCTCACCCTACAGTACTCAGTGCTTACTCCTGGCTCTGCACTCAGGGAACATTCCTGGTGGATCTCATGTATATGTAGTGCTATATGTAGTGCTGGGACTATATGTAGTGCTGGGGATTAAATTCAGGTCAAGTGCAAACAAGAGCTGTATCTGCTAAATGATCTCACCATACCCTAAACTTTGCTTTCATGAAAAATTGTGAAATATAAATCCTCAGATTTCTTCTTTTTCCTTTTTAAAAATGACTTTAGGAGGACAGTGTCAAATAGCTAAATAAAAAAAAAAACATTGTGACTGGCTCTCCTGCTTTACAAACCAGTCTATACCAAATTTTGGATTAATTAACACAGAAAGCGTTATGAAATCTATATAAAAATCCTCTATAAAAATGGAAGAAAGGACATGATCTAGAGAGACAAGAAATGGAGAGAGATCTTCCCCCCCTCCATAAACCCTGCTTGCTTTACACACTGATTCTCAGCATAGCATATTTTCTCCCCAGAACTGTAAGGAATCATTCCTGAGGCCAGAGCTAGGAGTAAGTCCTGAATACTATTGGGTTGATTGCAACCCTTCCCCTGCCAAATAGATTATAAAAATGAGGGTTGTTTTATAATATGTTTGAACCTTAAAAAATACAAATTCAATCATGTATTTAATTAATCAAGTCAAATGGCATGTCAGAGTCCTTGAAAAGAACCCACTGCAATAAGTGCCTGTTGTGCCATACAGTAATTCACATTAAACATCTCTCAAGATATGAGTCAACTACAGAAATACCATCTGTATTCAATAAAGGCTGAAACTAGAGAGTATTTGGGGACTGTTCAGACATGAGACCTCTACAATTCATTAGAATTTTGTACACACTCTGTTAGAAGAAAAATTACTCAAATTTTATTATTGGTGTTACTTTTCAGTGTTTCTGAGCTTATATTTTTATAACAGTATAATTAGGATTTAAAATTCTCTCATAAGGGAAAATAAGAAATCAACAAATTATAATATATACAATTAAATTATAGTGGTTGTGCTATGGTACTAACCAAATACCCAAACACAGAATAATAGATAAAGAATAGGATACTACTCAGCAATTAGAAAATATGAAATCTTATGTCAATATTTAATGATTTGAAATACAATAACTTGTAGAGAGAGATAATTCAAAAGGATAAAACAAAAACAAATTGTTGGGGACTGCTCAGGACCCTGAACAAAAGAGGACCCCGAAACCTTTACCCTGGACAAACCGGAAAATTTCATTACCAGCTTTGCATGACCTGAGGCAAAGGTGCCCTTGTGACAAAGGAAATAGCCAAACTCAAGAGGTAAAAGTAGCCCAGGGCAGTTAACTAAGAGATGCCATAAAGCCCTAAAGTAGAATGCTCCTGCCAGATAAACCCTTGCCTTCCTCTCCCCACTATTTCTCAATCTACTCTTGAAGAATTTTGTAAGCCCACCTAATACACCCAGAACCTTTCCTTATTTGGTCTGAGAAGACACTTCCCTGATGATTGACAACTTATGTACCAACCCCCTGCTAAGAAAAGTATAAAACCAGCATGGCAGTTAATAAAGTTGCCCTTGATCGGCATGTGTCGTCTTGGGCCCCCAATTTATTATTCTCACTAGTTTTATTTCAGATCGGAACCGCTCACAGAACCCACCCAATTAGGAGCGCTTTCCACTGTTGTCTCTCCGCGGGCCGGAGAGATCTCCGGGGGAACGCGCAACAAATTCATATCACAATGTAATAAAGCTAAGGAAGAGACACATTAAGCCAAAATAAATCCTTGGGTTTTTATTCCTTACACAATAAAATTTACTATAGAAAAAGAAGGGAATAGGAGAAAAAGACAGACTTAATCCAATAAATAGTGATAAAAGGATATCGGTATCTTGATGGTAGATATGCTGCAATAACATCCAACTGAAATATATGTACCGATAATGCTCAAACACATAGCGCATTGCATGCTGTTGCTCTCTTTAATAACAGGTGTTTCATTGATTTCTGTGTATATTAAAGGAAATGTTTGCAAACTAGAGAAATTGCTTAATAAAGCTCCTAGGTGTTATGTGCATCTTAGTATGCAGCAAATTATTTACCCAATATGTTCTCCAAAGAAATGGAGATTTAATATTTGTAATTGAAGAATGTGTGACAGACTATAACATAGTACTTTCTTTTACTCTCAAGCTCAGTATTATTTGGGAATGTTTTTATATTAAAGCATACAACCTGGAATCATAAAGAGTTCAGTTGCCAATGTAACTTTCTATTCTCCTTTATCTGCTAAACTAGAAAATGACTGTCAACATAGAATAGATCTATGGTAAAGTAGATGTAGATAACCACACTATAGATTTATAGAAAAAAAGAAATCTCTCCTTTTATTTGAAAGAAGAAAATTGAATTACTCCTTGTCTGCAATGATGGAGTAGGAAAGTAAAGGAACTTAGCTTTCTAGAAAGAGAAAGAAGAAACTTATGCACACATATTTAACACTGTTTGAGACATTTTTAATAAGTAAAATATCTAGAAGAGGAATTCAAAATGTCTCTAATTTGATTTCAAATGGCCTCTAAAATATTCTATAATTATTGTCAGGAAAAAGAGACAATACTAATTTATGAGTGATATGCATTTATGTATGTCTGCAGTATATGTATATGGTGTATATGTATAAAAAGAGAATATCAATGCACCTTTAGTTTTCACTTAACCCACAAATTATAAAATCTGTATAGGGGTTACTTAGTAAATTTAAAATACGACTAAATAAAATTAATGAAGTCCATTTAATGTTATGAGTATCTTATTACTATCATTGACACAATACATTTCAAATATAAATACACCAATCCACGTTTTCTTTCATGAATCTAATGAAAACTATATACGATGCAAACTCAAAACTGTATTACCATCCTTCAAAAGACCCTACATTTATTAACTGATTGATTGATTGATTGATTAAACTTTGGACCCACTGGCGTTCAGGACATACTCCTTAGGGTGCTCTGGGTACCACGTGCAGGACAGAGACATAGCAGGTATCTGCTACATTTAAGATAAGTGCCTTTGCACTTGATCTATATCTTCATCCCCAGAACTCCATGCATTCAAGATTTTATAGTACCATCATTTTTAGTAAAAAAAAAATCAAAAAACAAAACACTATTTTATAACCTGCAAACATTACAAAGTGGTGTGTGTTTGAAGCCATGTCAGATAAAACAATTCAAAACTTACATTGTACACTGTAATAATTGAGTGAGATTGTTGCTGAATAAAGGAAACAAAAACTTTTCAAACTATCTTCAAAATATTTTTTGTAATTTTAACTATTCTGTCTCAGCTGGTTCATTTCATGGCTTATCATTAGAACAATCTTATTGTTCCAGCTGAAATCAGACACTTCCTTACTGTTTCCAAATCTGTCTACTTGGGGAAAAAAAGCATTGGGAAATATAAAACTTACCCATGACTCTTTTTTTTTTCTTAAAGAATGAGGTATTATGGGTTTCCAGGTTTCAAAATTATAACTTCACACCTCCAGGAGCGTCTCCAGCATACTGGCTCATGTGTTTCCTCTCACTATCTAACTTCTTCTCTGAGAACCTCCATTTGGTTGCCAAAGTCTTAGGGTTTCTTTTTAATTTTGTTTTTGGTTTAGGCTTCTTTAATTTACTTTTTATATTGCATCTATGAGTAAAAGCCATAGAATATGTATTTCTCTCTTTACTATTTCTCTTTTGTATTCCTTTTTAGGTTACCGTTTACATTACTCTTGGCTCTGCCTCAGGAATTACTCCTGGGGTGTTCGTGGAACCCTGGGAATGCCAAGGATCAAGTCAGGTCTGCCACGGACAAGGCAAATGCCCTACTCACTATGTTATCCACTAGGGCCTCTTCAACAAAATGTTTTTGTTTTATTTTTTATGTTTTCCCTGGTCTGAAGGTGTAAAAAGGTTAAAGAGTGTTTCTCTAAAAAGTTCTCTTTGGGAGGGCTGGAGTGATGGTACAGGAGGTAGGGCATTTACCTTGCATGCAGCTGATCCAGGTTCTATCCTTGGCATACCATATTGTCCTCCGTGCACACTGCCAGGAGTAATTCCTGAGTACAGAGCCAGAGTAACTCTTAGAGCCTCAGTGGGTGTGACACAAAAAGCAAAAAAGAAAAGAAATTCCCTTTGTTTTCTTATGATAAGTTTTCTCCTTTTATAGATTACCACTACTTTGATAATCATTATCAATTAGTTTTGCCCATATTTGAACTTCATGTGTGCAAATTCTTACAATATGTCCGTTCATGTCATACTTTTACTCAACTTTTATGTTTTTTTGTTAATTCATTCATGTTTTCTTAAAATTCACGTGATCTTTATCTTGATTTTTTATGCACATATCCAGTGGCTAAAGATCATGATTATGTCATATATAAATCAATACCTGTACCTGCATCTCCATTTAAGAAATAGCAAGGTGAAGGTTCAGACTGTGAAATCCAACTTAAAGTAAACAGTGATGTTTCTTTACAGATTGTTCTGCCATGCTCAAGACCCCTCCTCACATGTTTGGACGAGCCTCACGCATAAAGGAACCAGCAGAGGAACCCAGGTGTGTGGGACCCAGGGCCAAGATCTTCAAGCCTGCTCAGATCAGGACTGGGCCTCTTCTGCCCAGATCCCCCATTTTCCAGTAGCTAGGTGGTCACACCCAGAAACTCCCCCCAGCACCATATAATCCTATCAACGGCCAACATCCAGAGACTATAACACTAAGCTCCCTGAAGCGACATTTTATGGCCTAATTTTCCTCTTTGGAGAATCTGGCAAGCTACCGAGAGTTTCCTGCATGCATGGGAGTGTCTGGCAAGCTCCCCATGGCGTATTTATATGCCAAAACTAGTAATAATGATAGGTCTCATTCTCCTGACCCTGAAAGAGCCTCCAATGTGGCACTGTTGGGAAGGATGAGTAAAGAGAGGCTTCTAAAATCTCAGGGCTAGGACAAATGGAGACGTTACTGAAACCGACCCATTTAATCCCACGATCAATAGAATTTAAGTGATGATGATGATAATGTCGATTCCTTTCTAAAGATAACAGTGATTTGGATGAATGAATCTTGACCATGTTCAGTTTCTGATTTTTTTTTTTTTTTTTTTTTGCTTTTTGGGTCACACCCAGCAATGCTCAAGGGTTACTCCTGGCTCTGCACTCAGGAATTACTCCTGGCGGTGCTTGGGGGACCATATGGGATGCCGGGGATTGAACCCGGGTCGGCCGCGTGCAAGGCAAATGGACTACCGGCTGTGCTATCGCTCTGGCCCTCGTCAGTTTCTGATTTTGACACAAGCAGATAAGCAAACAGGTTCACACACATTAATCAAAAAGAGTGAAATAATGAAGTACTCATAGAAATGACTTAACAATTACTGATTAAAAACAACTGTGGTCAAAGAGAAATGTTGACTCTTAATAAAATTGTAAAGATTTTATTTCTGCCTTGATTTACAAAAATATAGTACAAAAAATAAGATGTTGCTATTCACTTTTAACTGTGATAAACTAGAATTTTATTTGTGAATATTCAAATACAAATAAAAGCCAAAAAAATCCTAGAAGCTTAGTCTTTGGAGGAGGGCATACATGTTGATACTCATGACCCTCTCCTGTCTCTGAACCCAGAGGTCACTCCTGTCAGAGCTCTTTAGACCATATTTGGTCAGGCACATGGTCACCTCATGTAGGACAAACACCTCATTCCCTTGTAGTACTCTCTGGCCTTTAAAGTTTAAAGTGTTTTTTTGTTGTTGTTGTTGTTATTGTTGTTTGTTCTTTTTGGCTTCTGAGCCACAGTCCATGCTCAAAATCACTCCTGGCATAGTGCAGAGGATCACAAAGGGTACCAGGGATCAACCCTGCGGCAACTGTATGCAAGGCAAGTAACTTATCTACTGTAACTTACTCTGGCCCACATTTAAGCTTTTTTATATGTATATTTTTTTACTTTTATTTAGGGGCCACACTTGGCAGTGCTCAGGGGCTACTCCTGGCCTCCTGGCTGTGAGCTCAGGATCACTCCTGGCAGGTTTTCAGGAAACTTTTGGGATGCCAAGGATCCAACCAGGTAAGCCGCATGCAAGGCAAATGCCCTACTTGTTGTATTATCATTCTGGCACCAAACTTTTTAAAGCAGCACAAGATTATGAGTAAAGGTCAAGGAACTTGTTACTGGTTATTTTGTAAGAGTAGCTGGAGCCCGGGCCCTGGCCGAGATTCGACCCGGGTGGCCATGCCTCTGCATAGCCGCGTGAATGCCGAACGAGCAGGAACCAGAGGCAGCTATAAGACAGGCAGGTGGGGGGGGCTTAGGGGGGCTAGGGGCGGGGGGGGTTAGGGGTGTGAGGGGGCGGGGTGGAGTTATACTGGGATTCTTGGTGGTGGGACATGAGCACTGGTGAAGGGATGGGTATTCGAGCATTGTATAACTGAGATTTAAACCTGAAAACTTTGTAACTTTCCACATGGTGACTCAATAAAAAATTTAAAAAAAAAAAAGACTTGGGGTTCCGGCGAGAGCTTGCAACCATGTATGCGGACTGTGAACTAAGCTTTTGCCCCACGCTGGCTAGCGGAGGAAATATCCTTCTCCCTTGGTCTCTCCTCCCTCCCGGGGGAGAAGGCGTGGTGTCCGACAGTTTATGGGTCCTTTGAGCAGGTATGAACTTTGTGGCGCGGAAAAAAAAATGTAAAAAAAAAAAAGAGTAGCACCGTAGCACTGTGAGTAGCACCATAGCACTGTCATCCTGTTGTTCATCAATTTGCTCGAGTGGGAACAAGTAATGTCTCCATTGTGAGACTTGTTACTATTATTTTTTTTTGCGTATCGAATATGCCACAGGTTGCTTGCCAGGCTCTGCCGTGTTGGTGGATGTACCTTCTAGTTATTACTTAAGCATACAGTATTTTCTTATTTTTTTCCCCATTGCCACTTTTGTCCCTCCGGAGCCAGCAAATGTTCAACATCACTATTAGAAATGTGATATGGACTGAAAAATTAAGAATACACATAACATATTTTCATTTTTCTTCTAGCTAAAACTAACAGTTTTATACTTTATTTGGAGTAGTATATGCTTATGTTGAAAATGTAATCTTGCCTTTTTAAGGCACCTGTACCTATTACATCCACCTATTTGTAGAGTATTAGGAAGCAAATAAACTCAAGCCTACAATTACGGAAGAAAACTTAGTTACTCTAGTTCACTTTATTTGATGACCGCCACAAATCATTTTATTAAAATTCCATGTCTTAATGTTCAAGTTAGTAATGGAAAAATACTTGTCATTTTTCATATTTTCCATAGCAATAATGAATACATATATATGCACATATAAGTTTAAAATCCTTTGTTTTCTTTAGTTGTATTGCAGTAATATATAGGTGTGATCATATGTTCCAAAGCATTTATTATTCCACATGCAGCTGAGCCTAAATTCTACAATTTGTTCTAACAAATATTTGGGGAAAGGTCACATATTAGTATTATCAAGATTCATTTTCATTTGTTAATGACTTAAATTACTAATGTTAATTTTTATTAGAGTTCAGTTTTAGTAGAATAATTAGTAACGGAACTGCATTTCCATTTAGCACTAAATATAAGCAAGTAACATAATTAGCCACCTAATACTTTATGAATATCTGTATTCCAGACATTTTATTAAGCATCTGCAAAAATGAAACTAGAGTTACTAAAAGAGAATAAAAACCAATGTAATAAGTTATATTTGAATAGAATCTAGAACCATTTCTTTTTATACTAAACTTATTTGAAACTTTTTATAAGACTCTAGAACTGAATTGACACTGGAAAATCAAGTTTCATAGAAAAGAAAACCCTGATATAAACTAAATAGGATATACCTAGATTCTCTAATTGTAGTGTTTATTTGCCTTCAATTCAATTAGCCTGCATCATAAAAATAGCTTAGTGTAATTATTATGTTTCATTTTAAAGATTTAAAGATTAAATGATAATTAACAGCTCTTAAGAGATTTTGCCCAGATACAAAAGAAGAAATGAAGGAAGAAAGAACTTCAACACTTATAATTGTGTCCCAGTTGGTGGTATTTTTCTTTTTTGTAAAGAATGAGTAAGTCAGCCATTTTGTTTCAGATATTAAAAAAAATTATGCCTAGGGAGTGTTATAAAAACTTAGTTCTAATAGTTTTTAACTCAAATATCACACAATACTAACTACCAAAGTATCACTTCTTTAGTCATATTAACCTTTTTTTGGTTTGGCAATATCCTTCAAGTTATTAACATATATTCCCATTTTATTTGTCACAGTTCTGAGGTGTCTCTTTCACCTCTGATGTTTTTTCTGCTACTTTTGATATTGAAACTTATTTGCACATTTAGTTGAAATTACTTCATAACATATGGTTCCATTGAATACACTAAGTATGTTAATATTGTAGGATAACATTGGGTTTGTCCTTTCAACCTTGCCGCAGGGAACTTAGTTTACCTTTAAACAATGTCCTTTCTATATGAACACAGGAAGACAGTTAATATTATGCTTTGTAACTTGGGAGCTGATTGACTCCAATAATATTTACTACTGGGCATTTGCTTTCTTAACTCAGTTGCCCTTAGTTCCTAGCACCCCCAAAACAGGGTCCAAAAAAGGGACAGAACGAACCCAGGGCAAGCTGTGAGCTACACTGGCATCGAAATGGGCCAGACCAAAGCACCCCAATACTTAGCCATAAGTTGAGAACATGGTCATAGACAAATGCTGTCATGATCCAAAAGTAACAAGGAGACTAGGACCCTACTAGGGTTAGGAAGACTAACCTGGTCTGAGGACCGTGATCTGGAGTATATATTGAATATCCTGAGGAAGAACCAAACTAAAATGATATCTCTTATTGTGTTCATACAGAATGACATTGCTAGAAATATTTGAAGTAAATTTACTACAACTATTTAAGTGGATTACTAGCTGAGGAAGGAAGAAAGCAACACACCCTTGTTTGGATCCCACTCTTGAGCAGATCTCCTAGTAATCTGGAGTAATCTCCTTAAATGAGATTTTGTTAATCTCCTAGAGAAATGGTCTTAACCTTTTCTGTTGATTTGTTAATGTTCAACCCACCTTTGTGCTACCACCCTATATGATTGCTATATAAACTAAGACTGTAAGAGAAGTAGGAGAGAGGCAAGACAGAAGCAGCAGAGAAGACACAGAGGAGAGAAGACACAGATGTGAAGAAGACAAAGGGGAGAGGTAAGACAGAAACAAGGAGAAAAGACAGAAGCAGAGAGAAGAAACAAAGTCAAGACAGAAGACACAGAAGCAAGAGAAAAGACACAGAAGCAGAGAGAAGACACAGAAGCAGAGACAGAGAAAAGTCGCAAGAGACCAGAGGAGAGACTACAGAGACAGAGTGAGAGAAAGAGAGACAGACAGAAGAGAGCTCAGCGGCACACACAGAAGCAGAGCACAAAGAAGTAGCCATCCTGATCCAGTCCATACACAGCAGCTTGAGAGCACCAAATGAGAGTGGAGAGAGAGAGAGACAGACAGACAGAGAGTGAGAGAGAGAGCACGCTGCCTCGAGAGCATTTGAACAACACAGATCATCGCACCCTCCCGAGAGTGTGCGCGTTTGTATTTTTTATAAACAAAAATATTTTGTTGATTTTCAAATCCTTTGAATACTTTATTTTCTCCCATCTAAATTTTGTTTTTAAATGAAACAGTCAGCTTCAAGAAGATAACCCTTTATTAAATTGCATCCAGTTTGTTATTATTATAGCTGAATGATAATTTATACTTCTTTTAAATTACTCTTTGTTCTCATGATCTATTTTATTCTCTTTTTAGAAACTCTAACTAATATCCAGAATTAAAATATCATTTTTCACTAAATGTCAGTCTCAGATGCTAATTTAAGGAGATTTTATAATGTTCACTCTCTGGTAAAGTTAACAAAGACTTTAGAAATAATTTGAATTACAATTTTTAAAACTTGCAACACTAGTTTTTTACTTAGTGTAACCGCTGGGGCAGGTGTATACCAAATGACTTGCTGCTTACAACAGCATGTACATTGTGAAGGATGATCACAAATTCTCATTTTGTGTTAATGATCACAGAAAAGTTCTAGCAGATTTAACCCCTAATTATTTAACCCGTGATTACTAAACAGAAAGTGAATAATCCATGGTCATTTAAAAGGTTATTAATATTGAGCGAGAGTGATAAATACAAGAGGTAGAGTGCTTGCTTTGCACACCACTAAACTGGGCTTGATTCCTGGCACCCCATCTGGTCCCCCTGAACCCACCAGGAGTGATCTTGAACTCAGGGTCAGGAGTAAACATGGAGCACCATGCAGCATGGCCCTAAAACAAACAAAAAATACATAGTTAATATATTTTTATTTATTATTTCACAGTTTCAAAAATATGAGAAATCGCAGGGTTTTCTGCTTAACTTTTATAGAAGCTCAGTCTAATTCAATTATATGTTTATGTCAGTTCCCTTTTTATGAAATCCACAAGTATGTAAATTTTGTAGGCTTTCATATTTGTTAAATTTACCTTGATATACTTCATATCAATTTTTAGGAAAATCCACAACGTACGAAATTTGCTTACAACGTACGAAACACTTACAACGTACGAAACACTTTGCTTACAACGTACGAAACACTCAAGTTAGAAGAGTTCAATGATCCTTAAGAATTCTTCAGAGTAGTTAGATATTATTTCTATGATGATGCTTTCTTTAATTCATTGAGTATCGCAAGCCTGTGACAGTGAGTATAGCTGACAGAGTGAGAATATTTTGGGAGTCTAATTCTGTGACAGAAACTTCCCATCTGTTCTGCATACTCTCGTGGCATCCGAGAGATTGCTTGCCATCTCTAGCCTTTGCTAGAATCTCTATTATATAAAACATGGGGAGGTATATTAGTGAACGTGACAAAACACATATGGATATTCTTATTTTATATCTGTATAAAAAACACTGCCTTCTTGAAATGGTTCAGGCATTTACTACCAAACAAATCATATATAATGAAGAGATTTATTTTAGTTTAGTTGTCTTCCTCTTATTTTTCACTGTTTAAAAATAAAATCTCATTCGCTCTTCAATTTGAACTTCCCCTTAAACATGCATCTCTCCTGCTTGTCTGTTTCTTTGCTTGCCGATTTCCACTTTGGAGAAAGCTATGTTTTCTTTTGAACACATACTCCTCTTTTTTTCTCCTCATGTCTTTCTATATAAGTTTGAATAAAAAGGATCTTGCTTCACCAAAACCAAATAGAAATTAAAATATACATGATTGGGTGGTGTATAAGACAAATGCATTTGTCTATTCATTTCAAATGACATATAAACTCACAACTCAAACTTATCAACAAGAATGTTATGTTTATGCCAACAAATGATTAACAACTTATATACGGACAATTGGATTCCTCTCCAATATAATAATGAGAAAATACATAAAAATGCAATTTATTCTCTTTTTCTATCTTGCTGGACATAAGTAAAATGTGAATTATTGTCGGAACACTTCGTAAATGTACAAGAGGTTACTTGAAAATAAAATTAAAAATGAGGAAAAATAATGTGAGTCAGACATGAGTTTAGCCCACCACTGTGACCCTAAATGTAGCCATTTTTGAAGCTAGACAGTGTCTGAGGACTGTTGTGTTAGCCAATATATTTGCAGTTAAGATTAGACTATTTTAAACTAATCTGTTTATGAGCTATGTTTCAAATATAATGTGATGTCTTTTATGATAAAAAAAATTAACAATTGTAAGAATAACCTGAAAAATAAATCTTATGTAATGAAGCAAAAATGAAGTTGTTTCTTCAGAATTATTAATTGGTGCACGGGCTGACCCGGGTTCGATTCCTCCGCCCCTCTCAGAGGGTCGGGCAAGCTACCAAGAGTATCCCACCCACACAGTACAGTGTGGCAAGCTACCCATGGCATATTCGATATGCCAAAAACAGTAACAAGTCTCACAGTGAAGACATTACTGGTGCCTGCTCGAGGAAATCGATGAACAATGGGACGACAGTGCTACAGTGCTTATTGTTTGTGCAATATGTTGAATTATAATCTCCCCCAAATAAAACTTGATTCCTGGACAGTTAAAGGGAAAGTGTGCATTTTATTTTATGAATGCTTCTTATTTTCTATCGATAAAACTTAAAGGGACTGTAATGTTTGCTTATAGGTCAATACCATAAAATTACAAAATGACGAAAATTAACATGTTTACTAAACATGCCAGTTCAAAAATATTAATTGAATATGAAGTAATTTAAAGGTCTGGTGAGAACCATATGGTATATTGAGAGCAAGTGTTCCAGCTTTTTTGGGGAGGGACAAATTGTCTCCTAAAAGATAACATAATTAAAAGTGAGAAGAATGCCCTCCTCCTACAAATAGCAATTTCTAAGAACAAATGGTGTTCAGTATAATTGCAGGAGAGAAATATGAAATAATTAAGGATAGATGTACTTGGCACAAGGATATAGAAATGAATATAGCATATTAGTAAAGGTCACTTAGAAAGAGACATTGAAAAATAACTAATGGAATGAATAAATGCTATCAAATAAGAAAAAATACATACCGTATGTTGCTTTTATGATTTGGGGGCCACGGTTTGTGATTGAACCCAGGGCCTCACAAATGTGAGGTAAATGCTCTGTTGCTAAACTATTTACCCAGCCCCATTTTTACTAATTCAGTAGAAGCAGCATGAACTACTAGAATAAAACTATGAAAATGAGATGAGGAATAACTGATCATTCCATTTGTCAATGTTGGTAATGTAAATACAAGTTTATGTTTAAAAGATCACCCAAATTCAGGAACTAGATGTTGGAAAATTTCCAGTTCATAATGATGAATTAAGAAATGCATGCAACATATTTCATGTGAGAAAGATCTAACCCCCACTTAGAAGGCCATGGGCCATTTTGGATTTTGAGTATAAAAATATTCTACTGTATTTTTTTAGAACAATATTGCTAAATTTGTATAAAATATTTTGGCATATAATCTTTATATTGCATAAAAATTCTATCAAACATTTGTATTAAAGAATCCATGCACAAAATAACATACAGGAAGATATACACAGTGTAAAAATTGATGGCTGTCATGAATATTAAATAATGGGCAGAACAACCTCAAAACAAAGAACTGCGTAACCTCAAATATCAATGTTACCATGGCAGCATAATGTGAGTAGAATGAGAAACTGAGATGCAAACCAAAGCCCATTTTCAACAGTCAAGGCAGAGAAACTAATAGTTTATGGGGAAAAATTTGAGGTTAAAAAAAATTCCATGTTCAACTTACCAAATATAAATATACTCTAAAATGTTTATGGTAATGTTTGTCTTCTCCATTATTTTTTTTGTTTTCTGATATTTAAAGCTAGTAGCCTTTTCAATAATATTTAAGAGATAATTTCCAACTTTCTAAATAAAATTTCCTGAGTCCTTTCACTTTGATATCAAGAAATATTTGATGAGAACCCTCATACTTTATTAGAACTTTTGTTTTTCATTTTTCTTGAGGGATTGATATGATTCACCTTCCTGGTCTGGATGCATATGATCACTAAAATAACCTGAATTGGGCGTATTATTATTTTCTTATCTGTCTGTTACTTTTATCATAGTGCAGTGGGATTGAAGGTGGGTGCACTGTCTATAACCCAAATAAAAACAAATCTACAAATCAGAATCAAAATAAAAACAAATACACTTAAAAGTTCTACATTTTACTTCTATGTGAGTTTTTACTTTTTCAAGTTTCAAATTGAAATATTTTTGTAATCATTTTCAAACTAATTCATTACATATTTTCACACCATGAGAACTTAATCAATGTTGAGCCCAATTTTATTTCATAATTTTAATATAGTTATTAGAGATTAAATAATTTGCATTAAATATAAATTCATATTATAGCTAGAGATTTTTAGATTATGATTTTTTAAAAAATATTGTTAAATTACTTTTTACACACTATACAAAATCTGATAAATTTGCACTCTATCATCATGTTAATTTATGCAGTTTTAATGTTAGTTTTTAATTTCCTGTGCACTGCTTTTTCTTATTGCTTTTATTTTTCATAATTTTATTCATCGTTCTTATAGTTTTTTTCAGATGCCAAAAGATTATAGTTATCAATTCTTCTACAAATAAAAGCTGTGTTGTAATGGTTTTTGCATTAGAGTTGTGTATTTCAGTAGAAGAAAATGTTTACTTTTGCATTTTAGCTTTCCCAGCAAAGAATACTTACTCAATAGAGTATTCTTTTCATGGCAATGTTTTGTGTTCTCTTTCACACAGAGGGAGTACTATAGAATACATTATAGAATAAATCAATATATTATTATGGGTTTACCCTATGCTAGACCTTGTTTTCAATGCACAACCTTCTTAGTACCTATATTATCATCTTACTTTATGGATGTGAAAGCATAGATTTTGAAAGATAAATAAAAGTGCTTTGTCATAAAAAGGCAGAATGATGAAGTCACTCATGTTTTTAGTGAATGTATACAATACATTAGAATATGTATATATATTTACATATTCTTTCAATAAGTTACTGTTGTACAAGAAAACTATCTCCTTTGCTTATCTCATCTATCATTGTTATATGCTAAACTGTCATAGTTAAATTGTCTAATCAATAAAAGTCACATTCACCTACTATAAAGTCACTAGCATGTGACTTTGCTGACAAATACAACCTTTGTGAATAAACTTAAATTAATAAGAGTTCATACTAGGAGCCCATAATGGCACTAGTCATTATCACTAGTGTCCATATATGGTCACAAAGAGAAAATTTGCAAGAGAAGACACAGAGATCATAGACAAACGGGAAATCCATGATTCCATGATAAGATAAACAGACTGTTCTGTTAAGAATCTTTGCATACACACTTACTAGAGATATTGGTCTATAATATTACATTTATCGCTGTATCACTGTAGCACTGTTATCCCATTGCTCATAGGTTTGCTCAGGCGGGCACCGGTAACATCTCCATTGTGAGACTTGTTACTGTTTTTGGCATATCGAGTAAGTTAAGGGTAGCTTGGCAGGCTCTGTTGTGAGGGCAGGATGCTCTTGGTAGCTTGCTGGGTTCTCTGAGAGGAACAGAAGAATCTAACCCGGGTCAACTGCATACAAGGCAAATGCCCTACCCGCTGTGCTATCGCTTCAGTCTTATATAATGTTTTTATAGAGTAGGTGATTATGGAAATAATTGCCTCATACATTGACTTAGGAATCACTTCTGCTTGCATTTTCTAGAAAACACTGTAGAAGGATATCATTTATCTCTAAAAAGTGGCAGCTTTTTCCAATAGAACCATCTAGGCATGAGGATTCAGAAATGCGTGTGTGTGTGTGTGTGTGTGTGTGTGTGTGTGTGTGAGAGAGAGAGAGAGAGACAGAGAGACAGAGAGACAGAGAGACAGAGAGACAGAGACAGAGACAGAGAGAGCAGGGAGAGAGGAGAGTGAAGAGAGGAGAGAAGAGAGACAATGAGAGAGACGAGAGAGGGAGAAAGACGGAGAGAGATTGAGAGTGCTGTCATAAACTTACATAATTGAAATTACCTGCGGATCCCTGGGAGGAGTATTCTGGGACTCTCAGGCCTCATCACTGGTGCTCAGTTGACCATGTAGTGCCAGTAGTCATGAACCAATGTTAGTCACATGCAAAACATATGCCTCACTGTCTCTGTAAATACAAGGCTTAGGCTTATACACGACTCTTGCCCCAATTTCTTTGTTTTTTTTTGTTTTTCTTTTTTATTCTTATTTTTCATTGTACTTAAAAATATCCTAAATTGTTGCTTTTTATCTTTGATGTTCTCATTCATATGACTTGTCCAAGTAACTATAAAAATAATTATTGTGAAGTAATTAATTTTTCCTGTGCTTTACCAGAGTAGCACTGTAACACTGTCCTCCATTGTTCATCAATTTGCTCGAGCGGGCACTAGTAATATTGCCATTGTGAGACTTGTTGTACTGTTTATAGCATATCAAGTACACCATGGGTAGCTTGCCAGGCTCTGTCATGCAGACGGGATACTCATGGTAGCTTGCCAGGATCTCCAAGAGGGACAGAGGAATCAAACCCAGGTTGGCCACTTCCAAGGCAAACACCTTAACTGCTGTGCTATCGCTACAGTCCTGATTAATTTTATATCAACTAGTAAAAGGAAAAACTATATATGTAATTTATTTTGCCTTCATTTATACTTTCCTTAACCTTCTTCCTTACAATACAAATACCCAAGTTTCTGCTCTATTTCATACAAATACGTGTGTGTACATGTGTGTGTGTGTGTGTGTGTGTGTGTGTGTGTGTGTGTGTGTGTTGTGGCTATATTCCGCTGTGCTTGGGATATACTCCTGGCGCTGCAATCAGAGATCACTTATGGCCAATTTGAGGAGTGTCAGGATTAACTGAGGTCAGTTCATGTGCAACTCAAACACCTTACCCACTGTTCTATCCCTTAGGTTTCTCTTTACATATTTTTTGCTCACTGGAAAATAGAAGTTTTTATTCATTTCTTGTAAGACAAATACTCTGCCAATGAATGCTTGCTTTATTTTTCTGTGGTATTTTTAAACAACATTTTTATTTCTTGCTTCCTTTTAGGGAATAATCAAAACTTATATTTTAGAATGGAAGAATCTGCATTTTAAATATTTAACTTTGCTGTTTTGCTTGCATAGATACTAAAAAAAGTTTAAGCCTAATTATATGTGTTATATAGAAATGCAAATTGTACATTCTACATATGAGATTCTCCTCACCCAGTCCTACTCCACCGTTCATTCAAGATTTTTGTTGTCTTTGTTTTAAATTATCTAAATACAATATTCCTAAAGATTCAGTTTTTTGTTCCTCTGTTGAGTTTTTTTCATCATTTATACTTGTAATGTTTTTTAGTTCATGAATAACTGATTTTGAGCTTGTCACTAATTGCAGAGATTTCTTAACCATTACTATTACAAATATTTCTTCTGCTACCTTTTTGATTTATTCTTCTGATATACCAATTCATGATATGACATCTTTTGTCATGTCCCATATTCCTGAATACTTATTTTCTTTCATATTTTTGTTGCTTTCAGTTTTTGAAAGGTCCATTATATAAATCTCATATTGTTTCCTCAATAATTTCCAGTTTACTGATAAAGCAATCAGAGCATTTTTTATTTTTTTGTAATAATTGTATTTGATAACAAATACTTTCAAGTTTTCTTAAAACCTTAATTAAGTTACTATTTTAAATATGCTAACTTCAGCTTTCTATTATTTATTTTGGAAAATATTTTTCCTAAGGTATTTTTATTTTCTAACTGAATATGTTGAAATATTTACCAAATAAAATATACAAGTATTCAGGTATCCTAAAAATATGAGGTGTGAAGAAAAGAGGTTCAATCAGGTGAGAAATGTGATTCAAGGTTCTCATAAAGTAATTGATGTTTTGATGTATATCAAAGTTGAGGTATAAAAAGTTGTAGCACTGTAACACTGTCATCCTTTTGTTCAACAATTTGCTTGAGCAGACGCCAGTAACGTATCCATTGTGAGACTTGTTACTGTTTTTGGCATATCAAGTACAAAACAAGTAGCTTGCCAGGCTCTGCCGTGCTGGCAGTATACTCTTAGTAGCTTGCCAGGCTCTCCGAGAGGGATGGAGGAATCGAACTCGGGCCGGCCGCATGCAAGACTTACACCCTACCCACTGTGCTATCTATCGCTCCAGCCCTATAAAAAGTTAGGTATAAAAAAGGATACAAATACTTTTAAATGGAACACTAAACTCTTTATATGGGTTTAGAAATACTAAAAAATTTTAATAGTTTGACAACTTAAATATGACACCAAGACTAATATAAATTATCATTTTCAAGTATTTTTAAACCTAAGAATGAAATATTAATTTTTGCATTATTTTATTTTAAATATGATACACAAAAAATAATAAACCTAGAAAAAGCAATTTGTAATTGCTTTACAAATATTAATTGAGCAAAATTTGAAAATCAAAATGAACTAGGAAGTTTAGAATATAAGTTTTGGGATTCTGCCTCTAATCATTTTACATTTATAAATAAATGTGCAATTCTGTCTGAAATCAAATATTCATCTCTGCAACATACTAACATACTAACTTTGTTTCTAAATAAGTTATATATAACGATTATAAGGAGATCAAACCCACTTTATTAAGAACTCATAAGAGCAGTCTTGTTTATAAAATAAATTAGTATCAGACCCAGAAATAGAAAGAATAATTTATGAGCATTATGTGAACTATTGTATTTAAAATATATTATAAAATAGCATAAATTAAATAATAACTATGCAGATTATTTTTTACTTTGTATCACTCGTATCACTTGTCGTCCCGTTGCTCATCAATTTGCTCGAATGGGTGCCAGTAATGTCTCCATTCATCCCTATGGCATGCTAGTGTAGCCCAATGGCATCTGCTTGCTCCAGAAACAAAGAGCCTCAAACCGTTCGTTCAAGGTCTTGATGAAGAAGTCTGACCATCTCATAGGCGGGTGGCCAGGCATTCTTTTGACATCCAGTGGAATCCAGTCAGTAACAGCTATAGTCCAGTGGTCATCTCCAAATTGCATTATGTATCTGGCCCATCTGATATTTGATGCCTTGGCAAATGAGACAGCGTCCCTGATTCTTGATCATCGATGGAGATCGGAAGCATGCTATTCCAAGCATAGCTCTTTTGATTTTTCTTTGGGAGACCTGAATAGCATTCTTATCCTGTTTTCATAGGGCCCAAGTCTCTGAGGCATGTGTTAGCGCAGAAGAACAGTGGAGTTGAAAAGATGTGCCTGGAGCCAGAGGTTCTTTGTCCTCTTAGCCACTTCTTCTTTGATGCTCTTGAAGGCATTCTGTGCCGCTCTCTTCCTCCTGCACAGCTCAAGTACCAGGTCTTTTGTCATATTGAGTTCTCAACCTAGGTACACATAACTGCTGCATTCAGAGTGTTCGTTCCGTTGACAGCCAATGGAACATCAGGAACTAGTTCGTTTCTCATGAACATTGACTTCATGAGATACAGCTGCAGTTTCACCTTTCCACGCCCATGGTCAAAGTTGGCCAGCATTCGTGCCACTTGGTTAATGTTTGTTGTTATTAGAATGATATTGTCAGTGAAGTGGAGGTGGTATAGTTGCTGACTGTCTATCATCACTCCCATTCCTTCCCATTCCAGTTGTCGAATAACATTCTCAAGAGTGGCACTGAAGACTGAAGGAGTTTTGGTGAAATAGTATTACCCTGCGGATGTGGAGTCCTTTGGGCGCCCTTCTAGGTCCTATCTTTGCGTTAAAATCACTGACAATGACCTTGTAGAAGGTGCTTTCTTCTTTATAGTACTTCTCCAGCTCCATGTAGAACTTCTCAATTTCTTCTTCGTCATAGTTGGATGTTGGTGCATACGAACTACCGGTAGTAAGACACATCTATTCAAGTCTAAGTGTCTAATTCAGGTTGTTAGGCATTAAACCAATCAATGCTCATGGCCAAGTTTGTGTTGACGATGACACCAACACTACTGACATTTCTACTGTTGCATATTTTGAGGACCATTTCTTCTCCGGTGTTGAAAGCAGTGTGATGTGATTGATGCCTTCTCATCTTTGTCGGTCCAATGACATCATATTTGATCTTCTGAGCTTGCACCATCAGGTCCTCGATGGATGCTTCCAATGCCAGTGAAAGTGCCTTGAAAATGCAGACAGTTTATTCTAGTCCCTTTTTGTTTTGGCAGCCTAGTTTGGCCCTGAGATTTTAGCAGCCTCTCCTTGCTCATCCTTCTCAACACTGCTGTATTGGGGGCTCTTCTTCCAGGGCCAGGGGAATGAGGCCCATTTTTGTTACTATTTTTGGCATATTGAATACACCATGGATGAATACACCATGAATACACCACCTTGCCAGGCTCTGCCATGTGGGTGGCATGTGGGAAGGTGGCCCCTTCCTACTCCTCACTTATTAACTGTAGCTGGTTCCTCTTTACTCCTCACTTATCTACTCAGTTAAATAATCTTGTCAGTGGCATGGACTTGTCACACAATTTCCACCTAATGTACAAAAAAGAATACTTTATTGGTTTATTTTGGTTCAGTTCAATTCAGTTCAGTTGAATTTTGATCCTTTGAGCAATTGTCTCAGACTTCATTCAGATTTATTTTTATAATTTTTATTTATTCATTTTTATTGACACACAGTGAAATACACAGTTATAAAGTTGTTTGTAATTGGACTTCAGTTATATGTTCCAACACTGGTCCCTTCACCTGTGTGTATTTCCCACCACCAGTGTACATTTCCACACCCACTTGCCTCAAATGCCTCTATGCTCAATGGCAGGTATTTATCTTCTCTCTCTCTCTCCCTCTCCCTCTCCCTCTCTCTCTCTCTCTCTCTCCTCTCTCTCTCTCTCTCTCTCTCTCTCTCTCTCGTTTGTCTTTCGTTTGGGCCCCTGGTTTGCAATACAGTTACTGAAAGGTTATACAGATCATTTTGAAGATCCAGTCGGTGGAATTGGTGTTGGAATATTGAGTGTTTATTACATCTCTATGATGAACAACTTTGTTCATCTTAAGATCATATGATCTTAAGCTCTTATATTAATTAAATGAATTCTATAGTTCTATGAATTACAAATCAATATGCTACTAGCTTAAGGTTTTCATTGAAAAATAAATTTTATAAAATACAAAAATTAAGTATTATAGATAATAGTTAGCTTTACTTGACCCACTTTTACTGTCATATTAACTTTAAGCTAATTTCCATGTCCCCTTTAATTTACAAATGAGAAAATCTAGAGAGCAGTAAGAATAAAGTCCTTAACTTTTTGATCCAACTATAAGAATTACAGTTGTAATACATTTTAGGTTTGTCTGATAAGGTAGCTTGTGATATTAAAAAGGAGTTTCAGAATTAATTGAACTGAAATGTAATAAAATTAAGCGTTTTACATGATAAAAATATTAGAAAAGTATTAAAACATATCTACAGCCATGTTTTAATCCAGTGCATTTTAATCAAATTTTACTCAGAAATTACCTGGTATGAGATACTAGGGATTTAGTGTTAAGATATACATCAGGGGCTGGAACAATAGCATAGCGGGTAGGGTGTTTGCCTTGCATGCAGCTGACCCGGGTTCGATTCCCAGCATCCCATATAGTCCCCCGAGCACTGCCAGGAGTAATTCCTGAGTGCAGAGCCAGGAGTAACCCCTGTGCATCACTGGGTGTGACCCAAAAAGCAAAAAAAAAAATAAGAAAAAGAAAAAAAAAGATATACATCAAATTTTATAATATTCTAATATTTGGTTTTAAGGTCCTCAGTCTGACTTAGTGATTTGATGGATTTTTAAATTTATTTTTCTATACATATGCTGAATTATACTTCAAAAACAAATCTTGAATAGAAAGTATCTGATTTTGATACTGGCAATTTTTATGCTTTTAAGATACTAATTTTAAATGATTATTCAATTTATATTCCTGTCATTTTGGTTTACTAATTTTAATTATTTTACTAATTGTACTCATTTTAATTTTGCTAATTACCTTTTTAATATCAGAAATAGAAGATACAATGAGGGCTAAAACTGAGCACAAAATCATTAAGCTACGAAGGTAGAATTTTATTAAAACTGTGAAAGAAGTGTTATGATGTTAGTCTTTTAAAAAATGTATTATTAGAAGTTGTACAGTGGTTCTTATTAAAATCAAAGCTCTGCCAAGCCTATTATCAAAATTTAATTGTTTTAATCGCTCTACTTACTATGAAGCTTAGTAACTTATGTAGGTCTCTCAGTTTTTCAGTCACATTAATATAACAGGAATTCCTTTGACAATTTTAATTTTTATATTTGTATTATGTGGTAGCTAAATAAACTATTGCTTCTCATTGTTATTAGTAGGAAAAGAAAAATTTCCATAGGAATTTAAAATCCAGCTTAAAAATATTAAAAACATCATTCTGGTGCGGGAGTTTTAATAATTGTCTCAATGTATGTGGCATAAATATTTTTTGCGTGTTTTTTCTTTTACATATGTAAACTGCTTAGGAGACTCTGAATTAGAACCAGAATTCAACAATTTTCTTTTCTTTCTATTTTAGTTATTTACCTTGCTATGTTTCAAATGTTCATTGTTAAGCAGATATTTTTAATAAATCTGAATTCCACAAGGATTTAATAAAATAGTTTTTCAATACTATAAATCTTTGTTCTGATTTTTTTCACCCAAATGGATAGTAATGTTGCTTGGACTTAAAGAGATCATGTTTGTTTTATTTGACTAGGCTGCCCAACATCACATTACAGTTACTGCTTACCTATGAAACCCCTTAGTATGATTAGAAGACAGTTTTTCTAAATTACACTGCATTGTCAAGTTAAACATTTAGAGGCCAAGAGATAGTACAGAGTTTAGGTTAGGGGATATGCATAAGCATAAACCTCACCTAGCTTAGTCCTACTCCATGTGGTGCCCCAAACAGTGCTCAGAAGCATTTAGGGAAGTCAGCTTCCCAACTCAAAAAACAAAACAAATCCATCAGACCACCAAGAAACAAGCTCCAGAGGGATCAGAATGATCAGATTAGATGAAGTCATGAAATTTGTGTATGTGTGTATGGACATGGAGGGTATCATGCTAAGTGAAAAGAGTCAGAAAGAGAGCAACAGGCATAGAATGACTACACTCATTCATTGAATATAAAATAACATAATATGAGACTAACACCCAAGGACAGTAGAGAAAGAGCCAGGAGAATTGGTCCATGGTTTGGAGGCCTGCCTCAAATGCTGGGGGAAAAAAAGCAGTTGGGATAGAGAAGGGATCCCTAGGTCAAATATGATTGGAACGATCGCTTGGGATGGGAGATATGTGCTGAAAGTAGACTAAGGACCAAATATGATAACCTCTCAGAACTTGTATTATGAACTATGATGCCCAAAAGCAGAGAGTAAGAAGGAAGGGTGTCTGCCACAGAGGTAGGGGGTGAGATGGGATGGGGATGGCGGGAATGATACTGGGAACATTGGTGGTGGCAAATGTGCACTAGTGGAGGGCTGGGTCTTCAATCATGGTATGAAACTCAACCATGAAAGTTTTGTAACTGTATCTCATGGTGATTCAATTTTTAAAAAGTTTTAAAAAAAAGGAATATTAAGAATACTGTTCATACCCGGGAATTGAGGGCAGATGTGGCTCCCCACCTTCCTCCCCTCCCTGGGCAAGTCAGCACCTGAGCAGCCAATAAGCACTTGGGTCCTTACAGCTAACTACCAACCAGGTTGGCTGACAGGCATCAACACTACTTGGGAGGAAAGGGGAAAAATAAGTTTTCACTCTAAAATGTGCCTTACAAACACACTTATAAAATCCAAGTTAAAAGGTTATTCATTCCAAACAATATCGATGGTAAAATCCAGATATTTTATAGAATTTTATCAATCCACAAACTAAAAGTCAAGTAACTCAGTGGCTTACTCTGCCTCATGTGCAGAAAGTGCCATCATTTATTGTATTTTCTGATCCCTTAAGGAAAGAAGAGGTTTTAATCAGAAGTTGTGCTAAATTCAAGCCATTAATGTCATATATTATTTAGCTCCAACAATCCTAATGGTAACCATGAACTTTCTTTCTCATTATTTTTATGCTTGCTTTAACATAGCAGGCAGCTCATCCTCTTACACTGTCAGAGGCGTTGAGCTATGCACTGTTGGGCTGAATGAGAGCTTGGCAGAGAGCCTTCAAGAGCTCTCAAGAGTCCTGGAGACAGTTGTGCTGATTCAGTGGTAGCAGGATTCCAGCATTCAGGTTCTAATGGAAGTACTTCTCAGGAATAGCCAGATCATATCTGATTTCTGAGCCAAAGGAAAGATCAATTATGCGTAACTCCTTCACAGCTGAAAATGTTCAGGGGTCAATGGACTGCCATTAGGTGGAGACACATTACATGGCATCCTGAGAGCTCCAGATACATGTTCAATAGAGATACTCAAATACAGCAATCAATTGCAGCCATGACTCTTTTCACAGACAAGGACAGTTTCAAAACAGGTAAAATGAATCAAAGGCATGTTCCTCCAAAGGGAAACAGTTAATTCTCAGAAAGGGTTCCACAAGGAAAGAAAATTTTGTATCTTTGTTGATATCTTTATGATTATGTGTTATGAAACTCTCTGAGCCTTTGATTCACTCAACAGCATGAGTTTAAACAAGATAAATAAGATATACGAACTTTGAGAATTGATGTATGTGAAAATGATCATGGAAACAAGATGACGCTTTTATTTCTTTAACATCCCCTCAACTTCAATGAATTTTTTCCCAGACATTCCCTTTCCTTAGAACATTTATTCATAACAGTGGTTTCAGCTACTGAGTATAACTGATCCATAGCAATTTCCTGCCAGTTGTTTATCAAATGGCATGCCTGCATCATGAAGTGACACTATTATAAATATTGCTTTATAAATATTCATACTATAAGTAAGTTATTTTATCTGCTTAGGCAATACATGAAATATTTCTATTTCTACTGTGTTGCAGGTGTAGCATGGTTGAAAGCACTGATTTGGAACACATTTAATTGTGAATTCTTCCCCTGCACTTTTGAGCTGTAGATTTGTTGAAGTTTCTTGTCAATTCAGCAACCCAGGATTGTCTTTCACCCAGACAGACAGCAAACCCTTTGAAATGTAAGCATCAAAAAAAGATTAGCCCTTAGCTCTCAGTCTCTGAGGGAGAGGAGGAGTTTACCCTCTGGGGTGCCAGGCTCCAACTTAGAAAATAGTCCCTCTTATATGAAGATATCACAGGTATATTTATCCTTTGCATAAGGAAAAGAAAGAGAATACAAATGAATCACCTTTCTCATTCTCAGCTCTAACTCCACCTTTGAAACCCTCTTTAGCTCTTCACTCAGCTTAGAGAGTTATAAAGGTGATCTTTGTCAGTCTTGTGTCTCTTTTCCAAGAAGGCGAGCATACTGCTGAAATAGGAAAAATTCAAAATTCAAAGGATCATCTTCCAAAAGGAAAAGTCTCAGTTTACAATTCTGTTAGCATGATACATGCTAACAAAAATCTCCTTGTTCTTACCTTACATACTGAGCTTTCCTATAGAGTAGTTATTCTTATTTGCTGAAAAATGATTCAAAGGCTGAGTAAAATATTAATATTACTTGGTGAGTCCTTTCTCAGCAGATCTCACTGAACATACTATGATTTACATCGCCTTGTTCTGCTCACGGAAGCTGAAAGAAATGACTTTTTATATTGTGCATTTCATCCTAGTAATATTTACTCATTTTTTATTATAAAATCCTTTACTTGACTAAAAAGCCTCCAGAAGCAACAATAAAATATCATTTACTAAAAGTGAAAAAAGTTATAAATTTTTAAGATACAATTTAGCTGTAACAAGAAGTTTTTTGAAAGAAATAAAATACAAGAGATTATGAACCAGAAAAACTTATTCAAGTAGGATTATAAGTTTTCATAAAGATAACTTACTGTTTATAATATTTTCATACATTTCATATAAATAATTGAAATTCTTAAATATGTGTTGAATTTTTGTAGTTTTCAGAATAATGTAAGTTAATATAATGAACACAAAGCAAATAGATCTAGAGTGTTAAAACGGGGATTTTAGATAGAATTATAATTTTATTTTATTTCTTTTTGTATACATGATATTTAAACAAGTCTAAGTACTACATAATAGATTTTTATTTCTATATGGGAGGATTTAAAAAAATAAATCTTACAGCTCCATGATAACATAAATTATTTAAACAAATGCTAATTTAATGTTCTCACAAACACAAAAAAATGGTTTCCACACATAAAAAATTATTGAGTATGATCTTTATAGAGTAGGAAAAATAAACTTACTCGGCTCTCTAAAATCCTAGTACAGATTTAACAAGAAAATATACTTAATCAAAGTATTAAACTAGATAATTCCCAGAGAAATAAATATAAACAAATATGTGTGCTTCCCAGTGGTTTCTATAACTATGCCAACATTTTTCCCCCAGGACCTTTCAGTTTTATTCCTGAAATGACTGGATGTCATAGACAAGTTTGGTTGTGGGGCCAAATTTGTGAACATTTACTTGTTCTGTTCACAGGGTGTTTTGTCTCGGGTTATGTTGCTCACACACTTAGCCACAATGCTTGTTAGCTTGTTGTGGGGTCATACTTCTTTGCCGAACATTCACCATGGCTTTCATTCTTTTTCAGTTTTGTAACTTTAGAAAATTCTGCTGGTGATTCCCAGAGATTGCTAAGTTGGTCACACATGTTCAGTCGGGAATGCACATCCTGGCTCTAGTACTTGTACATCTATTTTAGTTGCGGTACTCACCAAGGACTGCAGCACTTTTCCAGTTGTAGTGCTTGCTTGAGATAGATAGGGAGAGAGAGAGAGACAGACAGACAGGCAGAATGACAGAAACAGAGAGACAGAGAGACAGAGAGAGAGGAGACAGTGGTTTGGGGCAAGAAAGAGAGAGCAAGAGCGAGCGAACGAGAGCGGAGGAGAGAAGTTTGCGGCCACACCAGCCATTCTCAGGCTTGTTCTGGCTCTGTACTCAAGGATCACCCTTGGCGTGCTTAGGGATCTTATGTGGTACCGGGGTATAGGTCTCAGCCACAAGCAAGGCAAATTCCTTAACCCCTTCACTATCACTCTGAGCTTTTGAACTTGCAGTCTTACGCTTTCAAGGCAGGTGCTCTTAGCCAGTCCGCTATTTCTTCTCCCCGTCAACAAAACCCAGTAAAATCTTATCAAATGTTAACAAAATTAAACAAGATAGAATTTTTAAAATATTGTAGATGATTTTTAATGACTCAAGAATTAGGTAATATGTGACCTAAGAGACAGAAGGAAACTCTGAGTAACTTTAGCAAATGAAAGACTTAGCAGGATATCATTTACAATAGCTAAAATGTGAGTTGGTTTGTGTCAAGGTCATCTTCCTTTATGGGATAGCAGTTTCAGGACTACCAAATAATCTGGAGGGATGATCATTTCAACTTTAACTTTGTTATTACTCACACAGATCAGTTTTAGAGTCTCTCTTTCTCTCTCTCACACACACTCTCTTTCTCTCCTTTTAAAAACAGCACAAAGCTGAGAGTCACGCCTCTTCTCATTGACTGTACAGGATACATTGGTGGTGCATTGCTATTAACTATTAAATATAGTTTAATTCTACCATCTGTGTAGGCTTTTAGGTATTTTCTCATTTTACACTCTCAAGAAGAAGAAAGTGTCAGGTATATCACATACCTGATATAACTGTTAAAAAGAAAGTCTTAGTAAACAATGTGACAAATGACTTTCTTCTATTTCCAACAACTCCCCGAACACATACAAATATTCAAGAACTTAAATATTGCTTTAGTACTATGGTATACATAGAAAATCCTGCCAAGAAAATTGCAATTCATGTTAACTGAGATATATTTTTGCAGTTGTTAACAAGAATATAAAATGATTGTACTTTGGGGCTCAGATGGAATGCATGAGTTAAGGTGCTAATATTGCATTTGGCCTTCCCTGGTACAATGCCTGGCACCTCTTATGGTCTCCTAAGCACAGTCCTGAAGTGGTACTGTGCTAAGTAAACACAAGCAGAAGTAAACTTCCTGACCACTGATGAAAGTGAAGAAAATCCTTTCTGCACAAGATATCTTTTAACTTATAAATAGTTAATGGAAATTATGGAAGAAAGTACATGAATTTGATAGACTAATCAGTGCAATTATTGATTGGCTATGTTGGACAATTACAAGGAGACATAAAAAAATAAGCAGATTTGTACAAATTTGTTGATTATAAGGCCATTTTCTAAAGTAGCAAAAATAAAAGGCAAGATTTGTACAGGTTCAACAGAAGTTAAATGTTACATTAAAATTTATAAGTAATATCAATTTTCACAGTATTATAGTCTTTAGCTTGATCTTTCCCCAATGATCATATGTGCTACATTAAAAATAATCCTCCATTGCTGAAAAGTTGAACTAAGTATGCATTTTCATAAGCACATAGTGCTATGATTAAATGCATTTGTGTCATTAGCATTTTATTCTTTCAGATTATTTATAAGGAAAATATAATAGATATTAAAGTTGAGTCACCCAATGCTAAAGGTTTTCTCCACTTAATGACAATTTCTTTGGCTAGTGTTTTTTCTTGAATTTGATAAGTAGGTTGTTTCCATAGTTTTGACCTCTACAAAAATGGCAAAGTGATCACAGGTGTTTATAGACATTAATTCATCTGAAATAGTATATTTATGGATAAATTCATATAGTTAGTTGACTGAATAAATATGTGTACATTAAACATTTGATTATAGAATTGTAATCAAATAGGCATTCATAGGAGAAAGTTTCATCAATTATATTCTCAGTTTCAGAAATTGCCCTTCAATTACAATCTTCTTGTTAAAGTCCTCCTTTTGCGGGCTGGAGAGATAGCACAGTGGGTAGGGCATTTGCCTTGTACGCAGCCGATCCGGGTTCAATTCCCAGCATCCCATATGGTTGCCCAAGCACCACCAGGAGTAATTCCTGAGTGTATGAGCCAGGAGTAACTCCTGTGCATCACTGAGTGTGACCCAAAAAGAAAAAAAATAGTCCTCCAATTATGTATACCTATGTATATGTGTACATATAAGCTTACAATTTACAATAATCAAATGTTTAATGTACACATATTCATTCAGCCAGTTCACTGTATGAATATATATGTATATAATATATATGTTTACATATATACACACATGTATTGGGGGACAGCATCCAGGTTTTATCCTGGATTATTATTGGCTTTATGCTTAGTTATACATACCTCCTAAAGTTTCTTGAAGGACCATAGTAGTGCCTGGAATTGAACCTGGCTTACTTGCATTCAAGGAAAGAGCCCACCCTGTATACTATCTCTCTAGCCATAACAACATAAAGCTACTGAACTCAGAGTTGAGCACATATAACACAACTATCTATCATCAATCGATAAAGCCATATTAAGTACATCATTGATTATGTTTTCTACCAACTTTTAAATATTCTACATTTTACAGATAAAGAAGGCACTTGTTTTAATTTGATTTTGTTTAATAATATATAAATGATATTTGATATAATATTGGCTATTTATTTTCCTATTAGCTTTTGCTAATATATATGTATGCTCAGCAATGCTTCATTTCACAGGATTGATTTAAAATACTTTCTGTAATAAGTAAGTATTATTTTACCTTTATATTGTCAATATTTGTTCATGTGTAATTTATCTTTCAAGTTTTATTATGATTTTATGTTTCTGAATTTTGTGTATCAGGATTTATAATAATAATGCACTCAAATGTATTAATTTTTAGCACAGATTTGTAATAATTGGAAATGAATACAAAGATCAAGTAATTAATATCGTTAGTTACTTTTCGTAGCTACAAAATAGAATTATAAGACACTTCTTTCCACCTCAAATAGTATATATCCTTCAAATATTTCTACTCATGTCCCCTTAAGCTGGATTATTTTGCTTAGAACCAAATTTTAGAGAGAAAAAAAAATCAGTTAGTGAAATAATTTACTATTCACCAGCAATATTGAGAACAAGCCTTCCGTTATTTCCCAGTTCTTATTTCTTGCCAAATATATTAGCATGTGGAAATTTCCCAGCCAAATGACTAGGTTCTTTCTTAAATTGAGAGAAATGCCCACGTTGTAAATCTAATTGGATAAGGAGAGTCTTCTCATGGGGAAAGTTTGCTTTCTCAGGAGTATTTTCCTGTTGTTCAGTAAGAGTTTCTACTTACAAAATAAAATCTCCATGAACAAAGCCTGTAATATTATTTATTATGTAGCATGTCCTCTATAACTTTATTTTTTGGTTAAAAAAGAAAAGACAACCTCACCCTGGGCATTCAGGGCCTGAGTGGCTACTAGCTCCTTGGGTCCTTGCATGGAAATGCCAGCCAGGGTGGCTGACCAACTTCCTCCACACTGCATGGAAGAAAAAAGAAGAGAAGTTACACACTCAAACACAGAGTCAGAGGGCCTTAACATTGCAAAATAATAAAATCCCAATTAAGATGTTATTTAGTTTCAAACAATTTTGAAGGTAAAGTCATTAGTATTTTTGATAAAATTTCATCAGTCCACAAATCAAAATAAAAGTAACTCAGTGGCCTATACTGCTGTATACACGGAAAGCAGAATTATTTATTTAATTTTATTTAATTTTCTGTTCCCTTAGGAAATAAGAGGCTTATTAATTTTTTTTTTTTATTGAATCACCATGTGGAAAGTTACAAAGCTTTCAGGCTTAAGTCTCAGTTACATAATGCTCAAACACCCATCCCTTCACCAGTGCACATATTCTACCACCAAGAACCACGTTAAACCTCCCACCCATCCCCCGCCCCCCAGCCCTCCACCCTATCTGTGTAGCTGATAAATTTCACTTTACTTTCTCTTTATTTGATTACATACAAACAAAAAAAATCACTATTATTGTCTGGAGATCCCCCCCCCCCAAGAGTCGGACCTGCTGGAAAGGAAGCATTTGATAATTTGTTTTCCATTGCTGAGAATGAAGAGATATGTGGTCGTGTGGCCACAGTAGTGGACACGAGGTTCTGTATTTCTGTATTTTAGTATTTTAGTGACTAAGTCCAGAGGGTTTTCTGTCAGAGGTTGCATCATTGCTAGCACGTACCTCTCTGCTACTTTATATTCCCCATATGAGTGCAATCTTTCTGTGTCTGTCTCTTTCTTTCTGAGTCATTTCACTCAACATGATACTTTCCATGTTGATCCACTTATATTCAAATTTCAGTTGTGCTCAAGTGGGTTTCAGACATACAATATTGTTAGCTTTGTTGTTTAGATATGTCCATACACCATACCTTTACACCACTCATGTGCCCACGGCCTCTTAACACTGCTGTTATTACCTCCTATCCACCTTTTCTTACTTGCTCTGTGTTCTGTGATTACTTCTAGCAGTGCTCAAGAGACTAATTGGGGTGTTAGGGATTGAATTCAGATCTGTTGCTTAACAAGGCAAGTGCACTGCCTGCTGTATTTACATCTCTCACTCTTTTGTGGGTGGTAATAATGGAGCTTCAAATATTAGAAGATATCAGTGGATATTGGATATGCCAGCTGATAATGCCAGGCATAAATGACCAGGAGGTGGGGATGGTCACTGCTCCAAATATACAAAACTATTCTGAATGAAATAAGAACAATGGTATGGGGGCATTCTGATCTCTGGTTTTAAAACATACCACAAACCAGTATTAACTGAACCTGCATGGAAATGGAATGTCGTGAATGAGTGAAAATGAAATTAATACTTATAAAATTAAATGAAAAAAATATATGACCTGAAGTATTCTAGGAAATAAAGATTTCTAGTTATAAGGCTAGAGATATGGCTCAATGTTAAAGTATATGCTTTATCTGCTTGGAATCTTGAGATTGGAATTTCATCCTCTGTTCCTCAAGCAAGCTAAAGATTTTGGATTTTAATTTACATAAATTTTCTAGTAAAAGGTTGCATTTGTTTAGTTTTAAACACTATTCATATAAAAGGCAAGCTGTAGTTAGTAAAAGACTTATTAATATGTAGTTCATAATGTCAGAGCAAATACTGTAGAAGGAGTGTAACAAAAAAATGAAACTACTTGTCTTTGAGAAATGTGCTCAAAGTACCTTAAGAGAAGAAGACAGAAAGTTCTCCGAAAATTGCAGATTTCAGTATCACAGGTTCTATCTTTGTTGTGTCACTACTGCTACCTTAACTAATCCACACTATTTTTCCATCTAAACTTTGGTTTCTTATCTGAGCCATGAACTGTTAGAAAACAGGAAAAGAAGCAAAAATTGACAAACCGCAGTCAAGTGATATCCTATCAGGAAGGTTTAAAACCACTCTACCTTCTGTTTCAATTACCAGTGACAAGCTAGGCATAAAACATGTCAGAGGAAATGTCACTTGCTGGATTAATTTATCTCACTTCTGTTAAAAAACAACACTCCATAGCAGGCCTCTGCTATGTTGCTTAGAGAAAATACAAACCAATTTTTTCCAGCTTCAGTCATATTTGTAATCTCCAAATAAAAATGTTAATGAATGGAATGATATAATGATTCCCATGAAGTTAAAATAAAAAAAGAAATCATCTGCATAATGACTCAATACTTTATGATTTCAGTAAATAAAGCACAGTAGCATTCAATTATATTAAATTGTATCTGGGATTCTAGTAATATAGGCATTTCTCTAGGTTATTAAAAATATATCAATGATAGAATCAAAAAATTCTAAGCAGAGGAACTAGGGTGAAGTAATGAAAAACTCTAGGACAGCTTAAGATACATATCTGGAGGATCAAATAAGCATTTGGACTATAATAAAAGTTCACGGAGAGTTGTTCTTTGAAATATGTTGAAAATATAGTTAAGTATGCTTATGAGTAGCACCAAATGTCACTATAAGATACATACTTCTTATCAGTCATACCAATATATCCCATCAGGAGGAATTCTATAATAGATGCCCAAAATAAAGTTTGAGGGAACAGTATTACAGAATTTACTATTGTTGAATATTTCTGAGATGTCAAGAGAAATAAAACTGAGGAAAGGAATTGGATAAAATAAATATCTATATCATGTATTATTTATTCCATAACAGTAGTATATATGAAATTTACTTCATTTCTGTTACTGAAAACAAAGTACCATAAAAATTAAACTCTGTCCAGCACTTGTATTATGCCTATGAGGACTGGCATCTTATCAAAATTGTTAATTTTGACAGTCATCAGTTAGGCAGCAAGTATGGAAATATGTGCCTTTTGTGAATCTTTATGTCCTCTTTGGAGAGGAATCTATTCATTAGTCTTCTGCTTTTTTAAAATTGGATGGGATCTGAATTCAACTGTAGATCTGTAGGACTCCAGTAGTTATTTTTGATTTTTTTTTCTTTTTGGGTCATACCCGGCACTCAGGGGTTACTCCTGGCTCTGCATTCAGGAATTACTCCTGGTGGTGCTCAGGGGACCATATGGGATGCTGGGTATTGAACCCGGGTCAGCCGTGTGGAAGGCAAACGCCCTACCCACTGTGCTATCACTCCAGTCCCAACCAGTACTTATTTTTGATGGGAGATGTATTTGGGGCCATAACTCGTGATGCTTGAGGACCAACTTTACTCTTTTCAGGGTCCACTCTTGCCAGTTCTGGTGAAACTTTACGAGAATGGACTGGTCTTAGCTGCATATAAAGCAAGTGCCTTAACCCCTTCATTATCTTTTCAACACATCCAAAGCCTATGTCTTAACCACTGCACATATCCACAGAATGGGACATAACATGACTAAAGAATTTAGGAGTGAATATTTATAAAAAATTGAATAACTAGAATAGAAATTATTTCATATACTGATTTTTTAATAAGGAAGATGATTAAAAACTAAAGAATAACTGGAAAACTGTTGCATATTTGCTGTTGTTTACAGCATTGTGTGACTTTTGTGTTCATCATGCATTTGCCAATATAGGTATGATCCATAAAATCCTGTGCTAATGTGCATTTCTCATCTTCTCTGATTTTCTTCTTTTTATATTTCTATAGAACTCATTTCGGATATCACTAAATGTTATATGATCCATTGCTCTCCCCTTGACTATTTTACATTATTTTAGCTAACACAGCAAATCTTGTACTTCAACCAAGGCATTATCATCTTTTGCCATAAATTGTGAAATGGGATTTTATTTTAATTATTTCTGAATTTGCAATTTGGTAAAGAAACATTGTCTTCTGTCATCAGTAAGGCTAACACAGTAAAATAAGATGAGGTTTTGTATTATATGTCTCTTAAGAGGGAAAGGAGCATGAAATATAATTTTAAATGGAGAGTTTTCAACAACTAAAAAGCAATAAAGCTGCAAGTAAATCTTTATTATTTATTTATTTTTGTCTGTAAAATCCTTTGGTTCAGAAAAATCATGAAAGGAGATAAGCACTTGAGCAAGAACTTTAAGACTGTAAGGAGATGGTCCGTGGATTGTCCTCAACTGTACTATAGTGGCGCCAAGATAGATACCCTTCCTGGTTTCTTGTTCTAGTCTGTACTTGCCATCCATTCAACAAGGAACAAAGTAGATTATCTGGAAACATTGGTTTAATTTGAAATTGTCCAGCTCATTTAGCACCCACAGAACACAAGAAAGGGAAGTCTCTTAGTCTTTGGTCTTTGAGGTGTTTGGGGGAAACACCCAGTAGTTTGCAGATCTTACTTCTGGCTCTGCATGAAGCCACTACTCCTGGCATGGCTTGGGTACCATATGTGGTACCAGGGATCAAACCCCAGTCAACCTTGTGCAAGTACAGTCTTACGTGCGGTATGTCTGCCCCAGTCTGCAGAAGAAACTTTTTAACACAGAGAAAAGAGATTTCTATTCTGATTACTTTAGGGTCTTTGCTGTTACTATATTTACAGTCGCTTTTCTGTTGAAAATTTGAATAGAAGGGAATCCACTAATTAAAAGATAAACAAATGTTTTGAGGAAGGATCCAACAGTTTTGAAACCTAATAAGGTAGAAAACATATGCAATAGTTAAGGGACTGCAGTGTGCTATTTCATTCAAAAGCACCTTAAAATTTTAGACTTAAGCAAATATTTATATAGTTCAATGTCATTGTTTCTCCTCCGATGACTTAGAGACTTGGCGTTATATCATGGTTTTGCCAGCTCCAAAACATTATTGCAAGGTAGTCATGCTTCTTCACATTAAACCGAAGAGGAAAAGAATGGATAATGATATGTGGAATATTTTTATGAGATTGGAATAGAAGTGCTGTTTATTAGCTTTATTTTTTATTGATGTGCTATACCTACATGTAGTCAAAAAAGAAGAAATAGATTTCATAATCAAATGAATCAAATGTCATCACTAAAAAAAGGGAAAGTCCAGAAACAAATTACTAAGTGAAAAAAATAGATTCTAAAATGCCTGTCCCTAACCAATGTTCACCTAATTATCACAGTGTAAATATCACTTATGCCTATTTAGATGATATAGTATACCACATACATATATTATATGTAGAAACATCATAGTATATGTAAAATATTACTCTATGCTAAAACTCATCCATGGAAAGTTCTTTAATGCTACTCTTTCCAGGCAGAAGCATTTTTAATAAATTTTATTATTAAATGAATGTTTATTTTTAATAAATGACCACTTTATTTTTGAAAAGCTAACTGATAAGCTGTTCTGAGTAACCCAAGCTAAAATACCATGTGGAATCATATAGATGTTTTGATTATAAATTATTTGTATTTCTAAAATTTGTGGTTTAAGATCTTTGGAGAAAGAAATAACATTTTCCTCTATCCTGACAATATTCTACAGAAGATTAAGACTGGTTCAAAACATAACAACTGAGAGAAATAAACTGACTCTTCTCACCTAACAGCCAAAAAGACAAGATGAGGGGAAACCAGAAAGCTTCTCCTTATAAACAATCATTATTTTTGGAGAACTTGTGACTCCAGTCTCATACTAACATTTTCTTCCTGAGTTATAGTTTCCTTTTGCTACCTCTAAGCTTTCACTAAACTGTTGGTTAGAGTTACAGCTTAGACTAAGCAGAAATTTGTAAATTAAGGGAAAAGTCTATATCTACTCTTGGAATGAAGAATTACGATGAGACTGACCACAAGATGAGAAAAAGAGTAACTAGAATATCTATAGGGTCTGAAGTACAAACCAGAGCACTTTTCTTGATTACCAGAAGATTCTATTAAAAAAAAGCCCGAGACACACTAAAGAATTTCTGAACTGAGCAGCTCACTGCAGAGATGTCTCTAGACTTTAAGCCAGGACAACTTCCTTAGGGTGCCTCAGGCGAGAACTGGTGTTGTCCCTCCACCTGCTCCTCAAGAACCCCAGTGGCCGTCAACTTCCAGAACCCAGTGAGAAGTGCAGGTACGCAGATTCAGTGATAGCAAACCCCAGACCTCAAGGAATAGAGGAAGAGCCAGTCCTTGTTGTCCCCCACTGCCCACTCCACATCCTGTCCCCATGGGACCCTGGAGGTCACACCATTAATGATAATGTTTATCATTAACACAAACTGCCTCCAGCTGCTACTTAAGCTTCTTCACGGCCATGATCCAGATATACACAAAAGAATCTTTGAACCAAGCAGCTCGCTGAGGAGATTTCACCAGACACTAATTATCTATAATTTTAGAATTTGTGGCCACCTGACACCTTATGCTATTTAAAACAAACAATACAGAAGAGAGTATGAGGGAGATTTTCTGCCATAGTCTCAGGGGGGATGGGTGGGATGGGGGGGTACTGGGGACACTGGTGGTGGAAGATATGCACTGGTGGAGGGTTGGATGTTTGATCATAGTGTGACTGAAACTCAAACAGTAAAGCTTTGTAACTGTATCTCATGGTGATTCAATAAAAGAATTAAAATAATAAAAATAATTAAAAAAAGAAATGCCTACATTTTATACAGTCATTCTTTCTCTCTCTCTCTCTCTCTCTCTCTCTCTCTCTCTCTCTCTCTCTCTCTCTCTCTCTCGGTCCCTCCCTTCCTCCATTTCTCCTTTCCTTCCTTCCTCCCTTCCTCCCATCCCTTCTTCCTTTATAACTTTCCTGAACTTGAGACCTTAAGGGTGACTCCTGAGAATATTCAGCCCAGTTTTGAAGGCTAACCTTTAGATGCTCAGGAAAATGATAGGGTATTATTCATGCCTAATGGTGTTCAGGCATCATCTGAGTGACACAGGGCCATGCTAAGGTCATGAGGTGCCAGAGATGGAACCCTGGAGCCTGCATAAGCTTGATATGCATGCCTCCCCTTTGAGCTATATCTATATTACCAGAATTCTTAAAAACATTTACCATTTATGAAAAATAGGTTTATTTCCTAGGTAATATCTCAGGTACATAAAAAAATATTAAATGTTACATTTATCGTGTAAGATTATGAAATATTTTATAGGTTAACTTTTTACTCAAAAGGATGTAATAATGCCTAATTTATGTTATGTTTACTGGTCACAAATGGTATACAACTGGTCTCTGGGTATCCTAAAGTATTGTATAAGTAAATGGTACATTCAGTCGAATTAAAGCATAAGCATTGCTATATATTGATATTTTATAATTAGTCCATTTTAATTGTTCATATTCTTCAATACATTCAATTATTCTATTCCTACAAAATAGAAATAAATAATAACGTTTTCATGGGAACTGAAATTCAAAATGCAAACTGGGGCTATTTCAATGGATTTTTTTTTCACAATTGGTTCAAATAAGAAAAAAATTGCTGCAATAGAGGAAGGAGTTCATCTCCACTGAATTACTAAGCTAAACAGTGAAAGTGTTAATCAGAATTGCATCTAGGCTGTTTTAAAGGTTATGGGCTGCTTAAAGCCATGAAAATAAATTAAATTAAAATTTGAACTAGCTCTTTCCATGGTGCTCTGTATACTTTCCATTCAAAAGCACAAAATGTTTATTTAAAAACATTATTGAGTTATCAAAATGCAATGCATAAATATGATATTTAGGTAGAAAAGGTCAGATTAAAAACCAGAAGTTAAAAAATGTTTGAAATGTCAAGATTCTGGTGAAAAGTATAAATAATGCTTAAACTTACTTCTATATTGAAACTATTTCTTATTACTTATCAGGAAAATACTATATAGCATAACTCCATATATTTTCATAAAAGATATAATCAGTATGTTCTTACTAGGAACAAATACTTTCTTGGCAGATAACTGATTGGAAAGTACATTTCAAGTATGTAAATTTAAATAGTTAATTCAGTTGCTTCGGAAAGCTTAGACATAGCACCTAGTGAGACATCATTAGAACAATTTAACACAAAAATAATTCTATAACTAAGCATGGAAAATAAACAAAATTTCTTAATAATTTTCTTTTAAAATTCTAAATAAATTTTAGTGGAAGGAATTGTTTGGTTGCATAGGTCATTTTTGAAGTGAAACAAATAAAATAGAAAATAAAAGTAATTGCTTTGAAAACTCATCTACAATAGCACAGACAATTTTGCTAATTAATTAAGCAATTCATTGCTAGTGGTATCAATGGATACATTTGCCTCCTAAAACTTTAAAGTTTTTGTAATTGTGAAGTTCTCTTTTATTTTTAGTAGACCTCTCTTACATGTTGAATTTTATGTTAAAAATATATGTAGGTTATAGAGTACTATGTTTTTAGAACTTTGATTTTCAGATATTTTAGAATTATGGACAGAATTAAATTTTTACACAAAAGTGAAAATCATTTTAAAAAATTAAACTAAAAATCTTATATAAGCTGTGTAACGGGAAGGGAACCCTTTCTCACTAAGATTTCAAGGAAATGGTAGAATTATTATTATTTAAAGGAATGTAGTTTGATGGTATGATTATTGAACATCAAACCAACAAAAATACTGCCTTAAATTTTGCAAAGCTTCTTTTCTTGTATTAAGACAAGTTAAAACCTTTGTATATGATTGATAAATCACTGATATTTCTGATTGAATGAAGAATAGGTATCAGTTTCCATCCAGAATCACAAATAGTAAGAAGTTGAGCAAACATTTGATAAACTATTTGTCATAGTTTATGACAAACTGTGTTATAACAAAGTTTATAGCAAACTTTGTTAAAATTAAACAAAGAAAATTTTACCGAAGGAAAGAGCTATTCTGTTTAAGAATTTTTTTAGAGATATCCCTAAACAAATCTTAGTCTAGATACATAAATTAGAATTGTACAAAGGTCCAGACAAAGGTCAGGATGTAAGGCGCTTGCTTCCCTTCCATGAAGTGGCCAGGTTTGTATTCTGGCAACACCTATGGTCTCCTAAGCACCACCAAGAGTGATGCCTGAGCACGGTCTGACCCAAACCCACGATAAGAGAAAGAATTGACTTAAACTAACAAGTGCTGTTTGTCCTTCATTCCTTTATAAATCCCATACCTGTATTCCTTCTATATTCTGTACTATATCTCTTGCTGAAATCAGCTTAGAGTTAATATTCTTTTACATTTATTTTAAGTCTCAATGCTTATTTAAATATGTTTTTTCCCTTAATCACTCCTACTTCCTGCAATCCTTTGTAAATTAGTGTAACAACGTAATTGTTAACGTCCTTTTTTGTAAAATGAGGCTTATGAATCATATTTTATTTAAGTTCCATGTCTTCCTGTGATGATTGTACTAGACTTTATTTTTCCCATAAGGGAGGCTAAATAGAACGATTAAGGAAAGGAAATTTAATAGCCCCTACAATTTCAAATCGCTAGGGAGGAGAAAGCTGTCCATCTTTATCATTATAGCAAAAATATCCATTTGTGCTTTAACTGCCATGAAATCACAGAACATTTCATTTAAACATAGGCTCTACTGGGATATTCACATGACAACCCTAAGGGTAGAATTGGGAGTCCACTCCTGTGAGCAATTAAATATGGTTAATCTTTCTAGGTAATTGCTGTTATGACTCTGGCTGTGTCTTGGAATATGTAATAAGGGATAATTTGGGGGATTATGAGTATTGATGTTTTATGTGCTGGTAGTAAAGATAGTTTATATCGAGCTAAATTATTCTTCTCAATTGGACCTTTTATCTATCCATAGGACATACAACAAATAACTCTAGAGAGCCAAGGTACAAGATAATTTAATGTAATAAATCTCTTCTAATCTGGGCTTAATTTACTCTGTAATAGTATTTTTCTAGTAAAAAGGGTGAATAAATTTTACTAGTTGCTCTTTACTCTCTATTACCATTCTATTAATAGCATAATTAAATATATTTTGGCCTTTTTTGGGTATTTTTGGTAGACTGGCCTACCTGAATATAGAGTACAAAACATTGCAAATAATTTACTAGTAATAAGAATATGCTTGACAATGGAAGCATAAAAACAAGATATTTGTAAAATTACATTTTAATTCTTAGATAAATTAAATAGTTAATCACTTTAAATATAAATAAACATGTATTTTCCTAAATATTATGTGATATGGACAAGTATGATTAGAAGTACATGGCAGAACAACAGTATAGGGAATATATCACTTGCCCTTTTTGCCCAATTTCATTCCCTAGTACATATATTGTCCCTTGAGCACTGTCCCCTGCACAGACCAGAAGAAATCCCTGAGCTCAGCCAGGTATGGGCATGAAAAAATAACAGACATTAATATAACTTATATTCCTTATTTCTATCATTTTATGTGGCAAATATACATTTAATGGATATTTTAATTTAAATAGCTATTTTGTGGTCTATCCAATGTCTCAATAAATTATGTAATCAAAAAAGAACATACGGAAGAAAACAATAAATTTGGGGTTATACAGACAGCAACTATAATTATCAAGTTTTGACATATGAAAAATAGGATTAGATTTCTGTTATGTTAATAAAGAAATGCATTCATTTCTATACCAATAATATGGCACTTCTGTCATCCATCACCCTTCAGTTTCCATCAATCTCAAGTTTATCTGACCTCTTATTTGAGAGTGAAATGGCTTATAATTTACTTGTCCCTTCATTTGTTATTTGTACTTTGCTCTCTTCAGTTTCTAAATAGGATCAGCCTGTCAGAGTCTATATCCCATGCTGTGACTTGAGATGGTCTTTAAAGTTTAAACATGGGCTAGCAATATTTCATTAGACAGAAGTGAGAATCTTACCATTCACTGGGTCATATTTTTAGGTTGATAGAAAATGGAGAGCCACCACGTGGAAATACACTAGTTCAGCTCTGACAGGACCCATTTTCTTGTGCTTTTTTACTTTAGTTAAGAGGCCACTTACCACTCACTGGATACCATTGAAACACAACTTCAAGTACATTTGTAATATAACTTTAAAGTGGTCTATATGTTATCTTGCTATTTGAGTATGATATCTCAAATTCTCTTCAAACTTCTGAAAAACTTTATACTTTTCAAAATTATATCATCTATTTTAAAATACTATACAGCAGATTGCTTAGAAAACAGCAATTTGAACCTCTTATTTCCACTATATCAAGTTTAACTAAATGCATCACTTATCCTTTTTACAGGTTAGACATATTTTTAGTAAAGCAGGCATACACTTAAATATGAAGTGTGAAGAAAACCTAACAAGAATTCAAAAGTTTCAATTTTACATTTAATAATAACTCTTCACATCTCTGGGTTGAATATTTTAGTAATTTGGTGTCCTTTGCATACGAATATATTTGTTTAATAATTATAACTTCACATTTTAATATTATCTCCAGGTAGAAACTCTTCTAAAAAATATGAGTTCAGCAGATCAAGATTCCTTCAGAATATAAAGGATCTGCCAAAGACACCCATTATAATGTTTCTATAATCCATCATAAATTCTGTGGATGCCAAATTAAATTTCTACCTCTCTAAAAATGTTTGACATTTCTACTGCTTTTGACACTTGCAAAATAAGTGCAATCACATATAAATTTGATTTACTCAGGATAGAATGTGATCTATTTGACTCTGGCAAAAATCTTATTCACTGCTTTTTTCTGCAAAATGTATGTTCAGACATTTGGTGACCTAGTAAGTGGCTAGTGTGTCAAATTTCATGGGATTAGCTTTTATTTACATTTATATGTGTTGCATTTTTAATAAGTTTACAAGTTTTTAACCAGAATAAAAGCAAAAGAATTCATAATTTACTATGGGGCAAGTGATGCATAAAATATGTATTTATCTGAATTTTCTTTATTATAATAAGCCATCATGAACCTGAGACACAATTTGAGAAGCAATTTCTGACTTGTTTTTCTATTGATTCTTTTTAGTTTTTCATTTCTCATTGCTTTGCCTTGTCATGATATTTGTCTATAATTTAACCATCTGGATACTAGATTTTCTCATCAAGATGAAAAAAACATCTTGTGATAGTGATAATAGGTGCTTAGTCTGTGCTGTTTGGAGTGCCCAGCAATCCTCAAGCATCTACACAGAATAAATGTCTTGCTTTCTTTTTTCAATCAGTGAGAGATGACCTTAAAATCAGTATCATGATAAATTCTGATGGAATATTTGGCCTTTACGTGATAACATAAACCAATTTTCTGGAGTATTTTTATTCGTATGTTTTTTTTAAAAGTTCAACTTTTTAACATATTGAGAAATAAATATGTTATTTATGACTATGGTAGGCTGTTAAATAAATTTCTCCCAATCAAATGAATTCTACCAAATATGAGTTATTTCTTCCTCAAATACTATGTGCATCAAGCAGACTCTGTTCCATGACTTTGTGTCTTCACATTGACAATTTGACAAAATTCTTATTTTTTGTCTGGACAATAACAATTGTCCAGGCAATTCTTGTCTGGACATCACCAGTTTCCTGCCGAGCAAAAACATTCTATGAAACAGTATTGGCTATTTAAACCTCCATTGGAGGTGGAGATGGAAGTGGCATCCATCATTTGCACAGAATTTTCCCACCAAATCTAACCCTTTTGAGTACTACAGGAAACACTGTTTTTCCATATGACTTCAACAGTTATAAACTTCTGGTTTTCTTTACAGAAAATTTTTTGTAGATACTTTACCAAGTTCAGCAGAAAAAAACAAATAAGGTCAAACCAAAATGGTCTGAATCATCCAAAGATAAATATATACATACTTGTTGGAAAAATAAGTGCATCATAACCACAAATCAATTATACTACTTCAGAAAATCATGCAAGAGTCAAGTAACTACTTTTCCTCGTCAATAGACTATCTTTGCTCTTTTTCTCCTTGCTTTATTTTTTTTAGTCATGCTGTGGGATTTTTTTATAATTTATTCTTTTGTTGAATTCTCCTTGCTTTATTTTCCCCTGCTCCATTCTCACATGATTAGTATTACACAGAGATTCAGGGAACTAGAGACGTCAATTCTGATAGCCTTAAGTGTACAGAAAAAAAAGAAAAAAATAAATAAAACTGCCAGCATTCCAAAATCTGGCCTATGCAACTAGGACTCTAGCGCCAGTGTCTCCAGAGTACTGAGAACAACAACAACAAAAAATTAAATGAATAAAACAGAAAAAATAAACAAGAAATACTTAGCAGACAAGTACTATATTGAAAATAAGATTTTTTAAAAAAAATTATTGAATCACTATGAGATAGTTACAAGCTTTTATGTTTGGGTTACAATCACAAAATAATAAAACACTCATCCTTCCACCAGTACACATTCCTCAACACCAATATCCCTGGTATACCTCCCCATTCCCACTCTCCCCCTGCCTCCATGGCAGACAATACTCTCTCTCTCTACTTTTGGGTGATGTGTGCTGATAGTAGATAATGGACCAAACATGCTGACCTCTCAGTGTCTGTGTTGAAAATATAAGATTTAATGTTAATTATCCATGATTTGCACGGCAGAGCCTGGCAAGCTACCTATGGAGTACTCGATATGCCAAAAACATTAATAACAATGGTCCTCATTCCCCTGATCCTGAAAGAGCCATCCGGCTACACTAGGGACAAATGGAGACGTTACTGGTGCCCACTAGAGCAAATAAATAAACAACGGTATGACAGTAATACAGTGATACAGTGATCCATGATTTAAAATACTTTTAAATCATCTAATATTTTTAATGAAGCTAGTATTAGTAGAGTAGGTTTTATAAATTTGGGTCAAAGAGTTTTGAACTGGCTTATAGGATAAGTTTCAGGAATCTTATGAGTTACTTAAATTACATGAAAATGTAGCCTGAATGCATATATATGTACACATATCCAAATACTTTTTCTTACAAAATAATGTATGGATTCCCTCTCAAATACAACGAAATCAGTGTTTGCTAAAAAGTTTACAAATTACCAAACTTTACATTGTTTAATTACATAAGCATGAAATTTAAATAGGGTAAAATATTTAAAAGTGAAGTACAGTTCATGAATAGTATCTATAATTATCTATCATTTTGCTAAATATTGTGCTAAATACTTTGGAGAGATGAGATAATAAGTATGAGTTCTAAAGCAGGAAGTAAAAAATAGTGTCTTGAAACTGCTAATTAGCTCTGTGACCCTGGGAGAATGTTAATCTCTTTATACTTTAACTCTTTCAGTTGTAAAATGAATACAATTACAGTGACCATTTGTGGGTTGATGCGTTAAAAACCTGAATATATGTAAAGTTCTTGAATACACTTGGTAAATTATATACATATTTACTTTTTTGTTATTATTTTATTTTGTTTGGGGTAGCACTGTAGCACTGTCATCCCCTTGTTCATCGATTTGCTTGAGCAGGCACCAGTAACGTCTCCATTGTGAGACTTGTTGTTACTGGTTTTGGCATATTGAATACGCAACAGGTAGCTTACCAGGCTAGTAATGCTTAGGTCTTAATTCCTGATTCTCAGAAATCACTCTGGTGGTGGTTACATGACCACATGGGGTGACAGTTTTGAATCAAGGTCAGTTACAATTAAGGCAAGTGCTCTTCCTACTTCCCTGTCTCCTTGGCTCCTGCACAGTTTTAACCTTGTTGAGCCACTCCCAGTAACTGATAATGTGGGTCTGAAAGTTTGGTGCCAGAGAATACCAGGGTTAGACTCTGTATTTCTTGCTAAGCATAAGGCATATAGTGAGGGGATCAAACTTAGAGCCTTGCTCATGGTAGGCATATATTCTAACATTTTGACTATTTTCTTCGCCTATTATATACTATCTTGATGGTTTAAGTTAAAATTATGAATCTTGTTACTATTTGATGTAAAACAACAACGAAATCACTGGCTTTCATAAATTTGATGAAAAATTTTATAAAAAATGCTTAGCCCACTTTTCAATCAAAAAAATATTTAAAACACTCATAATTTCCTAACAACATTGTATGCAGTTTAAAAATATTTATCCTCAGGGTTGGAGAGATAATATAGCTTGTAGGACATTTGCCTTGCATGGAGCTGACCCAGGTTCTATCCCCTAACGTCACAGATGGTTCTCCTTCCCACTGCCAGGAATAATTTCTGAATATAGAGCCAACAGTATTCCCTAAGCATTGCTGGATGTGGCCCAAAAACCAACAAGAAAAGGAATTTATTTTGGTGTCAATAGATCCACTACTTAATGTAGCTTGAAGTATAGAAACTAGATACTCTCAATATTTTATAATAATTTCCATTTATTCAGTCTCTCCTTTAGGCAAATAACCTCAAATTGTAAGTATAAGAATGCTATATGGAGGTAGGCTGTGGGAGGAGGGAGATTCAAACTTGGTGCTTCTCCCGCTTTCATCCTGACTCTGTGCTCAGGGATAACGCTGGCATTGCTGAGGGGACCATATGTAGTACTGAGAATCAAACCTGGGTCAGCCATATACAAGGCAATAACTCTATCTGCTGCATTATTTCTTGGCCCAAGACCATATTGTTTAAAAGTTATATAAATATATTTTATCATCTGTCTATCTGTCTGTCTATATATCCATCTATCTATCTATCTATCTATCTATCTATCTATCTATCTATCTATCTATCTATCTATCTATCTATCTATCTGTGTGTTGCCCATACCTGGATGTTGCTGTGGATACTCCTTCCTTAACTTTTGCTCAGGAATCACTATTGCCTTGCTCAGGAACTCATGTTGTACCTGGAATAAAAGTCAGGCTTCCTACATGCAAAGAATGCTCTCCAGCTATTTCAGCTATTTTCCCAGCTAGTATAGTTTTTAGCAAGAATAATATAAATACACAAAGTTCAAGTTCTTACAGTAGTTGTGATAAGGACAAGCACACATACGTAATGTTTATACAGTTAAATCAGTGACTGAGTAGTTCAAATATATCTTCACCATGGAGGTACGGTTCTAAGACCTCAAGAGGATGCCAGAATAGTGCATAATTATTTATATCCATATCTACATTTATATATATACATATAAATACTATTGGTTCATGTACAATTTGTGCATTATTGATAAAGGTTTTTTGATAAGGTTTTATTCATAAATTGAAATGGTAGTCTTCATCATAATAAAAGAACAGTCATAATAATATCTTTCAATAAAAGTTATGTAAACTCATAATCACTCTAAATATTTTATTATGCATAACACTTAGTCTAACATAGAACAGTGGTAGGGTGTTTGCCTTGCACAGGGCTGACCCAGGTTCTATTCTTCCATCCCTCTTGGAGAGCCTGGCAAGCTACTGAGAGTATTTCACCTGCACGGCAGAGCCTGGCAAGCTACCCATGGCGTATTCGATATGCTGAAAACAGTAACAAGTCTCAAAAAAAAAAAGAAGACATTACTGGTGCCCGCTCAAGCAAATCGATGAGCAATGGGATGACAGTGATACAGTGACAGTGAACAGTTCAATACCACAACTGACTGTAGGTAAAATTATATAAAGGTAGTGGGGGATGCACTGTAAGCAACTACTGAGAACATTTTCTTTTCATATGGTTGGGAATGGGTAAGTTGTTTAACAAGGGATGAATTTGTGTTATTACTGACTGATTTTAATATATTAACTGAAATATATTAATGCAAACCCTTGATCTGTGAAACCATTGTCTATTCTTAGTGACCTGAAGTTGTCCTGTTTAAATCCATAAAATTAAGTTATGTGACACTTAGCTTAATGAATCACACCCATCCAGAAGCAGGAAATCAGGCATATAAATGAAATATTGATCTTTAAGAAGTCCATTGCTTTATAACTATAATGGGATTAGCCACAGGTATGTTTTGTGAGAACTGGTAGGGTAATTATCAGTAATAAACTCAGGGTCTGTAGTTAATTAAATCCATTACAGAAGAGTGTTTCACCAAAATGTTACTGAGCACGTAAAACTTGTTTTAAGAGACCAAACCATAATATCTTTTTAGTCACCTATGCACATGTGAAAAATAAGTGGGTAAGGAAATTTGCTGCCAATAAGAGCTTTATTTTAATAACTTCTATCTTAGATTTTATTTTCATATCACTATCCTCACATTAGTAACTCATAATAAAGCATCACTGATTTCTGCTAGAGACAATTTTACTATTACAAATAATTAATCGTTCTCTATGCCAAACATAAAGATAACATCACTTCTCTTTTTTCCTGGCGCTTCATTTTTAACATAAACATGTTCATTAATTACATATAATTTCTTATTTCAATTTTATTTTTCTTCTTATAAATATCTATTTGAAAGTGGACAGATAAAAACACATTTAATTGCTTAGTTTATTTAATCCCTTGGAGTGTGCACATATGTTGCTTATATTCTAATTTATTGGTTTAACCACAGTTGCCACAGCACATTAATATCTACTCTGCCAGCACTAATCATTATCTAATAAGCTTTTAAAAAATTAAACTTTATAAAAGAGCTATTTAGAAATACAATAGCTAGTCTTTAAAGCAATTCTCTTATTAGCACTGGACCATATGAATTAGCTAGGATTTTCTTTGATTTTGTATTGTGAATGTAATATCTTTAATTCATGTGTTACAGTTCTACATTCAAAAATAATACATCTGTAAAGTTGTTAATATTATTCAGTGGGTTGATGAGTTTTCCCCATGGAGTCCAAAAATTACCACAGCATGGTGTCTGTTTTTAATGCTTTAGATTAGAAGTTATATGTATACCAAGCACCTCCCGGAATCTGCAACACCCACAGTATCTGTAAATAATTGCACTCATTATGTCATACACATATCCAGAGGCAGGCCATTTGCAATTTGTGTATTTTAAATATTATTTTAAATTTTAATATTTAAATTATTTTAAATATTATTTTAGAGATTTCCGAAACCCTAAAAGTGTATCATTTAAAAATGTTTATGTTTTGTTTTACTTTTTTAGCTCTGTAATTTGAAGATGTTATTTATGTTCATTTGTAGTTCTTGTATTTGTGATTTACATACTCCTAAACAATTTTATTTCATATATTTTAAATAAATGATCTTGAGCTTGGAGTACAGCAGATAGGGCAATTGCCTTGTGTCAGGGTCTCGCCAGTTGACCCCGGCACACTGGAGTATGAGCCCCGAAATCCCCGAATGTACACCCTTTGGGAGAGGGAGTGGGAAGGGGACAAGCCTCTGCCCTGGCCCTCTGCTCACTGCGGGATTCCTATCGCCAAGAAAGAAACTGACAGACAAGGTCACAGAGAAGAGCAGGGGAGGCTGGTGGCCAAGCAGACTCCGTTTATTGATTCTTACATAGGGGGTTTTATGCACACAATCTAGGGTGGGGGGACATTCCATGGATGTATCACGCTTATCTCGTGGAGCTCAGTACAGATGCTAGTTAATGATTTGTTTTCCCCAATCTCAGGGCCGGGGTAACTAGCTCAGGTAAATGTTAACCCTCACACCCCTCATCCCAAGGATATCTCCTCAACCAGAGTGCCTGTGAGTGGAATGCAGGGGGGTGTGGAATGCAGGGCCCCTGGGCCCTTGTAAACAGGGCCGGCTCTTGCTTTCAGGGGCAGGGGGTTTAGTCAAAGTCTCAGACCGGCTACTGAGACCCCAACAGCCTTGCCTAAAGCAGATGCAGGATCTATCCCTGGAATCTCTTTCTAGTCCTCCAATCCCCACCATGTGTTATATATACATATGTATACATATATTTATATATATAACTATGTGAATGTATATGAATTATTGTAAATTTTTCAGTATACATTGTGAAATAATCACAATGAATTAATTAGGTTTTTCTTGACATCATAGTTACCTTTGTGTGTGCATATTCATCATTCTGTGTGGTGAGATTACATAGGATTCACTGTTTTAGAAAATTCCAATTATTCAATAGCTTATTATTACAAAAATATTGTTTCCAACTATTTTTCATTATTTGGCAGATTGTACAGAAGAGTCTGGTAAGCTTCCTGTGGCATATTTAATATGCCAAATACAGTAACAATAACAGGTCTCATTCCTCTGGCCCTGAAAAGAGCCTCCAATATTTGGGAAAAACGAGTAAGGAGAGGCTGCTAAAATCTCAGTGCTGGGACGAATGGAGACATTACTGGCGCCCACTCAAGGAAATTGATCAACAATGGGATAACAGTGACAGTGATTGTTATCTGTACTCTTCATACTGTACATTAGATATCTGGAATTTAATGATCACACAAAACTTTATACTCTTCTTAATCACTCCCTCCCCTAAGACTCTAATAACAGTCATTGCAAATAATATTAACAACACGTTTAGGGTACACATAGCAAAGCTTTGAGTCTCCAGTTGCACCCACTATTAGCCAATCCTGTGTCAAACCAAAGAAGTGTCCTTGTCATGGTCTCTGTAGCTGTAATCTTTTGACTCGAATAGGCAAAGGAGAAAAAGCCAAAAGTAATAAAGTCCAAGGGAAAAATAGTAATCCAAAAGGCAAAAGTCAGGAAAAAGTTTCCTGAAGTATCTCAAATCTGTGTCACAGTGTCCGGCGGCGACAGTAGCAGTGGCTGGGTTAGGGGATCTCTACACAACAGTGGTAGGGTAGACAGCAAGTAGGAGAGAGCTGCAATCTTAGTGGAGTATTCCACCCCTTAGGAAAAAAGCCTGCCCCCACCCCACACTCCACTGAGGAAAGAAAATTAGCTCCGAATCTAAAAGCTCCAGCTATCACATCACCCCAAAACCCAGCAAACATGCACTAAGTATGTGTCCACACCCTTTCCGCCTTATTCTGGGCTGCTCCTCAAACTATTGGACAGCATGAGGGACCAACAGGGGAGTTCGATTGTTATGCTCCTCCTTATCTTCACTCTCCCTGAAATAAATGTTGGGGAGTCATTCAGATTTCTTGAATCTCTTTCATGTCAAATGAAGACATTAATACATTTTTCTTGGTTTTTTCCTCTTTTCAGACTATGTGCCACTTGTTAGATTATTTATCCAGTCCTGAAGAATTCTCAGGGAAACAAAATAATTGTCATTGTGCCCAAGAAGGTAAAGGAAAATGTGAGAATGGTTTCTGCTGCTTGCTATTTGATGGGGAAACCTCAAACTCTCCATCTTTTTAAAAGTTAGTTATTGCTATAAGTCCCAAAACACCCACTCAAACAAGAAAAAAAATACTATGTAGGTTTACAATATTTTTTAAATGTCATAGAGCCTTCAATACTAAATTAATCCAGTATTCACTAAATACCTATTGCTCCTTGGGAATATATCGGAACTGATGTCGTTCAGATGGCTGTTAAGAAAATAAAGATATCATGCATACACAAAAACAGTCAAATACATATTACCATAAATATTACAGATAAAATATAACAATAAAATGTTTCAGTAAAAAATAGTGTAAAAATAAACTAAAAGCCAAAAAAAAAAAACCCAAAAACATGGGCACTGGAGCGATAGCGCAGCTGGGAGGGCGTTTGCCTTGCATGCAGCCAACCCAGGTTCTATTCCCAGCATCCATATGGTCCCCTGAGCACTACCAGGGGTAATTCCTGAGTGCAGAGCCAGGAGTATCCCCTGTGCATCTCCAGATGTGACCCAAAAAGCCAAAAAAAATTAAATAAATAAATAAACTAAAGAACAGGGCTAGAAAGGGCAAGCAGAGATCAATAAGTGGGAAGAAATCTTCAAATATATCATTAAAATAAAATAATTATGACCTACACAAACTAATTAAAAGCTGGAAATTTTTAGGAAGATAAAAAAATGAAAATATAAATAGATAGTTTTAAATCATTTTAGATATGATTAAATGGAAAAAGAAATAATATATCTAATGTAAAGTTAACTTTTTAAAGTGGTATGGAGTATGCTCATATTAATATACATAAATTTAAGTAAAAATGAAGTTTTCTGGGACATTGTATATTAATAAAAGCAATTTCCTCTAGAAAATATTACACCCAATTTTAAACATATAAACTGAATAATAGATTTCGAAACATTAAAAACCTGATAAAATTGAAAGAATAAAAAATTCCAATAAATACAGTAGATGGTTTATATACCATTTTCAAAATAAAGGGTTTTAAAAATGGTGAAAATAAAATTCAGCTAGAAATAATAAGCAGAAATAAATATATATGCAAAATTTTACAAATACTTGGAAAATAAATTAGATACATAGACAATATATTAGCAAAGTTTAAAGAAAAATTAGAAATACAAAACAAAGAAAATCAAAATGCACATCAAAATATGAGAAAAAACCTGAGTGCCCGAGAACAAATGACTGGTTAAAGAAACTTTGGTATATCCACACAATGGAATACTACGCTGCTATTAGAAAAGATGAAGTCATGAAATTTGCATATAAGTGGATCAACATGGAAAGTATCATGCTAAGTGAAATGAGTCAGAAAGAGAGAGACAGACATAGAAAGATTGCATTCGTCTGTGGAAAATAAAATTAAATGACAGGATAGGAGATTAACACCCAATAATAGTAGAGATAAGTACCAGGTGGTTGGCGCCAAGTCTTGGAAGCTGGCCCCACATGCTGGAGGAAGGGGCAGCTTGCATAGAGAAGGGAACACCAGGTAAAGTGTGGTTTGAGGACCTGCACTGGATGGGAGATGCACTCTGAAAATAGAATATAGACCAAACATGATGGCCATGTAGTGCCTCTGTTGCAAACCACAACACCCAAAAGGAGAGAGAGAGAACAAGGGGGAATATAAATAGATGCAAATATAAATAGATAGTTTATATTTATATTTACAGAGGTGGAGTGGGGTGGTGGGGGTGGGGTGGGAGGGTAGTAGGAATACTGGGAACATTGGTGGAGGGGACTGAGCACTGGTGGAAGGATATAAACAAAATGCAAACATGAAAGTTCACAAGTTTGTAACTGTAACTCATGATGATTCACTAATAAAAAAATTCATTAATTAAAAAATATGAGAAATAACTGAAATAAATTTACATATGGCTATATGTTTTATGCTTACATTACAAAATAAGAAAAATCACATATCTATAATCAAAGCTTTTCCCTTTATACACTGTAATGAGAATAACAAAATAAACTCAAAACAAACAGAAATAGATAAAATAGTAAATAGCAGAACTCAGTGAAATAGAAAATAAAATAATAACAAAGAAAAATCAATAAGCCCCAAAGCTAGGTGGTTGAAAGATCAATAAAATTGATGATTTCCAAGCAAATTGAAAATAAATACAAACACCAAGAGTCAACAGACACAAAAAAGTAGTTGCAAGAAGTAAAATTAGGACATATCTAAGAATCACATGTATAGGTAAAATAATACTGGAAAGAATATAAAGGAAAACAGTATTCACAACTCTATGCTTCTAAATTGGGTAACTGAGATGGCAAGTATCACCAATTTCTTGACAACTAGAATGACCAAAATCTCTTCAAAAAGTAAATAACCTATTAATGATATATCTAGAAATAATTGTACATGTATCTAGAAATAAATAGCTTTCTGAAAAAATATGATCTCTAGTTGGAAAAATATTTTTTTTAAAAAATAAGTAACAATTCTGTATAGTTAATTTGAGAAAATAAATGAAAATCTTTTCCAAATTTGTCACATGATACCAACATTATCCTTATAGAAAAGTAATCAGACTTTTAACAAAAGTTCAATACTCCTTATTAATCCAGAGACTAAATCCTTAACAACGGATCAATAAATTGAATCCTTCAATACATGAAATAAATAGCACCTAGTGTGCATTATTCAGAAAATGAAGAGAATTTTTAATTTTAAAGTTAATACACAGTAAAAATTAAGAAATTTACAATTTTAAAAGTTATTACGCAGTATATATGGAACACAATTTTAAGAGATTAGTTAATTTCTGAGGACATATTCAATGGTGAAGAATTATTTTTGATTTCCCAAGAATTGCTTTAGCTATTCGTGGGCATTTATTGTTTCATATGAATTTCAGGAGTGTTTGATAAATTTCTTTGAAGAATTTCATGGGTATCCTTATAGGGATTGCATTGAATCTATATAGTGCTTTGGTGGGGAGTATTGCCATTTTGACAATGTTAAGTCTTCCTATCCACGAGCAGAGAATATGCTTCCATTTCCTCGTGTCCTCTTTTATTTCGTTGAGTAGCATTTTGTAGTTTTCTTTGTAGAGATCCTTCACCTTCTTAATTAGTCTGATTCCAAGGTACTTGATTTTCTGGGGCACAATTTTTTTTAATTTCACTTTCTTCTGTCTTGTTATTTGCGCATATGAAGGCCATGGATATTTGGGTACTGATTTTATAGCCTGCAACTTTGCTGTACAAGTCTATTGCTTCTAGGAGTTTCTTAGTGGAGGTTTTAGGATTCTCTAGGTATAGAATCATGTCATCTGCAAATAGTGAGAGCTTGATTTCTTCATTTCCTATCTGAATAACCTTAATGTCTTTTTCTTATCTAATTGCTATTGCAAGTACTTCCAGTACTATGTTGAACAGAAGTGTTGAGAGTGGGCATCCTTGTCTTGTTCCTGATCTTAGAGGGAAGGCTTTTAATGTTTCTCCATTGAAGATAATGCTTGTCATGGGTTTGTGGTAGATGGCTTCGACTATCTTGAACAAAGTTCCTTCTAAGCCTATTTTGGTGAGAGTGTTCATCATAAATAGATGTTGGATCTTGTAAAATGATTTCTCTGCATCTATTGAAATGATCATATGGTTTTTATTTTTATTTTTGTTGACATGATGGATTATGTTAATTGATTTCTGAATGCTAAACCATTTTTGCATCCCCGGGATGAATCCTACTTGGTCGTAATGTATGATTTTTCTGATGAGTTGTTGGATTCTATTTGCTAATATATTGTTGAGAACCTTCGCATCCATGTTCATTAGGGATATTGGCTTATAGTTTTCTTTATTAGTGGTATTTTTGTTTGCTTTTGGTATTAGGGAGATATGAGCCTCATAGAAACTGTTTGGTAGAGTCCCTGTTTCTTCAGTTTCCTAGAAAAGCTTGAAGAGAACTGGCAAAGCAGTAACAATTAAAACAGCATGGTTCTGGAACAAAGGCAAAGCCATCAATCAATGGAACAGGGTAGAATATACGTACATGTAACCCCAAATATATGATCATCTGATCTTTGATAAGGGAGCAAGAAATGTGAATTTGATCAAGGAAAGCATCTTCAAAAAACGGTGCTGGCATAACTGGAAAACAACATGCAAAAAAATGGGCTTATACCTCGACCTAACACCATGCACAAAAGTCAGATCAAAATGGATTAAAGACCTCAGCATCAGACCACAATCCATAAGATACATGGAAGACAAGGTCGGCAAAACCCTCCATGATATTGAAACTAACGGTATCTTCAAAGATGACATGCAACTGAGCAACCAAGTGGAAACAGATATATTCAAATGGGACTATATTAAACTAATAAGCTTCTGCACCCAAAAGATACAGTTACCAGAATACAAAGGCAATCTACATAATGGGAAAGGATATTCACCCAATAACCATCTGATAAGGGGTAGATATAAAGGGTATACAAGGCACTGGTTGACCTCTACAAGAAGAAAACATCCAACCCCATCAAAAAATGGGGCAAAGAACAGAAACTTTCTCAAGGAGGAAATATGAATGGCTAAGAGGCACATGAAAAAATGCTCTTCACTAATCATCAGGGAGATGCAGGTCAAAACAACTATGAGATACCACCTCACACCACAGAGACTGGCTCATATCCAGGGGAACAAAGACAACCGCTGTTGGCGTGGATGTGGGGAGAACGAAACCCTCCTACACTGCTGGTGGGAATGCCGACTGGTTCAGCCCTTTTGGAAAACAATATGGTCAATTCTCAAAAAATTAGAAATTGAGCTCCCATTTGATCCAGCAATACCACTTCTGGAAAAATATCCTGGAGGGGCAAAAAAGTATAGTAGAAATGACATCTGTACCTGTATGTTCATTGCAGCACTGTTTACAATAGCCAAATTTGGAAAAAAGCCAAATGCCCGAGAACAAATGACTGGTTAAAGAAACTATGGTACATCAACATAATGGAATACTATGCAGCTGTCAGAAAGGATGAAGTCATGAACTTTGCATATAAGTGGATCAAGATGGAAAGTATCATGCTAAGTGAAATGAGTCAAAAAAAAAGAGACAGATACAGAAATATTGCGCTCATCTGTGGAATATAAAACAACAGAGTGGGAGACTAACACCCAAGAACAGTAGCTATAAGTACCAGGAGGCCTGCTCCATGGCTTGGAAGCTGCCCTCACATGCTGGGAGAAAAAGGCAGCTCAGATAGAGAAGGGAACACCAACTAAAGTGTAGTGGATGATCCACTTAGAATGGGAGAGGCAGGTTGAAAGCAGACTATAGAATGAACACGATAGTCACCCAGTATCTCCATTGCAAACCATAACACTCAAAAGGTGAGAGAGAACAAAAAGGAATTCACTGTGATGAGGGGTGGGGGTGGGGGAAAAGCATGGTGGGGGGAGGGACACTGGGGCCATTGGTGGAGGAGAATGGGCACTGGTGAAGGGATGGGTATTCGATGGTATAACTGTACACAAGCATGATACTCTGTAACTGTACCGTCACGGTGACTCATTAATAAAAAAAAATTAAAATAAATTAATAAATAAATGTAAGTACATAGTTTAAATATAATTTGAATAAAGTTGAAAAAAGAATTATTTTTGAAAATGTAACATGTATTTAAAATAAAATGTTGGCAAACTAGGAGAAAAAAGAAATATATGAATCAGAGAGGTAATTTGAAAGGTATTAACAATAATTTAGAATTTGATCCTAGAATGAAAGGATAAATAATTATTTTACTTTGAACTACTAATGAGGCATAAAAGTATATTCTCATTATTACTATTCAGCATAGTTTTAAATATCCTGGTTAGTGAAATAGAAGAAAAATATGGTTTTACATCAAATGTAAAAAAGTGTGCTTATTTGCTAGTGCGGACTTCTAAATTAAAATTCAAATACTGTACCCAAAAATCTGGTAAAAAAGTGATGTTTTTAACTTCTAAACCTGGAGGTGAGTTTAGTAGGACAATTTTGCAGTATTTCTATATAGTAATCAATAATTCAAAATAGTTTTTAATATGATTTTCAGTAGTGTCAACAAAATAGTAGTTCTAGACATAAAGCTGACAAGACATATTCATAATTTGCATGTCTATACCTACAAATTCCTAATGTAAAAACCAAATAACTTAGAAAGCATATCATAAACTGTTATATGCAACATCATTTAGATACCAATTTCTCCAAATTTGTAGTTACATTAAATGCAATGCCTCAAAAATTCACAACAAATAACTTGTAGATATTCTAAGATTTGAGTGGAAAGACGAAAAACTGAACAGTCAAGTAAATTTTAGAAAAGAAAAACATTATAGGATTGGAATTATCTCCCCTTAACACTTAAAACACATCTGTAGTCAAAAAAACCCAAAAACAAACAAAAAATTTGTTGTATAAGCAATAATAGAAATATAGATCTAAAACAGATTCTGGTAGTAACAGACAGGTTAAATAAGTTTTTACAAAAGAGTAATGGCTATCAATAAAGAAAACATACTTTTATAATTAACATCTTGGAAATTTATACATTTTAATGAGCATTGAATTATAAATGCCTTAGAAGGAAAATCGTACAAAATGCATCATATGATAACTTATATTAACTCAACATATGATGAATCACTGTATCACTGTATTACCGTCATCCCGTTGTTCATAGATTCACTCGAGAGGGCATCAATAACATTTTCATTCATCCCAGTCGTGAGATTTTAACAGCCTCTCCTTACTCGACTTTCCCAATCCCAATGATTGGAGGCTCTTTCAGGGTCAAGGGAATGAGACATGTTTCTGGCATAGCGAATACGCCACAGGGAGCTTGCCAGGTGCCAGGTTCTGCCATGGGCAGGATATTCTCGGTAGCTTAGCGGGCTCTCAGAGAAGAATATATATATATATATACACATATATATACATATGTATATATATTCAAAATATATATACACACATATACACACACATATATACATATACACACATATAAACATATATATAATGTGTGTGTATTTCCCTCTATTATTTATGGAAAATGGGTACGGAGTGTCTTACCCAGGAATATGTTCACTCGTGTGAGGCTCAGTCCGAGCGTATAGAAAGCGGCCTGGAGCGTGACATCAGTTGGGTAGTAGAGGTTGGCTGCCAGGGCTGGGTCCCTTGGGTCAGGGGGAACTCTCACCTGCCCCCCTCTGGGGCACCCTGAGTAGAAACAGCCTGGTGAGGAGTCCGGCGCCGTGGTTATGGGCTCATTTTATGCTCCCTTCCAGAAGAAGCAGCCATGAGTTCTGGAGGGTCGCCGATGAGGAGATTATCTCATCCTACTAAGAACATGGATAAACCACTCCTGCCAGCACCTCCTGCCAGATAATCTCCTCATAGGCCATATGATGAATAGTTACTAGAAAATAGAATAAGGATTTAAGTGGAAAAGATACATTATTAAAGTTGCCTTAGAATAACAAATTATCAGCCTATTAAAAAAAAGATTAAGCAATATGTCACATACATTTAACTAAATAAGTGGAGTTTGATATTTTATTTCAAATTATAAAGGCATTAATATGTATAAAATAAAAGAAATATTTTTAATGTTAATGGTTTGTTTTGATTCATGAGCAGTATGTCCTAATTATATATATATATATGTGTGTATATATTACATATGTACTTACTTACAACTAAAAAGACCTTGAAAAAATATATGGAATTGCATGATCTCCTTTAATTCTTCCCATGAGAGTTCATCTTTTCATCTAAAGTTGTGTATTTAAGATCTCAACTTGAACAGACTGATAAAATTAGTTTCTAATGACTTGACAGTACCTATAGAATGAGTGAACATTTAAAAAAATGATATTGTGTGACTTTTTTTAGTATAATTTTATTTTAGAACTAATTATCTCAGTTTTTTCACTTATATTGATCCTAACAGGTGTCAGTTAGGAAATTAAGGCTAGACTATACACAGTACATTGAGCCCAACCACGTTCATTTTTGTAGTTTAAATTTTCTTCAAGTGTTTTTCATTTTTATGCTTCAGCTGTCTATTTTTCATTTAGACATAGAGGCATCTGGAAAACTGCTTTGCAGACAGAGCAACTAGATTTTAATTTGCAGAAAGAAAGAAGGGAAAACAATTGGAAGGCTGTTAACTAAGTCCTGAAACTTTTATATAATTTTAAGGCTGATTTCCCTAATACAAAGGAAAGGGTAAGAAAATATTATTTTTGCCTCTAATTTAGAAACTATTATTTAAAAGTTTTTCACAATAGGATTCTCAGGCATAGAGTATTTCCAGCACTAAAGCCATCATCTCCCGTGACCTCATCCCTCCCCCAGTGACCACAGGTCCCATCTTATCCCTCATCCTGACTCTTCCATAGATAGATTTTTAAGCTTAATTCTATACTTTGAGTCCCATGCTTTCAGTGATATTTGTTCTAAAGGTTTAGTTAGATATGTACATATCATTGCCTATGCCACACAGAGTTGACCAAGGCACCTGGTCCATGCCCCCTGTTACTTCCTATTATTCCTTCTCCTTCCATTTCTCTCCTTCCTTGACATTTTTCTTCTTTAGTCCATAGCCAAAGTTTTGCCCAAATTTGATACCTTTAATTCCTTAGAAATGTTATTTTATATGCCATAGATTAGTGATAATATTCAGTATATGTTCTCATCCTTGTGACTTACCGTACTAAATAGAAAATTCTACAACTCTATTCATATCATAGCAAATTGTTTGATTTTATCATTTCTTGTGACTGCATTCTATTGTATCATAACTTCATTACTGTTCAGATATTGGACACCTGGGTTATTTTTATTTCTTAGCTGTTGAACCAAGAGTGGTAATAAATAGAGTTGTTCATAAAATTTTTCAAATGAATGTTTTTAGGTCATCGGGGTAGCAATAAGCTCATTAGATTATATAGGAGCTTATTCTTACTTTTTTGATAAATAATCTCTATATTATTTTCTGTATATGCTAAGCCAGACAACATCTCATCATCAGTGAATGAGATAGTTTTTCACCCCGTATCTTATAGCAGATAGTGTTACTATACTTTTTGATGTATGCCATTCTTAATATAAGCTCATTTTCATCTTAATTTATATTTTTCTAATAATAAGCTATGGTGAATAGTTTTGTGTGTACCTGTTAGCCATCTATCTGTCTTCTTTCAAAAGGTGTTTATTCATTCCCTTTCCCCATTTTTATGTGGGGTTATTGAGTGCAGGGAACATTTTTGAAATTAACCTCACCTAACTAAATGCATTTGTATGGGGGAGTTCGGTCCATTGACATTCAGAGGGATTATTGGTATAAAGATTGTATTACCATTTTCTATGTGGAATTTGGCACTTTTTGAAAATTTGTGAAGCAATTTGCTTTTCTAGGAAATCTAGTGATTTTATAGGGTTAGTTTACATGCCAGCTCTTGTTTTTCTGAAAAAAAAAATTATTCCACCCTCAAATCTAAATGTCAGTTTTTCTGTGTAGTAGATTCTAAGTTGAAGATTGTTTTCATTGAGTATTTTGCATATGTCATTTTATTCTTCTCTTGGTTGTATGGCTTCATATGAGAGACTTGTGGTTTTCATATTATTAGCCTTGTATTTGAGATTTTATTTCTCTCAAACCGCTGGAGCGATAGCACAGCAATAAGGTGTTCGACTTGCATGCGGCGGACACGGGTTCAGTTCCTCTGCCCCTCTCGGAGAGCCCGGCAAGCTACCGACAGTATCTCACCCACAAGGCAGAGCCTGGTAAGCTACCCGTGGTGAATTCGATACACCAAAAACTGTAACAATTAGTCTCAAAGTGAAGACATTACTGGTGCCCATTCGAGCAAATCACTGAGCAACGGGATGGCAGTGATGACAGGGATGAATTCTCTTGATGCTTTCTCCCTTTTGTTCTTGTAATTTCATAACAGTGTGTCTTGGTGTTGATCTGCTTGAATCTATTTTCTTTGGTATTCTTAAGCTCTTGAATCTCCCTCCAGAAACTAAGGAAATACAGAGCTACTATCTCTTCCACCAATCTTTTGTACCCTTTCTCTTCTTCCTTTCCTGCTAATATCTCTGTTAATTGGAGATAATTTATCTTGCGGTTGTCATCAATTATCTTACATCTTCTTCCATACTTTTTCTATTTCTTGTCTTTTGCTTCTTAATTATTGTTGATCTACTGAAATTTCTTGTACTCTAGTTCACTAACATGCTTTATGGCATTCAGAATTCTGTTGCTGTGACTTGGTATTGTAATATTTTAGCTCCTTTCATTTCATTTGTATGAATTGTTTTAATACTTTTAATTAGTTGTTCTTTGAGTTGCTTGAATTTTTCTTCAGTTATTTCTTAATTTCCACTATCATCATATTGAGTGTTGATATAAGTTGCTCCTTGATCAAAAAAGAGGATTTTTGATAAAGTTGAAATTACCTGAGATTATCCTGGAGCAATTGAATTTCTTCGTTTCCTCATTATTTTTAAATAAATGTGGGTGGAATTTCAGATTCCAGAGGGTCTGATTACAGACCAACTTCCATATTTGCAATAACAGGGTTTAGCTCCTATTGTTCTTTCTATCTCAATTTCCTTGTCAAGGTATTTCAGAAGGATAGGAAAGGGTAGAGGAAGTTTCTCCATTCTAGGAACACGAGTTTTTATCAGGGTGTTCTAGTATTGAATAATCTGAACCCCAAAATTCAGATTTTTCTGGAGTTTAAATGTAATTAGTAAAGAAGAGAAGCATATGTTAACTTAATAAGAAAAATGTTACTCTGAATTTTATTTTCTAATCTACCAACTTTCAACTTTTGTATAGATAAATGTATAAATTTGGACTTGTATACAATTATACCTTTCAGTTAATTAAGAATTTAAGCCAATAAAACAAACAAAATAAAAAAGCAAATCACTAGCTAAAACAAAATTACCCTTTTAAATACTTTCAGGCTATTATTTTTAAGTTAAAAGCCTTACTAGCCAGTAATCATAATCATGGAACATTTTTTGGTATGGCAAAAATTCTAATTTATTTCAGGATGTATTCAAACAGTACACAATTAAGTAGCTTTTTTATAATTTTAGGAAAATATTACTTTATAGAACATGTTTCGTTAACTATCCTCAAGTGTTTTGCTTATTCCTTATTTATATCATTTTCTCCAAATAAAAATGTTTCATTTAAATTTGATAATCTAATAACTAATTTACCTCAACCAAGTACAAATCAATATAGCACTGTAGCACTGTTGTCCTGTTGTTCATCAATTTGCTTGAGTGGCGCCAGTAACATCTCCATCGTGAGAATTGTTACTGATTTTGGCATATTGAATACACCATGGGGAGCTTGCCAGGTTCTGCCGTGCAAGAAGGATACTCTCGGTAGCTTATCAGGCTCTCTGAGAGGGATGGAGGAATCAAATCCAGGTTGGTTGTGTGCAAGGCAAACAACCTACCTGCTGTTCTATCACTCCAATATATCAAAATTTATTATTTTTTTCTCAAGATCTTTAATTCTGGGACTAGTATCTGACTCAGAGTTTTGAAGAGCATGTCTTTCATGTCAGGTGCCTTTCATGAAGTTAGCACCTTATGGTCCCCCAAGACAGCCAGTACTGACTACAGTGTACTGAACAAGAACTAGGCCCACAACATCTTCAGGTATTGCCCAAAAGTAGCAAAGAAAAATAATGAACTCTTGTTCTCAAGCAAACTTTCTATGTAAGGTACTGAACTATTACAAAAGAAATTATTTATCTCACTAGAGAGCAGCCATTTATCCAAGGATAAAACAATGACAAAAATGCAAATATTTTATAGGCAACACTTTGAAAGAATATAAAGTGAGGATCTGCCAATCTTTTATTATTCCTTATAATTCCTCTTCTATGTGAAGTATTTTTTAAATGGCTAAAATTTCATGAATTACATCGCAACTTAGTGTATTTTGCAATTGTCTAAATTATTTTATTTGTTAGCTGAAAAGATAGTTAATTTTAAAAGATCATTTGCCCATTTGTTCATTAGAAATTATTCTTTAATTGTTGTTATAGTATAAACAAAACCAACTTTTTATACCACTTCATAAAAGTATAGATCTTTAGCAGCAGATTTAAATGCATTGGTATAGTTGTCACTAAAAGAGACAAGATTCATGTGGTCATGAGCCTCTGATCTAGGATAAGCTTATGCTAAACAAAGAGTGATTATAAGTTTCATGAAATAATATGCTAAAAATAATACATAAAAAAGAGAAGTTCTTTGGAAATGTATAGTAGAAATAAACAATTTAGAGTATGTGGCAATAGACCATTTTGAGAAAGTTAAATTTATGATTTAATTTAAATGTAAAGTATAATTTTACCTTTATCAAAATTAAAGAATTAAGGAGATGGGACAGAATATTCAAAAAAAGAAAATATAGCATTTAGGAAAACTCTGAGTCACAGATGTGTTTGACACATTAAACAGACTACATGCTATAGAAGTTTATTGTAAGAGAGATAAAGAGTAGGATAAGCAATGGATATGAAGAGGAGAAAAATCATGTTGACTTTATAGATTACATTAACTTTAGTGAACCTATAAACACTGATATTTTTCTTATTTGTAAACTGTTGAAATTAAAGTTCTAAACTTTATACTATCATTATTTTTTTGGTTAAATAGAAACTTAGATGGATGCACACATTATCAATTAGAGAATAAATAACTATAATGTGGAGAAAGTAAAAATTTAGTTTTAAGTATGTTTGTTTGTGATGTCTTTATAAAGGAACTGCTAAGTGGCAGAGAAAAAAATTGATTTGACACTCATATAACGCAGGATGAGATATATTGCATTTCTGACATATAAATATTTGAAACCATGGAAATGAGTGAGAAGGCCCTGGCAAGAATGTTCTCAACTAGAATTGAGAACAAAAATCTTAGTATTTAAAGGTATAATGAAGCTTAAAAGACCCTAAAAGTAAATTGAAAAAGAGGAGTAAGAGAGATGGAAGAAAATTTGCAAGACATGATATAATGTAATTCAAAAAAATGGAAGGATTCTTGAGCGATTCCTTGCTCATCATTTTTATACCAGCATTCACAGCAATTAACTTATAATAATAATAAATGTCCATTGACTTTTTTACAGTATTTTAGATATTTTATGTTAAAAATTAGGTTATTTTTCTAGACAAAAGTTTATTTTCCAATTAGTCAAAACCACTCTATTCTGCAGCAGTCAAAGATAAAACCATTAAGCCAATTTTTAAATATAAAGCTAGCATTCTTGAGAAGAAATCATAAATTTGAAATTTCTATAAAAAAGGTGAGTGACCAAGTAAAATGTGGTTGGGGACCCCTCGAGAGAAGAGAGAAGCATGCTGAAAGTAGACTAGAGACCTAACATGATGGCCACTCAATATCCCTATCGCAAACCACAACACCCAAAAGGAGAGAAAACAAAATGGAATGCCCTGCCACAGAGGTGGGTGGGGTGGCAAGGGGGGGGGATGGGATTGGAGGGTGGGAGGGATACTGGGTTCATTGGTGGTGGAAAATGGACACTGGTGAAGGGATGGGCTCTCAAATATTGCATGAGGTAAACACAAGCACGAAGATGGGTAAATTTGTAACCATACCCTCACGGTGACTCACTTATTGAAAAAGGAAGAAAGAAAGAAAGAAAGAAAGAAAGAAAGAAAGAAAGAAAGAAAGAAAGAAAGAAAGAAAGAAAGAAAGAAAGAAAGAAAGAAAGAAAGAAAGGAAGGAAGGAAGGAAGGAAGGAAGGAAGGAAGGAAGGAAGGAAGGAAGGAAGGAAGGAAGGAAGGAAGAAAGAAAGAAAGAAAGAAAGAAAGAAAGAAAGAAAGAAAGAAAGAAAGAAAGGAAGAAAGAAGGTGAGTGATACCAAGAACAAAAATTTAAAGTTAAAGGAGGATCACATTCTATTTAGAATACATCAATTTTCCAACTACTTTAAAAGTACACAAATATGCAAATATGGGGCTGGAGCTATAGCACATCGGGTAGGGCGTTTGCCTTGCACGCAGCCAACCCGAGTTCGATTCCCGAGCACTGCCATGAGTAATTCCTGAGTGCATGAGCCAGGAATAGCCACTGTGCAATGCCAGGTGTGATCCCCCCCCCGAACAAAAAAGTAAAAAATAAAAGTACACAAATACAAATTATTAATGCAGCAACATTGTTCCATCAGTTTCAAATGTATCCACATGGCTTAGTCTACTGGAGGTCTATATCCTTTGGCTTTTAACTATTTCTCTGTGTATGTATGAGCCAAGAAAGGACCAACATAATTAAGCTGAAAAATTCTATTTCTTCCTAATCCTTCAACCCATCAAAATATAAACTATAACAATTTGTGTAAGGATAAAAGACGTGTTTTGAGTGTTCAGTATTCTACTATGGGAATGCCCCCTTTTTCATAACAGTTTTAAAACTCCCAAAATTTATTTTTAATGTTTAACTGTAGAACTTAAAAATAAAGTTTTTAAGAAAAACAAATAAAATTATAAACATCTATATATTTTAGTTTTCACATTACTTATGTATTATAGTTTCAGTTTTCTCCCTTTTTTGTTGAACAACAATAAAAAAAGAAATAAAATAGTAGAAAAATTCAGACTGTGGGGTCAAAGAGGAGTATAATGGGCGGGACACTGGACTTGCAAGTGGCGACCAGACTGATGCCTGGCACCCCAAAAGGTTCCCTCAAGCACTGCCAGAAATGATCCCTGGTGCAGAGCCAGGAGTAAGCCCTGAGCACAGCTGAATGCAGCCCTCCTTGGGGGTGCGGGGGAGTCAAAGTGCCTCAGTTTCTACACTAATGTGACTTTCTAAAAGACACTAAACCTGTCTACCTCAATTTTCATGCCCTCATCTATAAAATGATGATAGTAATACTCACCGTTTATTTTTTTAAAGACTCAAAAAAGAGTAATATACTCTCTATATAAAGATCTCTCTCTATATATACATATATAGAGAGAGGTATATAGGCATATATATCTATATAGATATTTACCCCTAGTTTACTGTGGTTTAAATTAGATAATAATATGTAATGTACAGTGTCTAGCAGAGACTAAACTTTTATTATGTCAAGCTGTCACTATTAAAACACATAATCTTTTTGTCCAAGGGTAAATTCCGGGGGTAGGGCCTGGGGGTCACTCCCAGTGACCTGAAGGCTGGCTGTGTGGGTGTGCCTGGTTGTGCTGCAGTGCTCCTCAGGCTAAGAGGTGCTGGACCTGGTGGTTGGGCGGGCAACAGGGGGCCTGGGGTGCTGGTGGCTGCACGCAAGGCATGTGTTCCCATCCTTCCAGAGATCTCTGAGGTCCGTCTCCAAGACAAGTGACTATTCAAGTCTTCATAGGTCACCAAAGTAACTGAAGATATAAACGATTCGGGAAAATCATTTTTCTTTACTCTTAAGCATGTACCTTCCGTGCTATTGGTTCTTGACCTCCCATCAATGTGTACCAGCTAACAAGTTTATTCCAGCCCTCAGTTGGCAATAATATGTAATCCAATTCATCGATAAGATGCTCTTTGAGTGACTGGGCATCACCATCTTTGAGAAGTCCAGAGTTACCAATAGGTCCAGGATATACATTTCGATCTCCCATCTGGTATTTGTCCCAACTGTCAAAGCCAACATATTTTTTCCACTGTTTGAACCAGCGACTGTCAACTAGGTACCAGGTGTCCCCCTTCCGGAGCGAGATTTTGAGCCGCGTCGCAATGTCAGAACGCTGGATGTCCAGATCCACTGCTCCGCCTCTTTCCATCTTCCCCCACTGCCATTCACTTTAGGTACTCTTTGCATCTCGGTCCATATTCCTTTTTCTATCATGAGTTCTCTCATTTAGAGGACTATAGAGACATGACAGGATTAGCAAATTGAGGTTCTCTGATTAATACAACAGATCTCTGATCTGTTACTTACATATCAGAGTATTGTTCTCACTCAAGATATATGAGGTAAAAGCTGTCTCTTAATATAAATTATGAATAATAAAACACATAGCTAGAACATTTTAGGAGGGTGGGATCTGAGCAAATGGAATATCTCTAGATTCTAAGAATACTTAGCAGAGTACTGTTTGTTTTTTTTTAAATTTTATTTTATTTTATTAAATCACCGTGTGGAAGATTACAATGCTTTCGGGCTTAGGTCTCAGTTATATAATGCTGAAACAACCATCCCTTCACCAGTGCCCATATACCACCACCAAAAAAAAAAAAAAAAAACCCACACAGTACACTTCCCCTCCCGCCCCTCCACCCCCTACCTTGTAACTGATAAGTTTCATTTTACATTCTGTTTACTTTGGTTACATTCAATATTTCAACACAAACCTCACTATTGTTGTTAGGAGTACCCCACTAGATTCAGACCTACTGTGAAGACAAATAAGGTCGCGTGGCCGCAGTAGCGGCCGCGCGGTTTTGTATTTCTGTACTTTAACAAGAAGTCCAGGGAGATTTCTTCCAGATATTAGATAATTGCAAGCTTAAAAACCCAATCTGTGGTCGTCTTAATATGGCGGCCACCGCGCCCTTCATCCCCGGAGAGAAAGAGGCGAGAGAGAGAAATACCTTTCCCCTCCCGGGCAGGCACAGGGCCGAGGCTTAGTTCTCAGGCTGGAGACATTTTTGAGGAGTTGCTCACACCGAAAGAGGTTTTGCTGGGTCTGGATTCACGCTTGTACAGCTGCGGAGAGGCCACACATGCGTGCGGCCCCCGAGATCACATCTCGGCGGTGGCTGCTTTTTTTTTTTTTTTTTAATCATTAGACCAAAAGTTTCACCAGAAACCTAGGTGGTTTCTCATTCAGTATCTACATCTTTATTACTCCCTTACCTCCACCATTGTCCAAGCATCATCATTTTAAGCGGTAAATTATTATAATATATTTCCCTCCACTTTCCACTTCTAGCTCATTCCTCTCCAAATCATTCCCCATAGAGGTCCCAAAGATATCTTTATAAGATATAAATCAGAGTTTATAGCTTCCTTACTAACAATCTATTGATATGTTTGCTTTACACTTTTACTTTTTGGCTTTTGGGTCTCAGCATGAAAAACTCCATTCTTCCTCCCTGAGAACTTCAGGACCTGTGGCATTGTCCCTGAACAACTCGGGCCCTCTGTCTGATTTTCCTCCATTCTTTGTCCACTAGGTTCTTTATCTCACTGAAGTTCTCTTCAAGATGTTACTTTGCTGAAAAAACTTTTAAGATAACCCTTTGATTCCTATAGTAAAGGCATATTCAGTTCTTCAGTTTAATGTTTGACTTTTCCATTTTGTGTCTCTTATTTTTTTAATGAGTGAATTATCTTGTGAAAAAGTAGATGTACAAATCTACTTAGTCATTACATTAGTGGATACATTTATGAATAAAAGAAACTAAGAATTACACGTTTTATTTTATTCTGTGGAATATATAGGATTTATAATTATATATCTAATACACATATTGACTAAAATTATGTAATTATGTTTTTATTATTGTTAGTCCCACAGAGATGTTATGATGAGAATTTTAATAATAGTAATTTTGTTCTTAAATGTTAGGCATTTTCCAGTGTTACATGAATGAAATATGTTTTGACTAACTTTCATTTAAAAATGGTTGATATTCATTTCTTTATTTCATATAATCTTTTATTTTCCTGACTTGTATAGACTATCAAAATATATAAATAAATTATTTTAGTAAAAGAAAATATTATTTACATGTACTTTATCTTGGATTTTTAATTCAAGCTCAAATATAATTAATATAATATTTACCTAGCCAAGCAGAATATGTATAAAATGGATGACTTGTTTACTAGCTATAAGGTTCTAAAATATTTGTCTATTTAGAAAATCTGCTTCCAAAAGTATGTTTCTGGCAACTATGAAATAATAGAATAATATATAAAGGGAAAAGAATATCACAAAATAAAATATATATGAAAATATTTTTAAAAGACTGGCAGGCAATTAATTAGAATTGTTCCTGAATATAAGGAACAATGATTAAAGGAATCTATTTGGTTCTGCTAACTAGCTAGAAAGTGTCATGTTCACAGCATAAAGAAGTTAAACCCTCTGGATTTCAAAAATATGCAATCATTTATTCCAAGAAATCTTTGAAACCCTTAGTATATTTGAAAAAATATATAAGCAGTAAATAATTTTGTATTCTTGCCAATATGTGTTTTTAGATAAGCAGCAACAGTTAATTGTAGTACAGTGACAACTCGGATCATAAATTTTACCATCATCTACTCAGATTAGCTAATTTCAAATTCTGATTATATTTTGTTATTTATTACTTATATATATCTACCACATATATTTCTTAAGTTATAAGTCTATCATTCACCTTAAATTTCAATTTCCTACTTGAATATATATTATAAGCACTTGGTGTATGCATATATATGCTCAAAATATATATATATTTACGTACAAATATATATATTTATATATACATATGCTTATATATCACTGTATCACTATCATCCCGTTGGTCATCGATTTGCTCGAGCAGGCCCAGTAATGTCTCCATTCATCTCTTTACTAGTCCTTCCCAATGGTGCTGAATTTGAGGCTCTTCAGAGTCAAGGAAATAAGACCCATCATTGTTATGGTATTTGGCATATGAATATGCCACCAAGAGCTTGCCAGGCTCTCCCCCATGTGAGCAGTAAACTCTCAGTAGCTTGCCAGGTTCTCCAAAAAGGAGAACTAGGCTATCAGTTGTTAGATGTTAGACGGAGATGCGGCCGCATTACAGGAGCTTGGTTTTATAGTCTCTGGATGTTGGCCGTTGATGGGATTACATGGCTCTGGGAGCAGTTTCTGGGTGTGACCGCCTAGCTACTGGAAAATGGGGAATCTGAGTGAAAGAGGCCCACTCCTAGTCTGAGCAGCCTTGGAGATCTCAGCCCCAGGTCCCGCACACCTGGGTTCCTCTGCCGGTTCCTTTATGCATGAGGCTTGTCCGAACGTGTGGAAAGTGGCCTTGAGCATGGCTGTGGCTGGGTTTCGGAGGTCTTTGACTGCTAAAATATTAGTATTAAAGAGTGATAAAAATCGATACTACTGCTGGCTGTTACCTGCTGTTACAACATGTTAATCTAATTCTGAGTGCCTGATGCAGCTTCAAAGATCTACGAAAGGACATGAAGCTCTCCTTCCTGGTGTCCAAGCATGAGCCCTGATTTAGTAGTGAGGCTTTTCCATTAAGGTTGGATAGTGATCATTGGTTTCAGTGACAAGAGGAAAATGATGGCATTTTGGTTCTCTAGGGTATGTATTCTCCTAAGTTTTGCATTGTCACCAAACTTTCCCAAAGTAAAATTTTTCCTCTTTGACCAAAGGTTCAGTGTAATAAGCCTGCTTCCACAACCAAGTGTTTCATTGTGTAAAGTGGGGAATTTTATAACCAAACAGTTAAGACAGGAGCGGAGCATCTGACAAAGTTGAGGCTAAGAAAGAGTTTTACTTCATTCTCATGGATGAAGATCTTTACCTCAAACAGAACAAGATGCCCTTTGAAGTTCAGTGACTACTAAAAAAGAATCCATGCACTGCTGGAAATAAAGCCTGCAGTTTGAACAGGACTGCCAGGAGGCCTGGAAGTGCCTAATGTAGGCAAGCATTTCAGCAGTTAAATATCTGTAATATTACAGTTGATGCTGGGTGGGGTGCGGGACTTCTGCTTCTGTAGGCTGTTTATATATATATATATATATATGTGTGTGTGTGTGTGTGTGTGTGTGTATGCTTGTATATACTTAAGTATATTTATATAAATGTAAATTTAAGAATTGACAACATAGTTAATACATGTTATTTAAGTTATTGAAGTTTTCTTATTTCATATGTTACAAAACTATAATTGAGAAATGTTTAATATTATTTTTTCTTTTTCCACCCATGAAAATAATGGACATAAAATTAATATATGTCCAACCTTGTAGTCATGATCATGACACAGAGTATATATATATATACACATATATACATATATTTATACATATGATGTAAGAGGGCATTGCATATACTTGTGGCTATCATTTTTTTTAACTGTAATAATTATTCAGTAGCAAATCCAGTGAAATCACACTACAAATTTCCCAGACACAGGAGGTGGAGAGACAGTACAAAGGATTAGATACTTGAATTGCATGCAACCAACCCAAGTTCAATCTCTGGCACAATATATGGTTCCCCTGAGCCTCACTAGGAATGGTCCTCGAGCACAAGGTCAAAAGTAATCTCTGAACACAGCCAGGTGGGCATCCACTGGAAAAAAAAAAGAAAAGAAAAAGAAATGAAACTTCCTAGAAACAATACCTGAAGTCAACTAGTGTCTTTACAATATCAGATCAATGTATACTCAGTGTATAAAATAAAATATTACAAATAGAAATAAATAAACGTACAGTGTGATAATTTTTCAATATTTGTACATTAAAACCATAGAAAGAAAAAACTTTGTAAAACATTACATTAAATTACATGTTGATATGCTATTCATTATAATTCACATTAAGAGTTTATTTTTATTCTACCTTCATAACCACTTTATTTAATATACTTTGTTGTTCATGCCAGTGTGATCAAGACTCTCCCTTATCTGTTGCTTCATAAATGCATGGATTTATTTAAATTAAAATGAGTGTTTGCTTTTATTTTTTAAATAGTTTAGTTTGGGGGCTCAAGAGACAGCTCAAAGTGTCAGAACCGAGGTGCAGCATGTATGAGCAATATATGGCCTCCTGAGCACCAGCAGGAGTGAACCTAATGGTCCTCAGCATAGTGAAACCTGAACAGTACTGCCAAACTATCAGGATCAGATGGTCATAATTCTCTGAGAGTCATCTGTGAGTCCTAGAGCAATACCAAAGTGGTCCCAACCAAACACAAGCACAATTATAATCCAAATTCACATCTGAAATATGTATCACTGTATCACTGTCATCCTGTCGCTCATCAATTGCTCAAGCGGGTGCCAGTAATGTCTCCATTCGTCCCTGTCCTGTGCTAGTGTAGCCCAATGGTATCTGCTCACTCCAGAAACAGGAAGAGTCTCAAACTGTTCATTCAGAGTTTTGATGAAAAAGTCTGACCATCTTATAGGTGGGCAGCCACACGGTCTTTTGACATCCAGTGGAATCAAGTCGGTAACTGCTTTAGTTCAGCGGTTGTTTCTGAATCGCATTACGTGTCTGGCCAATCTGATTTTTGATGCCTTGGCAAAGGAAACAGCATTGTCCCTGATTCTTGATCGTCAATGGAGGTCGGAACTCTGGATTCCTTCTCTCACTTGAGTGAAACGTGATACTCCAAGCATAGCTCTTTCAATTCCTCTTTGGGATATCCTAATAGTGTTCTCATCCTGTTTGTGTATGGCCCAGGTCTCTGAGGCATATGTTAGTGCAGGAAGAATGGTGGAGATGAAAAGATGTGCTCAAAGCTGGAGGTTCTTTGTCCTCTTAACCACTTCTTTGATGCTCTTGAAGGCTTTGCACGCAGCTCTCTTCCTCCTTTGCAGTTACTGTGCCACGTCTTTCCTCATGTTGAATTCTCTGCTGTAGTATATGTATTCTAAAAGTCTGCTGCTATGTTAGTGACTAAATTGGCAACCTAAAATTTTTATAATAGAGAATTCATTTGAAAGTTTAGAATAAGGAATGTACTGTCAGAAAAGTTTTAAAGTAAAACTTAAATCTTGTTTTAATTATGTTAATTTGTTCAGGTATAGTGTATTGCTTACTGTTGTAAAAGAAAAATTGTGATTATAGTTATTGGCATTGTTTTCTCAGGAGTTTTGAATATGTCTTTAAGATTGCAACAGTAATCAAAGAAGGAACACTTATTACCCACTATAGAAAAGAAACAAAATCAATTGCTATGCAATTCTTAGCACTTTCCATTAAAGAAATTGCCAGTTACATCAAATGGAGGTCATATCACATACAGCTGCACTCAGCAATCTGTTTTTATTGAGCTGCCCTATGATATTTGGTTTACTGAGGTATAGGGTGGGAAGGGAAGCTATTTGGTAACAAATGTTTTAAGACGATCATTAACATTAGTGTAAATTTCTTTGAATATTTTTCATTGATATATACATATGTTTATATGTACGTATGTGTATATATGTGTATATATATATATATATGTTCAGTCACAACTTCCACTGGGAGTGCTGCTCTTATTGAAGTAGCATATAATTTTAAGCAATATTTTAAATAGTAGATCAAGACAATTTTTCCTTTGTAATTTTTTCTTTTCTAATTCTTCTTCTTTTTTTTTATTGAGTCACCATGTGGAAAGTTACAAAGTTTTCAGGTTTAAGTCTCAGTTATACAATGCTGGAACACTCATCCCTTCACTAGTGCACATATTCCACCACCAAGAATCACAGTATAGCTCCACCCCCCCCATATCCCCAGCCCCCAGCCCTCCCCTGTGTAACTGATATATTTCACTTTACTTTCACTTTACTTTGATTACATTCAATATTTCAACAAAACTAATTCTTCTTTATTTTTAATGTGACTTTCTTGCCTTTCTAACATCAGTTGAGGAAGCATTCCTTTGTATGTTGTGCAATCCTGTGTTCTTTCATAAATTAATTGTATATGTATATTAATTTCTATGTTCTCAAATCTATTGTATGGCCAGAGTTTCTGCTCCATCATTTATTTTAATCAAATTTTACCAGTATTCTATTGGTTTACAAATACTGTAAACTCTTCAGCAGTACAGTTGCATATATCTGTATCTTTGTGTTTCTCTGCACATTTACTCTGTCCAATTGCCCTCAAAACCCATTCTTTTACCTTTCTCACTTTCCACCCTTCTGTGACCACTATGTATCTATACTGGTTTTGGAGTCACATCTGGCATTGCCAAAGCACTATATGATGGTACCTGGAGAAATGCAAAATAGGCCATTTTCTTTTTTTTTTTAATTTATTTTATTGAATCACCATGTGAAAAGTTACAAAGTTCTCAGGATTATGTCTCAGTTATACAATGTTCAAACACCCGTCCCTTCACCAGTGCCCATATTCCACCACCAAAAACCCCAGTATGCCTCCCACCCCCACCCCCCACCTCCGCCTGGGTAACTGATAAATTTCACTCTTCTCTTTACCTTGATTACATTCCATATTTCAACACAAAACTCACTATTGTTGTTGGAGTTTCAACACAGGCTCACTATTTTTGTTGGAATTTATCCCCCAAGAATACAGCCCTATTGACAAGGAAATATTTCATATTGAGTTTTCCACTGATGAGAATGAAGAGATAAAAAGTTGCACGGCCACGGTAGCGGCCGCGCGGTTTACAATTTCTGTATTTTAGTAATTAAATCCAGGGAGATTAAAGTTGGAAATTGAATCATTTCCCTTCCTGGAGCAACATGGAGCAAAAGCTTAGTTCACAGTCCGCATACATGGTTGCAAGCACTCGCCGGAACCCCAAGTCTTATAGCTGCCTCTGGTTCCTGCTTGTTCGGCATTCACGCGGCTGTGCAGAGGCATGGCCACCCGGGTCGAATCTAGGCCAGAGTCCAAGCTCGGGCCCGAAAATAGGCCATTTTCAAGATTAGGACTTCAACCCCTGCACTGTCTGTCCCCAGCCACAGAAATTGTAATAGTCTATGAATAATTTTGTTGTGTTTTGTCAGTTTTTTCCTTTCATTATTTGCATTCTACATGAGTAAAATATTTGGCAATTGTCTCATTTATTTATTATTACTTTAGTTTCTTTTGCCTTTGGAGTTGCATCTCCAAATAAATCTGTGAAGTCAAGGGCAGGAGAAAACACAACCTATTTTTCTCCTATGTATTTCAGAGTTATCAGTCTTATACCCAAGTCTTTAATCCATTTTGAGTTAATTTTTTTGTATTGTAGGAATAATTTAGATTAATCCATTTTTATTTTGTTTCTTCCTTCTTCTTCTTCTTCTTCTTCTTCTTCTTCTTCTTCTTCTTCTTCTTCTTCTTCTTCTTCTTCTTCTTCTTCTTCTTCTTCTTCTTCTTCTTCTTCTTCTTCTTCTTCTTCTTCTTCTTCTTCTTCTTCTTCTTCTTCTTCTTCTTCTTCTTCTTCTTCTTCTTCTTCTTCTTCTTCTTCTTCTTCTTCTTCTTCTTCTTCTTCTTCTTCTTCTTCTTCTTCTTCTTCTTTTCTTTGCATACTACCATGCTGGTCTCCCAAGACAATTTGTTAAAAAAGAATTTCTTTTCCCCAATTTTTTTTCTTTCTGGGTTACACCCGGCATTGCTCAGGGGTACTCCTGGCTCATGCACTCAGGAACTACTTCTGGCGGTTCTCAAAGGATCATCTGGGATGCTGGGAATTGAACCCAGGTCAGCCACGTGCCAGACAAATGCCCTACCCACTATGCTACTGCTTCAGCCTTTTCCCAAAATTTTGACTCTTTTGTAATAACTTATATTTCTGTGTTGATGTGGTTTATTTCTGAGTTCTCTGTTTTATTTTATTGGTCTTCCTTAGTTCCAGAACAACTCTATGTGATTTTCATTGATTTGTTCATGTTTTAATAGTGACTTAAAATTTAGGGTCTTTTTGTGTGGTGTTGAATTTATTCACTTTATAATAGAAACATCTTTAACAACTTAGTATCAATGGCTTTTTAAAATTATTTTTGATCATAGATTCATGTAAAGCGTCATATAGCACATATAGATGCTCATAAACTAAACAATGGGCATTGAAGATTTGCAGTATGTTAAGGTCAAGTATGACTTGTAGCAGACATACTTCACTGACAGTAGATATCAGTAGAGGATGTGGCTAAGCAGGTGTGAACATAAAAGCATTTCGGAACCCTGTGCTTTCTGTTCACGTTTTCAACAAATCTATTTTTTTATTAAAAATATATTTAAACTTGAGGCTGGAGCAATAGCACAGCGGGTAGGGCATTTGCCTTGCACGAAACCAACTCAGATTCGATTCCCAGCATTCCATATGATCCCACAAACAGCACTGCCAGGAATAATTCCTGAGTGTAGAGCCAGGAGTGATCTCTGATTCTGCACTCAGAATCGACAGGTGTGACCCCCAAAAAATATTTAAACAATCTAATAAAATATATCTAGGAGATAATTCATAACAATTTTCCAAACACAATTAAAATATGTTGAAAATTGTTTGTGCAACAAAAATGGATCAGTGTTTAAAAGTTATAACTTCACTTCCATGTTGCTTTAGTGAACTACCATTCACATCTTTCTCGAACTCCTTCCTTCCTTCTCTCACTTCCTCTTTCACTTCTGTCTTTTTATATTCCAAAACTTTTTTCATGTTGTAAGCAATAGAAACTTATATTTAGATAACTTAAACCATTAAGTACATATGACATATGATACACATTCCTGGGAGAAATCAGCTAGTAAAGCATAACATCTCTATAAGTCATCATTTTCTTGAGCTCAAGCAAAACTGGATCTAAATTCAGAAAAACATAAAAAATAAAACCAGAGTCCTAGCTCTGCTGATGACCAGTCTCATGATTTAAATTCTTTGTTGCTATCTTCTCCTTCAGGCAATATTGCCTCCTACTTTTTGGTCTATATTTATATTAACCAAAATAAAATCCAGTTTTATCTAATAATCAATATAAAATTAAAACATGACACTGGTTACTATTATCACAGCTTCCATACTTGTCTAAATAATGTATAAAAACCTGCATCATATGGCATATTTATTTGGCCTGCTTATGATTAAACAAGTGCTATTCCTCTAAAATCCCTGATGGGTTCAAGATTCCAGATTCTGTAAAGTTCATATCTGCTAGTTTACTCTTTAAACTTATCTGCAAACACTCTTTCACACAAAACATCTGCCAAGGTGTTTCCTAGTTTTAAGTTTGAAGAGAGATTTTTAATGCACAAGGCATATGGTTTCTGTGGTAGTTATATCAATGGTTTTATGTAGTGAGACTTATGAATACCTTTATTATTTTTAATTTTATATGAACATTAGAAATTTGTTACTTAGTTACATTAATTTTTGAATTGTGCCTTATATTTCAAAATATCTTCATAGGACATGTGCCACTTAGGATAATGGTCTGCATTCACTTTATTTATTTACATATATGAGTGCATATACTCACATAGAATGAAGTAAGTGTATTGTGTATGTTGGTGTGTGTGTCTGTGTGTGTGAGATTGTGTTACAATACTAAAGACTGCATGATAAACTTTATTGCTTATAACACGAAACCTAGAAAAGGAATGACTTATGGGAAAGCTTCACAGTAGCATGCAAAAAAATAAAAACAGCAATAATAAATTAATCTAGATTATTTTCCTTCCATACACAAAAATCAACTCAAATGGATTAAATACTTGAATCTGAGGCTGATAACTCTGAATTCTTTCTGTCAGCATAGTACATAGTGATCCACAAATTAAATATTAATACATTATATAATAAAAATGGTCACAGAGGCAGAAATAGTGGCATTAGAATTGGACTTAATAATAATAACTGATGCACATGTAGATTTCTATGTTTTTGGTCACAAGAGCTTCTTAACAACTTAAAAATCTATTGATAATGTAAAAGCAAGGATTTATCCTTTAAATTGATGTATATAAAGGATTGGTGAACAACTGGAAGAATAATATAAAGGAACACCATTAGGTTTACTTATATTTTTCTTTTAAAATCATTTATTTGCATAATCTATTAAATCTTCTTTGGATGTCTACCTCATAAAGAAAATAAGAGTCTCCAGACCCCGGGGGAATTTCTGTCCTAGGAAGAAGTCATTATGAGAGATTATTTCATAAACACTGAAATGGATGAAAATATTAAAAACATACAAGGACTTCCAAATTTCAAATGGTTCTTGGGTAAGAATTTTTCCCAAGTATTTAGTGCCTTTATATCAATTTTTTTTGTTAATCTATTTCACTAATCTAATCTAGTCTCTTTTCTACACACCTACTATAAGTACACACACCCAGGACACTTGAGTTCAAATCAAGACTCGATGGGAAAGATGGTTAATTAGCAGAACTTTTTCACTTATACAGGGAAGAAGTAAATATGAAAAAAACATATAGTCACAATAGAAATTTAAAAATAACTGTAGAACATATATCAAGAGATATTGTTTTCATTTACATTGGAGAATAGAGGGAGCGAAGCTGGGAGTGAGGAAAAGAGTATAAAGTTTTTCTGCCTAATTATAGAAACCTAAGAAGTAAAGTCTATAAAAAGTATAATTAATACTAATCACTAATAAGGACACAAAAGTAAGTGTGCATGCACTGTGAAGTACAAGTGAGTCAGGAGTATTAGAATACTGGAATGTTAAAATGTTCAGAAGAGTCATTGAATAGAAGTATGAAAAAAATACCTTCAAGTCTAATTGTTAAAATTCCTAAATGCCAAGCTCAGGAGTTTATTATAATTAGTGTTTCATTATAAAATTCAAAAAAAATATTATTAAAAACATATTTAACAATTTTTGACAATACAGAAGATAAATGAGAAGCAGTAGATACAGAGGCTGAGAATGTGTAGACTAAGTAGGACTGAGTATGCCTTGGTACTGACATGGAGGTAAAGAGGAGGGAGCAACAGGACTAGAAAGGATGGGACTTGAAGATAAAAGAGGAAAAGAGCATAGACAAGTTCAGGTTTCTATAGAGTGTGTGTGAAGCCATTACACTAAAATAAATACCCTGGATCTAAGAGCAAGAAGAGAAAAATAATGAGTGTATAGGATTTTGTCAGGTTGCTTTGAAGCATACTTAGAAAGCTCAGACAATAAGGAGCATTAAGAAATAAAGAAAAGAACAAAATTGTTAAGATCCATAAGAAAAGGGAATGGTTGTCTGTCATAAAAAAATAGAAAGAGTATATTTGTTTCATAGCACTAATGTTCCTCCACGTGGAGACAGTTTGTGTGTTACTTCTTTCATGATTCTAATGTTTTCTTTTCTAACCATATATTTATTGCCATTACATTATAAAAGAACAGAAAGCATAATTTGGGAATATTAACAATCAATTACGAATATGTAATCAGGGGCTGGAGCGATAGCACTGTGGGTAGGGCGTTTGCCTTGCACGTGGCCAACCCAGGTTTGATTCCCAGCATCCCATATGGTCCCCCAGGCACTGCCAGGAGAAATTCCTGAGCATAAAGCCAGGAGTAACCCCTGAGCATTGCCGAGTGTTACCAAAAAAAGCAAAAAATAATAATAAAAAATAAAATAAAATAAAATCAGTAAAAAAATATGTGATCAAAGAACAGATCTAAATCAAAGGAACTTTCAATAGAAAGGATTGGGTATGTGTATCTCTCTTCTCTTGACTCAACTTCAGTTGGCTTCATATAGAAATGTTACAACTTCAGTTGACAAATGTATATTGATATTCATTTCATGTGTAAATAAACATAAATATGATATGAAGTTGCTAAAAGAATTTCACTATATGCATCTAAAATGAATAAATTCATATGCTTATTTCAATGAAAATCTACATTTCAAAATGTAACAGCCAGGGAAACTGACAGCTACCCAAAGACATTTGCATCCTAAGTAGTAGAACCTATAAATATGTTAGCAATATGTTAGGTTACAGAGTAATTGGGGAAGGTGGGTTATAGCGACATATGGAAGTAAATTAGTTGGTGAAAGAGCTTGAGTTGAAGCTATGAAGGTAGTTTCAATGAAATAGAAGTTACAAGTGAATGTGGGGGATCAGAATGATTCCAATATTCATCCACTGCTGTTCTAGGTCCCTTCTCTATTCCCTCTATTTCTCAATTTCTGCCCCAACTCTTGCTTGGTAACCTCAGTTTTGTTGTCTTGTCAAAATATAAATTTGTTTTCACTGGACATTTTTTACTTACTTGCTTTATTTTTTTGTACACTACATACAAGTTTACAAAAATATCATTTATTAATTATTTTCTTTTTTTTTGAATCACCATGAGATAAAGTTATAAAGCTTTCATGTTTGAGCTCCGGACATACAATGATTGATCACCCATCCCTCCAACAGTGAACATTTTCCACCACCAAAATCCCCGATACCTACCCATTCCAACACTTCCCCTGTCTGTGTGGCAAACAATTTCCACAATACTCTCTCTACTTTGATTACATTCAATATTTCGGCACCAGTTCCACCATTATTATTTGAAATTTTCCCACCACCACTTGAACCTACCAATGCTAGAAAATTTATTTTGTATTGTTTGTTATGAATAGCATGAAATGTTGTGCAGACATGAAAGTGGCCACACGCTCCTGGAATTCCAAACTTTTAGATAATTAGGGTCTGGAGAGATCTCTGCAGAGAGCTGCTTGGTTCCGAGATTCTTTTGTGCATCTTTGGATCGTGGCCGTTAAGGAGCTTAAATAGCAGCCGAGGCAGTTGGTGGACGTCATCAGGCTCCTATCAGTGTCGGGGGACAAGAGGTACCAGCTCATTCCCTATCCTATGAGGCCTGGAGTTTGCCTTTACTGCTCCAGTGTACCTGGGCTTCTTATTGGGTTCTGGAAGATGGCGACTGCCCGGATTCCTAGAGGAGGGACAGCACCTGTTTCCATGTGGAGTAGCCCAGTGAAAGCAGCCTGGTTCAAAATCCGGAGGCATTTCTGCAATGAGCTGCTTGGTTAAAGATTCTTTTGTTTCATTTGTCTTTCTTCTTCTGACATAATTGCTTTAACACAATACCCTTGATCTATTCATCTTGCAAGAAAATGCAATATTTCAGTTTTTCTTACAGCTCATTGACAGTCATTATGTACACATAAGACAGTTTCTTTATCTACGCATCCCTTGTTGGGTAGTTGGATTATTTCTAGACTTATTTTATCTTCAATAACACTGCCATGAGTATCAGTTCACATGATTATATTGAATTAATGATTTACATTGGGAAAGATATCAAAAAGAAGTATTTATGGATCTTAGAGTAGTTCTGTTTTTTAAAATTTTTAGTTATCTCCAATGTTTTACCTGAAGACTAATCAGCTAATAATAGTTCTAATGATAGTGAATGTTTTTGTATTTTTATCACATATCCACAGGACTGGATTTTTCTGGGTTTGGGGGGGAATATAGTCATTGCAGTGGAGTAATATTGTTTTTTTTATGAATTTTAGCAAATTACATAATAAAAATATGTTCACAAGTGGTAAGATTTTCCAATAAAAATATATCACTTTTCATTTGATTATCCTTTGCCTATTGACACAGAATTACTAATCTCTAAGTTCTAGATATAATCTTAAAGTAAATACTATGCAACTTTGCATCTACTCAACCAAACCCTATTCCCTACATATTGACTACTGGTGAATGAAAGTATCTATCTTCTGCTCTGATGCTGATGAATGATAAGTTGTTCATCAGTAGAGAGTATCTAAATTGCCCAAATTAGCCTGAACTCCAGATTTTCATAGCTTTAGTATTCCTGTGTCCTGTTTTATGTATAGCAAAACATTAAATCTATCTAATTGTTTCTAATAAATAGAAAATGGTAAAAGTAATGGAACATCAATTCTTACTCTGAAAATAATCAGCTGCCATGTTTAAAAGTTCAAATGGCAAATAATTAGTGTTTCTGAGAAATAATGTGAACTTGAGGCTTATTAAAATTTGTTAATAATCTTCTAAGATCTTTCCCCATCAAATCTTGAGATGACTTCACTAATAGCTAGCCCTTTGATTGCACCTTCATGAGAAGTCTTGCACAGACTGGTCTAGCTTTTCCTGAATCCACAGAAAATGTAAGAACACACCCACTGTTTAAAACTATATAGATGTCCCTATTATATATGATGTGTGAGGCTCATGAGGCTTGTGAGGCTCATCTGAACGTGTGGAGAGGGGCTTTGAGCATGGTTGGCTAAGGCTCCAGAGACATCTTATAGCCTACTTCTCCCTCTGGGACAACCATCAGGGTACCGAGAGTTTCTGCCCACATGGGAGAGCCTGGCAAGTTCCCTGTGGCATATTCACATTCCATAACCAGTAACAATGCTGGGTCTCATTCTCCTGACCCAGAAAGAGCCTTCAATGTGGCATCCTTGGGAAGGACGAGTAAGGAGAGGTTTCTAAAATCTCAGGGCTAGATGAATGGAGATGTTACTGAGACTGCTTGAGAAATTCAATGATCAACGGGATGATGATGATGATGATGATGATTATATGTGATGCAGTTATAGAACAGTAATACATAAAATACATGACTCCTAATGTTATTCCATACATAAAAGTTCAGGCGTCATTTGAAACATCAATATTTTTATTATTTTCTATGTTAAAAAGAAATCTGTTTCCTTGGATGAGGACATAGCTTGAGATAGATCATCATCTATCAATAGTTAAGAGTTCAAATCCCAGAGTCTCAGTGGAGTCTGTGGGGTCCTGTAGTCCTAATTGTGACTCTGCCTGGTAAGGAAGGGGTCTCACTGCCTGTTCCAACTACTTTGGGATGGTCCCCTATGAAAAATATCAAATTCATAAATATACATATATACATAATTTATTATCTTTCATTTTCCCCATACATTTTCAGCAAGGGTATTGGGGGGTGAAGGAAATAACAACTCAATAGAATGTGGAAGTAAAGAAATAAATGATGTAGAGGTAGTGTTATTAAACTAAATGGGAGTGGGCTGTGGAGAACACTTTCCCCCCTATAAGACCTTGGAAAACAAAGAAGCAAACTGCCTAATGTGGATGCAATTGCTTAAAATAGAATTTTATTCTATTTACTTTGCATTTGGTGGCTATACTTGATGGTGTTCAGGGCTGAATCTTGGTGGTGCTCAGGGGACCATGTGTTACACTGGAATCAAACCAGGGTCAGCTGCATGCAAGGAAAGTTTCTTATCCCGTTTACCATATCAGGCCTTAAAAATTATTTTTACAGAAAATTTTAAGTGTTCATCATGATACATTAAATTACATGCTTGCATTCACAGGATTAAAAGGTTTGACTCCTAAGAATTTGTTCATATTGTTGACAGTTATTTAATATTGAATCTTGATGTTTTAGTCACTCCTACTCTTATTTTGATAAGTTTTGATGTCTTACACATATGTGAGTATGGTTAAGGTCAAGTAAGTGATTTTAAGTAACATTGTATAAAGATTTTTGAACAGCATATCAAAGGTTAATTTAAGGAACCTCATATTTACTTACAGGTTACTTTAAGGAAAACTTCACCAATGTAGTAAAAGTTCTATAAATAGATATTTCCCATAAATACATGCTTATAGGAATAAGCTAGCTGAAGACTAAAAAAAAAGCCCTCAAACTACAAAGGGTCAAAATATGACCTTTACTACTTTAACATGACTTTGGAAAAAATCAATATTTTTCATTTTCTTTACTTGAAAGAAAAGTGCTACGTTAATACCCAGAGACTGCTGTCTGGATTTATTACTGTTGTTGAATTCCTAAAGTACACTTTGAAATTAATAATTTATAAAACATAGTCATTTTAGGGCTATTTATTTTTAAGCAAGGAAAATGAAAACGATTAGATATTTTTGATTAAGAACTGTGCTAAAGCTAGAGAATAAATAACATTTAATAATTATGGTAAGGAAACCAATATATATTATACTCACTTGTTATTGAATCATTGACTTTATTTGATAAATTAACAGATATTTAAGAACAATTAGACTTTGGCTAGAGAAGAAGTACAGTGGATAAAGAGCTTGTCTTGTGTCTGACTCACCACAGTGAAATCTCTAGCACTGCATGTGAACCCCTGAGCACTACGAGGAGTGATCTGTGAGCACAGAGTCCTGAGTAAGCCCTAGGCACCAACGGGTATGAAACAGACAACAGTTAGCCTTAACCCATAGTATAAAGGTCTTTAGGAAAAATATTCCAAATTTAGACAAATTGATGTACAAATGAATATATCTATTTACCTACCAACTCACCTATCTTTCTAAGACCTTTGTATCTAATGCCATTCTGAGTCTTCTTTCTAAATTAAATAAGAAATGAACATTGATTAGTCTGAAGACTTTTAATTATTATTCTATGAAACAAAATGCTATGCAAATGCTAAGTATAATGAAATGCTATGCAAATGATATTATCAATTTTTAAACTACTTCATTAGCATTAATGACACATATAGGGTGAGGCTGATGTATAAAATAATATCAACTCAAGGATCATTTTCTTAAAATGTGTCAACTTTTATGTAAATATTCTGGACAATAATGAGCAAGCATTTGTTCCTTGTATAGCCTAGATATGTCAAAATATAGAAATTCTAAGGAAATTATAAATATAACAGCAATAAAATAGAAGTATTATAATTAGTAGTTGAGTCATATTCTCTAAATAGTATATTAATATGCTTAGTAATGTGAGCTTTTTCTTATTTTGGCAGAAATTATACATATATTTTCATATGCCTTCTTGAGTCTGTCTGCAACCTACGTCCTAATGATGTAATAAACTTGTATTTCAATAGTGCAGAAAAAAAGTGGGTTTACTCATATATTTGAATCTAAAAAAAAACCAGGGAAATACAAGTTAGTAACAAATATTGCTTAATAATAAAATGTAAGTATTCAGTTAATATGAATTCATTTCCATCACCTACCACTTGAGGACCTAAAATGTCCCATAAAACCAAGACTGAGAGTATTTAAATACCGTTTTTAGTACTTTTTCATAATCCTGAGTTGTAGGTAACTTGCTATTTTTTAAATATCTGGAAATTAGTGACCATTATAAATATGATCTTGGGATTGCAGGTGTCCTCCCTGGGCATTCTGAGGGCATCAGGACTACAGCCAGTGATGCTTAAGAGGTCACGTGATGGTAAACCTGGTGACAACCTGGGAACCTGTGAATAAAAAGCATGAGCTCTAAATGTTTAAACTATCTCCCTAGCTGCATGAAACAGTGTCTTTTATCTTGTGACTTAGTATAATTAAGTATGCATCTAAACACTGCAGAGATCAACCTCAAATTCTATGCCAAAACAACAAATTATACTATCAAAAACCATATAACTCTCTAAAATGTTACTTTGTATGTGACCTCAGCAACTGATATTTTTGTTACTTTATCCATCTCCTAATAGTAAATGTTGTGAAGAAAGAAAAACAAGGACAAAGGGAAAGGGAAAGGGAAAGGGAAAGGAAGAATCAGGGTAGGGAGAAGGGTGGAAGGGGAAAAGGGGAAAAAAAGGTGAGGGGGTAAGAAACACTATTAAATTTAACTGATAGCATATTAGACTATTCATAAAAATTATTTTTAGCTTTAAGAATATTGGTTTAGCTTTTGCATTTCACAGATGAGAAATCCATGTTCACAATGCCTGCATCTCTATGAAAGCTCACAAATACATTTCTGACTTCAAGGAATTCCCATTTCAGGTTGTTCCTTCTTCTCTACACCCCATTTTTCAAAGAATAAACTGCTTTGAGGGTAGAACACAGTGATGGGGTCAAAATACAATGAATGACTTTTTGCCATTATGTGTGGATTCCCACCTCAGAGATGCTGCAGATGTCTTAATGTAGTTGCAACCTTAAATATGTGTGAAGTCTGACAAAACCCAGGTGCATGAAACTTTGTGACCTGGAACTTTGAATTCAATGGGACCAGGAGCAGAGATCCTCTACCGTTTCCCCCTGTATCTGTCTCTGGCAACACAGGAGTCATTCCCATAAGCCACATCCTGCCTGCACCAGATAGTCTTGTCATCAGCCACCATCCAGATCGCATGGCTTTTTCTCCTGGAAGGGAGCAACATAAAGCCTGCCATAGCCATGCCACCAAATCACACGCCAAGCTGTTTCAATCAGGGTGCCAAAGAGGGGGGCTGGTGAGAGCCTTCCCCACACCAAGGGGCCCATCCCCAGCAGCTGAAAACCACCACAACCCAACCACCACCATGCTCAAGGCTTTTCTCCACATACTGGGGTCGAGCCACATGCACAAGTGAACCTATTCATGGACACATCATAAGACACTCACACTCCCTACCCATTATCCAAGAGTAACACACCACATTTGATGGGATTCAAATAGTAGGCAACCGATCATAGAGGGAAATATATATATGTATATATATGCATATTTTCAGATATGTTTATGAGAGCTCACATCATTCAACCTTTAGCAACATGTTTGTGATATCCTAAAAGAATGTCTTAGTGGCTCCTGACAAAATAGAACAATCTTCACACTGTTTCCTCTATGAATACTTTTTTGTAGCATTTTCTGCGGTTTTACATAACAAACAATACAAAATAGATTATTTTGGTTCTGCTTTGGGACAGGGATTGGGGCTTGGGATGGAAACATCCCAAACATGGTGATGGGAAGGTGCAATTGTGGTCAGATTTGTGTTTGAATATAAAATGTAATAAACATGTGAATTATCTTATATAATAAAAAATTTAAAAAATAAGATAAATTACAGTTGGCTACTTATTAAAAATGTATGCATATTTGTTCATACTTTAATCAAAATTAAATGTGAAAAATATTTTCAAACTTTATACTCATATGTTTTATATTTTAAACTAAGCCTGTGATTATTAAAAAATATTAAATTACCTCCAATTGCCTACAAAAGATAAAGGGTCACTTGAGAGAATTACCTGTATAATTTATGTAAGAATATTATTTTTTATCTTAAGATTAAATTTATGGTAAACAATATACTGTTCCCCATTTATTCTTTTAATTCTCTATATTCTGCATTTAATGTGCAGATTTTTTAAAATATTAGATAATTAAGAGAGATTCACATGTGCAAAATAAAATCAATTCAACATGAAGACACATAGATAATTTTGTTGAAATATTTTGATTTAAATAATTTTATCAACATTGATTTGAATGGTAATATTAAGCATATATGCAGAGCGGGCAGGACATTTGCCTTGCACGCAACTGACCATATTCGATTTCTCCATCCCTCTTGGAGAGCCCAGCAAGCTACTGAGAGTTTTCTGCGCACACAGCAGAGCCCCGCAAGCTCTCTGTGGTATATTCGATATGCCAAAAACAGTGACAACAAGTCTCACCCTGGAGACGTTACTAGTGCCCACTCAAGCAAATCAATGAGCAATGGGATGACAGTGATGATGACAGTTATATTAAGCATACAAATATTTTTAATTATGCAAAAATTTTATAGGTTAAAAGTCCACAAAATATACACATATATAAGTTTCATAAAATTCATTAAACTATTAAACTTACCTTATTCTAAAAGTTTTTGATTTTATGAAGTTTTATAAGTACTGTAGCACTAGCACTGTCCTCCCGTTGTTCATCAATTTTTTCTAGCGGGCACCAGTAACGTCTCCAATGTGAGACTGGTTGTTACTGTTTTTGGCATATCCAATATGCCACGGGTAGCTTGTCGGGCTCTGCCATGCTGGTGGGATACTCTCGGTAGCTTGCTGGGCTCCCCAAGAGGGTTGGAGGAATCGATCCCAGGTCAGGCACATGCGAGGCAAATGCTCTACCCGCTGTGCTATCACTCTAGCCAAAGTTTCTAAAACAGTCCAAATTTATAAAAAATGTCTATTGAAACTTACTAGAAATATGTGGCCAAAGAAAGAGAAGTGCTTGCTTCAGAGAGAACACAGTCTTCTCCAGAGTGGAAAAATATCAAAGAAACATCACAGACAAGTGAGAGAGATGCAAATTTAAGGGAGAGCACAAAGTTGTAGCCCCCCAAAAGTATATATTAAGCATATATATCAAAATGTCATTTTTTTGCAACAGTCACACCTAATTTTGATATTTAATCAAGCTGAAATAAATTTCTGCAACTAAAATAACTATGATCCCTTCAGCTTAATTTTATTTCATGACATTAATTTTATTTATTTATTTTTTATTTTTTTAAAATTTATTTATTTTTAATTAGAGAATCACCGTGAGGGTACAGTTACAGATTTATACACTTTTGTGCTTATACTTCCCTCATACAAAGTTTGGGAACCCATCCCTTCACCAGTGCCCATTCTCCACCACCCGTAAACCCAGTGTCCCTCCCACCCTCCCCAATCCCATCTCCCCCCCACCCCACCCTGCCACTGTGGCAAGGCATTCCCTTCTGTTTTCTCTCTCTAATTAGCTGTTGTGGTTTGCAATAAAGGTGTTGAGTGGCCGCTGTGCTCAGTCTCTAGCCCTCATTCAGCCCGCAACTCCCTTCCCCCACATGGCCTTCGACTACAATGTAGTTGGTGATCGCTTCTCTGAGTTGACCTTTCCCCGGAACGTGAGGCTAGCCTCGAAGCCATGGAGTCAACCTCCTGGTACTTATTTCTACAGTTCTTGGGTGTTAGTCTCCCACTCTGTTATTCTATATACCATAGATGAGTGCAATCTTTCTATGTCTGTCTCTCTCTTTCTGACTCATTTCACTCAGCATGAAACTTTTCATGCCCATCCACTTAACTACAAAATTCTTGACCTCCTTTTTTCTAACAGCTGCATAGTATTCCATTGTATAGATGTACCAAAGTTTCCTCAACCAGTCATCCGTTCTGGGGCATTCGGGTTTTTTCCAGATTCTGGCTATTGTAAACAGTGCTGCGATGAACATACATGTGCAGATGTTGTTTCGATTGTACTTTTTTGCCTCTCTGGGATATATTCCCAGCAGTGGTATTGCTGGGTCAAATGGGAATTCAATATCTAATTTTTTGAGAGTCGTCCAAATTGTTTTCCAGAAGGGCTGAACCAGTCGGCATTCCCACCAGCAGTGAAGAAGGGTCCCTTTCTCCCCACATCCTCTCCAACAGCGGTTGCTTTTGTTCTTTTGGATGTGTGCTAGTCTCTGTGGTGTGAGGTGGTATCTCATGGTTGTTTTGATCTGCATCTCTCTGATGATTAGTGATGTAGAGCACTTTTTCATGTGCCTTTTGGCCATTCGTATTTCTTCCTTGGTAAAGTTTCTGTTCATTTCTTTGCCCCATTTTTTGATGGGGTTGGATGTTTTCTTCTTGTAGAGCTCAACCAGTGCTTTATATACCATTGATATCAACCCCTTATCTGATGGGTATTGTGTAAATATCCTTTCCCATTCTGTGGATAGTCTTTGGATTCTGGTCACTGTATCTCTTGCGGTGCAGAAGCTTTTTAGTTTAATGTAGTCCCATTTGTTGATCTCTGTTTTTACTAGATTGCTTAGTTCCGTGTCACCTTTGAAGATACCTTTATCTTCAATATCGTGGAGGGTTTCGCCGACCTTGTCTTCAATGTACCTTATGGTTTGTGGTCTAATGTTGAGGTCTTTAATCCATTTTGATCTGACTTTTGTGCATGGTGTCAGGTCAAGGTCTAAACCCATTTTTTTGCATGTGGTTGTCCAGTTGTGCCAGCACCATTTGTTAAAGAGGCTTTCCTTGCTCCACTTCACATCTCTTGCTCCCTTATCAAAGATTAGATGGTCATACATTTGGGGTTGTGTGTAGGGATATTCCACCCTGTTCCATTGGTCTATGGCTCTGCCTTTGTTCCAGTACCATGCTGTTTTAATTGTTACTGCTTTGTAGTAAAGTTTGAGGTTGGGGATGGTGATGCCTCCCATCATCTTTTTCCCAAGAATTGTTTTAGCTATCCTTGGACGTTTGTTATTCCATATGAATTTTAGGATTGCTTGATTCATGACATTAATTTTATAAAAAAAATAGGGATAAGAGGACAAAAAATCTTTTGAAAGAAGTAGATTGCTATAAATTATAATAGGTATGTTGCATCATTGATAAAACATAGACAAGAATTTTGGTCTATGGCTATACTAACTATAACTATTACAGCTGATTGAAAACAAAAGACTATAATTTTTTTCTATGCTGAATTCATTTAATGTAATTTGGAGTATTATATGTGAAACTATATATTGTAAATATAAATTTATATATATAATGTATTTGAGTAATTATATATAATTGTTATAAATTTATGTTACATATAAATTTATATAAAGTATATATAATGTCCTTAAAAATTATTCACACTAAGGCCAAAATTTGAAGAATTGCATGAATATATTAGAAATTGACCAATGTTTCTCATATCATATACTTAACTTCCAAAAGGGTAAAATAGCAATTTACATAAATCAGAAATTAAAAATTACGTAAAATTACAAATTAGATAAATTGCTTATTCATTTACCCCTATTATATTATTTTATTTTCTCTATGTATGTATATATAAACATGTAATACATATAATGCATATAGCTAAGTAGATGCATATATAAATATATAGTCACATGCTTTTATTTTTTAAATTTTTTTATTTTATAAGCTAGTTCACAATATTTAATTATATTTAATATTCAAACACCCATCTCACCACCATTATACCTTCCCACCACCAAATTCGTGATGTTCCATCCCACGCCCCAAAATCTGTCCCAAAACATAACCAAAATAATATATTTCATATTGTCTGTTATGAAGAAATGCTGAAAATATTTACAAAACAAGTGTTCATATAGGAAACAGTGTGAACATTGTTCTATTTTGGTATGAGCCACTAAGACATTCTATAGGGTATCACTAACATGTTGTTAAAGTTTGGGTGATGCAAGCTTTGGTATATATATATATATATATATATATGAAAATATGTATATATGCATATAAATATATATTTCCCTCTATGATTTGTTGCCGACTATATGAACCCCATCAAAATGTGTTGTGGTAATTATGGAGAACAGGTAGGGAGTGTCTTATGATGTTTCGTACAGCTGCAAAAGCGGCCATGTGGTCCAGGAATGTGTTTACTCAGATGTGAGGCTCAGCTGAGCTTGTGGGGAGAGACCTTGAGTGTGGCAGCAGTTGGGTTCTGGAGTTATTGGCTGCCAGAGCTGGGTTACTTGGGGTGGGGAGGGCTCTCATCCACTCCCCTCTGGGGCACCCCGTGTGAAACAGCCTGCCTCGGTGTCCGGTGGCATGGTTATGGGGCCCTCATGTTATGCTCCTTTCCGGGAGAAGCAGCCATGGGATTTGGTGGTGGCCAATGACAAGATGACAAGATGATAAGAAATAGCACCAGCAGAAGGTGGCTTATGGGAACGATCCCCTGGGATGCTGGAGATGGGGAAGGAGGCAGAGAATCTCCGCTCCAGGTTCCGTTGAACCCAGAGTCCATATATAAATATATAGTCACATGCTTTTAAAAAGTATTTAAATATATTCTTCAAAATTAGACCAAAATTTACATGGAACTTTAATCAAAGTATTTTAATTGTCAATTGATAGTAAATAAAGCGAGAAACAAAATATTTTAGCATAACAGAATGTTTATTTTTATTAGTTCATAAAGAGTATAGAAAGCTTTTATACTTTCTATAAAAATGACATACCAGGTATTTCTATTTGATACAAATTGAATGGAAAGCTTGATACAAATCTCTAATATTAACTCACTTCATGAATTACTACATAATTATTTTGTCATCATGAAACTATGCTTCAGTTGCTTTTGTATTAAGTTAATTTGCAGAATTGGAAAAATCAATGATTTTAGAGAGCATATCAATAATCAAATCAAAGACAATAATTCATAAAAAGTAGTGTATACATCATCAAAATAAGACAGTTTCTCTGTTTCTCTTGTGTTTCTGGGCCAACATCTCCCAGTGCTCAACAACTATACAGACCTCTCTCTCTCCTCTCTCTCTCTCTCTCTCTCTCTCCTCTCTCTCTCTCTTTCTCTCTCTTTCTCTCTCTCTTCTCTTTCTCTCTTACTCTCTTTCTCTCTCTTAATTGAATCACCATGAAATGTACAGTTAACAAAGTTCCAACATCCAGTTTTTCATCAATCAGTGCATCTTTCCAGTCACCAGTGTCCCCATTTTCCCACCCACCCATCTTCCCCACTCCTCTTCTGCAGCCAACATCTAAGACAGACAGTTCTGTCTCCCTCTCTCTCCTCTCCCTCCTCTCTCTCTCTCTCTCTCTCTCTCTCTCTCTCTCTCTCTCTCTCTCTCACTCTCTCTCAAGGGCATTGCGCATATCATTTACCTCCTCTCAGTACCCAGTTTGTGCCCACAGCGATCATTCTCTTTAGCTAAAGAGTCCCTTTAAGTTTTATAAAACATTAGAGAAAAAAGTCCCCTAATAACAAAAACATTTATTAACTTATAGAATTCTATCTCTTTAACTGGTTTCTCTCAATTTTTGTGTTTTAGTTACCGTGGGGTTATTTTTTTGATTGTTTTGCTTTTGTTTCTGATTACAAAATAATTACCCTTACAAATTTATCAAAGTGTCAATTACCTAAAGTGATCTAAGAATATCAAAATAGTGTTAATAGGCCTAATAAATAAAAAATATATATAGAAAGTGATCAAATTAATGTTGATAAATGATGTAAACTCTTGCCATCAGTGACAACATTTGAGATTTATACATATAAACTTCCTTTTATCTTAAAGAATATATAAAAAATTGCCTTTTCAGGTAAGCCTTACAATTATATATTTTTTAATTTTATTGAATATGGATTAACTGATCACCAAAACATCAAGGACTTCATACAGCAAATTTAGACCTGTCTCCAAAATCATAGGTTCTTACCAGAGGAGATGTGTTGACATTTTCAATATGTGGTTTTAAATATATCTAGTAGTTCCTTTTTTATATTGTTATAATATGTGTTTGTGTTATAATATGTATTTGTCCTCCTAATAATTTCATTTAGTATAATGCACTCAATTTTCACCCCTATTGTTACAAAAGGGAGCTTCTTTCTATGTTTTGGCTGAACAATATTTTTTTGTGCATAGTGCCACAGCTTTGTTTACATGTTATTGTTGTCAGATACTGTCTCAGATATTGTAAATATGCTGCAATGAATATGAGGTAGATATATCTTCAGAGTTAGACAGCTTATTAATGGATTACTTCTCACTCTCACAAACATCAATGCGTTTATTGTTGACTCCATGTGTTGTATATGTTATATAAATTTTTAACAATACAGATGCATATTTATATAATTTTATACATAAACATGCTCATCATTTGTTTCAATGTGGTATGAACACAGCTTCACCTGGTAACAAACACCATTCAGTTTAAGATCATTATCAAATAGCAAACAGATGATAAGGATTTCAGAGTTTCTATTTCCAGAAGGAGAAAAGTCTCTAGTAAATCAATGAAGCTAAATCTGGAACAATGCAATAACCAAGTTATTTTGGTGATTTTAAATGGCAGCCAAAAACAAAAGAGCCTTCTTTAGATACTGCCATACAAACAAAAGCTTCTCTACAATTGTTGAAGCTTAGCTTGGGAAAAGCTGAACAGCAGGAGTGTTAGAATCACAGCAGGAGATTCAACTCAGTCCAATTTATCCTGTTGCTTTAAAAATGGCATTGATCTTATGTAGCAGATGTGATTCCTGGTTATTCAGGGCTCATCCACAATCAAAAGCTTCCTTGACCTAAATGAAAACTTTACCTTTCCACATGGGAAGTCCTATTGTGATTGATCCAGCCTATCCTACTGATGCATCCTCTAGTTCTCTCTCCCTTTTTCTGCTACCTCCACTCCCACTGGTTTTTTGTATGGTTTGTTTTAATTTTTTCTAGAAACATTCAGCATCTTCAGTGTCCTCTTTTCATCATGTATGGAAACTGGCAGTTTTACCAGGAAGAGATTACCTAACTCTATTTTATCTAGCATTTGAAAGAAAGAAATGTAGCAGAGACAAAACTTCACAATTCACTGATTTACTGATGCACAATTTTAAATTAGTAAGTTTAACTTCAAAAATACTGCAGAGAATACATAAGTTAAAATGTTACTTCTTATTTCATTTGAAAAATGTTCTCTTACTTCCACACTCCACCCCCACGCCTGCCTCTTTATTCCTAGTACCTGGCAGATTCTAACTATTTTCTAGCACTCTGTTTAACCAAAATATCACAAACCCACAGGTACATCGAAAGTGTTATTTTAGCCTTTTGCATGTAAGTGTATTAGCACTTATCTCACTCTAGCAATTGCTTGCTTGTATTTCTGCCTCCACCACATGACTTGGAGCTCCCTAAAGCACAGGGAATTTTTCTCACCTGCACAAGTGACTATTTAAGCACTTAACTGAATGAATGAATGAATGAATAAGTAAGTGAATGCTCAAATAATGATTAAGAACAGAAATTTAGTTTGTGAGTAAAAGACTATAAATATGATTATCATTATTTCCAATGTCACACATATTTATTATGAAAGCAACACATTTTATTCCCTGTAGATCAAATTTTAGTTAACACTTACACTCAAATCCTATGGGTGTTAAGCTGATTTTGAGCCTATATATTGAACAACAGCCGCATAATCCTGCCATAGTTTTCATTTCTTATCATGCACAGCCGGTAAGAATTTTGCTGTTGGGCCAGATTTTACTTTTTAAAAATAAGAAACCAAAGATTCTACATACATTATTTCATCTATTATGTGTGAGCTCATGGCCAGTGGGAAAGACATATAAGCTCTTTAAAAAACACTTCAAACATACTAGCTTTAAAATTTTCATGTTGTTTGCCAGTTTCTCTGTCATGACATGATATCTCATTGTTTTGATTTGCATCTCACTGGTAATTAATGCTGGCTGGATACATAGAGAAAGAGACTATCATTCATTGCCGGTGGGAATGCTGATTGGTCCAGACTTTTATTGCTTAGCACAATGTTGGTTCTAAAAAAGGATCCGCTAACATTATTATTATTAACTTATTTAATATATTTTAAAGCACCACTAGTTATAATGCTGATGTTACCCTCTGTCTGCATCTCTCTAGTTTAGTAATAGTCTGAGTACCTTCTTGCACCCCATCCACCACCCTTGTTAAACTATTCTGTAGATGAATTCTCAGCTTCTGTTATCCTTAGACATTTATTCTCTTACTGTTTCTTTGTTTTTGATTCTAAAACTATTTTTTATAACTTGAATGTACAGTTACTGGTGCCTGTTCAAGCAAATCGATGAGCAACGAGATGACAGTGATATAGTGATATAGTGATATATAAGTAGCTGCACAAATATTTACTTATCACATGATTTTTTACCTCGTAATTAAATACAAATTTAGAGCTTTGGCTGATTATTTTGTGAACACACCTTTAATTTTACTTCAAACTTTCTTCCAATTCTCCTATCTATATTTTCAAAATTCTTCAATTTAATTTTTAAGAACATAAAATAATTTTTTAAGAAATCCTTTCAAAAACTATACTATCTTGCCCTCTAATTTAATGTGCATTTTTATCAATTATTTTTCCATCAGTGGCATTTCACATGTTCTTAAGTATTTTTTTTTTATTTTCTGAAGTGAACCGCTGTTTTACATGTTTTTATCTCTAAATTTAACTTCATAATTTGGTTGAAGTACATCAAGTAACTTTCTACAAAAGACAACAGAAGACAATTATTTTTTAGCACATTGTATGTCTGAAAATATCTTTATTGTTACTTTAATCATAGCAAGTGTTAGAATTTTAGTTGGACATAATTTTCTGTAAAAATTTTTCAGAATTTTTTTCAGAATATGTTAGAGTACTTTAAACCATTTCTACTACTATTATCTTATTTGTTGACTATTTTTTAGAAGATTACAGATTTCTTTTTACAAATTTACAAACTTTACAAATTTTTTCTCTAAAGAAAGAGTATCTAGTTGGAAGTTTTATTTAAGGTCAGAGAAATAATATAATGAATAATGCTAGGTTCAATCACTGGCGCCACATATTGTCCCCTAAGCACAGAAAACTTTCAGTTCTATTAAAAATCTTATAAAGAAATAAGAAATACAGGACAAGAGGCAGAGAGAGTACCAGGTTTAAGCCAAAGCATAGCAGTGAGTTATCCCCAAAACAAAATAAATTACTACTACTACACAACACATAACTACAATACCAATGATATTATTGTATGTCCATAAATTAAATAGATAATAATTATTAAATCATTACTCAATTAGCTAGCACTATATTCCATTTGTAAAGGATTTTTTTCGAGACTATATTGAGAAAATCCTATAAGGTAAATGTGACACCGAAAAGACAGGTTTGAAGTAGACAAAATTTAAGTTGATTTAACTCACGATAATTAGAAGATAGGGGTCAAGGTGGCCAAACATAAAGTAATCACACTGGACTCTCTAGTTATCATAAAAACTCTGCACCAAAAATTGAATTAAATGGGGCCTTGCTGGAAAAAAAATTCATTGGAAAATCTAGCCATAGTTTTCGAAAGAAATGCACTGAAGCGCCAGGAGCTCTAACCTGAATTAAACTAAAGAACATGATCCTCCTGGAGAGGGAACAGAACTGAGCAGAGACCAACAGTCTTGAAGTATTACTAAACTGCTAATGTTGGAGCACTGTGAACCTTGCCCTGGATAAAGGAGGGTTGATTTAAAAGCCAGGTACTTCTGTCCTACAATTCTATTGAAAAGCTGATAAAGAAATAAGAAATATAGGTCAAGAGGCTGAGAGAGAGCACAAGGCTTAAGGCACTTGTCTCATACTCTGTGGACCTCAGATGACCCCTGACTTCTCTTTCAGTCCCGTAAGCAACATCAAAAGTGATATCTGAGCAAAACCTAAGCCCTGAGCACCACAGAGTGTGGCCCAAGCCTTCCTAAATACTCAATTATATAAATAAGCTTTCTTTTATTTTATATGTGATTGTTTCATTATTTTGATAACCACATATAAATCTACTAAAGTACTTCATATTTCACCTGTGGCACACTGTAGCCCCAAACAGAAATAGTTTTATAATCCTGATCCATAAATTCTTGGAAGTCAAAAGTGATAGAAATCAGTACTTCACCCCAGACTCAAAGGCATGGAGATGGAAAGACATACAAAGATCTCAGGTGTAACTGCGGGATTAAACATCAGTTCCTGAATGTCTGGCTTGTCTTGAAACAGTAACCATCTTGCAAATATAACTCAATAAAAGTACAAAAAGAGTACTACATCTCTATACCCACCCCCAAAAAGTTTTATGTTAGATTACTTGACTGCTCTTTAAGACAATTGCATTTTTTAATTTTAATTCTTATTCATTAATTTTTTATTCATTTATGGTTTGGGACCACACCTGGCTGTGCTCAGGGATCATTTCAGGCAGTGTTCAGAGAACCATATGTGTGTCAAGGATCAAATGGGAGTCAGCCAAATGCAAGGCAAACGCCCTACCAGCTGTACTATCTCTCTGGTCTGTGTTTTCAATAGGGACTTCTGAGAAGTTCTGTAAGCACAACCCACACAATGGACAAGTAGATATGAATTTACATGAAACAATATATGAAATGTGTAATTTATTTACTAGAGTTCCTCAACCTTAAGGAATTGTTTCTTAAAATTGTAACACAACAATTTTATTTAAATTTTTCCCTACTCCAAACTCACTTACGAGATTTACCATAATTTGGAAATCTGTTCTTTAAACTTCCGAAGAAAAGTTCTTCTTAATTGTTAAGATCTTTAAGCTTCTTATAAATTCACCACTTCTTTTGTTCGTTGGTTTGCTTTTTTGGGTCACAACCAACGATGCTCAGGGGTTACTCCTGGCTCGTGAACTCAGGAATTACTTCTGGCAATGATCAGGGGACCACATGGGATGCTGGGGATCGAACCAGGGTCGGCCGTATGCAAGGCAAATGCCCTACCTGCTGTACTATCACTCCAGCCCTCACCACTTTTTAATGCACATGTTTAATACTGAATTGATGCAAGTAGCATGAATTTCAAGTAATTTTAAGAACTATTTTAAAGTTCAAGAGTAGAAGTAAGTATTCATCTACAGAATCTAAGCTACTTCCTGAGAAAATCTAAACTTTAAGATTGAAAAAATTATTCTATTTAACACAATCTTTTCAATAGCCACCTCAAATTTAAAAACAATTTTCTGCCAGCTGTTTTTTAAGGGGGATATGTTAGTTTTAAAACAATAAAAAGATTATGTGATTTAGTATATAATTAGGGATGACTTTCTTTTCTTTTGAAATTCATATAAAATTTCTTTCCTCTTACTTGTACTTTGATTGTTTATTTTCACTTGGTCTCTACTTTTCTTGCAGTATAGAAAAAGTCCATTTTCTCTAAGTTAATTGCATATCTCAGGGTTGACAGATACTCCATTCACTTCATAGCTGTCAGTATCAGGATTCTAAAATCTGTCTGGTTCAAAGTAACTCTTTTAATTCCTATATTGAGAAACAGTTTACAAATATGTGTGAGCATGAGAAAGCACAATTTCCTTTTTTATATTTAAGAAACAGGTACAGAAGTTCTTTATCAATACTCAATAAATTTTATTGCCTTGATTTTACAGTGATTTATTGATTCAATTCTTAAATTTATTTCAGCAGAAGCAAAGTAACAATCTAAGACATTTTCCAGATTATAGAAAATCATATATCATGGAAAAATTATTTAGATGTAATACGTGTATGAAGAGTTAAATGCTAGTGGATCCAAAGTGGATCCATAATTAATTGTATGTTTTAGGCCCCTAAAACTATGGCTATTATTGGATACTGCACCAGCCCATGTTAGGACCAATTTGGCATTTTCAGTAGCTTTATTCTCTCCTCCTCTGTATTTGGAAGGCCAGCAAAGTCTAAAAATGCTCCATCTAAATACTGTTTCTTTCACTTCTTTAGACTTTCCCTAGCTTGGGATAGATGTCTGATTAAATTAAAATCCCAAATTCAGTGAATCTCCTGATCATAGTTTCTCACAGCAACTAAAGTTTTCCTTCTCAGCACTTCTTGCAAATTAAATTAAGTAACACTTTGTGCATATTTTGTTTTTATTGCTACTTAACTATTTTGCCCATGACAAGAGGAATTGTATTTTTCCGCACTACTGTACACAAGAGATTAAAATAATGTATGGTTAAAAAAATGACTCCATTCACCAAAATATGACTTTTGAAATGCTAATGGAATTAGAGAAGGAATGAGCTAAATACTTAGTCAGCATCAGATAAAGTGGCTTCAAATTCCTTCTTCACCATTCATAATTAATTATGTGTGATCTAGAGCAAGTTTTTTAATGTCTCAAAACTTTTCTTTCTCTCTATAAAAGTATACTCATAGGTTGTACTGAACCTTGAAAGAGAAGTCAACTATTATCACCGCTTCATTAAGAACTCTCAAGTTTAGAAGTACTATGCTTCAAGAATGAGTAACCTTGACAAAAAGATTGTCTTCCAAACACAGGCAACATCTAAGGATATTGACAACATTGCATCTTAAGCCATACATATCCATATATGGAAAGCAAATACAAGAGTAATTTTCTGACCTGATTGGTTGGAAAGCTTTGTGAATCTGTCCTGGGGAAAGGAACTGAAATATACAAGGTACATAATTTAAGAGTCTTAACTCAGGCCTAAACTTTTTTAGTTCTATAACCTATTCTTTTCTTTAAAATGTTCTGCTCAACCTCTGAGACTAGCTGAAAGGAGGCAGAAGTCTTAGTGAATCCTCTTATCCCTTACTTCTCCTGAATTCCTTAATAAGATAGATTGCTTCAAGTGCACCAATATCCTGGGATCAGTGACTGTAATGCCCTTAGTTTTAGCCCTTGACACTCGGTTGAGAATCCAGGTATTAATCTACAGATTAAGCATTTTCTTTGTTTATGTGTGTAGTTCACCTAAATGAAAGTTCTTTCTAGATGTTTCACTCCTGAGAGTAAGGGAAAAAATGTAATTTCTGAACAGAAAAAGAAAGTGATTTTTCTGAACCAGACCGCCTTATACCTGGAGCTTTATGAAACATTGTGATGAGAGAAAATGAAACAAAATAGAGGTGGCATAGAGAAAGTGATGGTGTGTCATGGGCCTTTTGTGATGATTGGGTGCAGTTACTCTTTATATCATTACTGTAATTTTTAGCAGTGTTATAAACAGATAAACTCTAATACATTGTGTTTTAAAAGGAAAGCAGAAAACATTTTATTGAATCCATAAATGGCAAAAATCCAAAAGCAGTATATAAAGACATATACAATAAAGCATAATCATGAATATAAAGGATAATGCTAACAACTTCTATAAAGTAATTTGAAATAAAGGAAAGGAACTCCAGCTAAGACATTAACAATTATGAGATGAAAGAAACAAATTTAAACTCATTTAATCAAGGTCTACCTTTGTTTGGCTTTCCCTAGTATAACAAAATGTATTTTTCACTTATTAATATTCCTCACATTCTCAGGACTTCTTAATGAATCTTTTAATATTTTTTATAATAGTTAAGATCTTGGAATAGTCAAAATACCTACTTGATCATCAGATGTTAAGCATTTATGTCTACAGTCAAAAGTTGGAATCCAGAAACAATTACATAGTTAAGAACACCAAAGAACCTCACACTAAGTGAAAATAGGATGTGTTGCTAATACATACCAAAAGTTCTGCATGTACAATTTCAATATCTAAAAATCTTTTTATTACAAATGAATTTAACATATAATTACAAACTATATGTACTCTGTTGTGCACTCAATTGATTTTAAATTTAAATGATATATTTGCTTAACATATTTTTGAAGTATTAACATGATGGCACTACCATACACTCTACTGAACACTGTATAATGCAAAGTAAATGTAAAAGTATTACCTGTAGAAACTTCTAAAAATATTCTGTAATATACCTAACCCCTGTGATACAGATAATAAATTGTAGACTTGATCACATTTCATCAGAAACTTATTTCTACATCTCTAAATCTTTGAAAAGTCATCTGATTTGTATTAGAGTATTTATGCATCGGCATGTTTATTTTGATTTCAAGTAATTGAATAAAATAAAACCAGAAGTGTAATATCTTCCTGAATTTTCGGTATTAAAATTTAATTATTTTTTAAATTTTCCTTACCTATTGAAATTAAATTAAAAGTTCTAAGATAGTTTCTAACAAATTGATTATGGTTTCTTTTTCTTGAAACTGATGCCTCAATGAAAAGTTATACTGAAATCATTACTAACTGTAAAAAAAAAAGATTAAGTCAAAAAATATTTTAAAATTTTACTGTGAATAATTTCAACAAATGAGAAAATATTTCAGATGTTGTCTTGTCATTATTTGAATATCTTAGGAATGTGCTTTATTTACAACATAAAGGTTTATTAGATTAAGTTTATAGTAATTCTTGATAATGAGTACTTATGAAAACAACTCTCTTGTACTTTGTTTTGAGGTCAACATAATATTGTATTAGAAATTTTTAAAGTAAATGTACTCAGGCATATATATCATCAAATTAATAATTCATGTCAATAGATATTTTTTAAATTGTGAATAAATTTAAAATATTTAAGCAGAGTCATTTTAAGCATTCAAGTTTTAAAAACTTCCTTTTAAAATTTATTTTATTGTTTTCCAGCAATATGTAACTTGATTGACTATATTATATTTAATCACATGTAAATTACTGTATCACTTTTGCGTATTTTGTATATTTAATTAATGAATAAAAGGTTTAGAACACTTGTTATCACATATTTCAGTTCAACATCTAACTGTGTGTTTATGATTTACAAATTTGAATTCAGCATCAGAATTACAGAGGGCATAATTAAAGTAATGAAAATAAAAATCGACTTACTTTTCTCAAAATTATCAGTTCTGAAAAATTGACACAGATGCAGTTATGCTGCTGCATATTTTTAGTAGCTCTTTATTGTCTCCTGTTCACTGAAACATCTGTTTCAGTTTCCAAACTAGTAAAAAGTCTTCAAGTCCTAATAGACTCCACACTGCATTTTATGGATCAAATTAGTTGAATTTGCTTTTTCTTTTTTCATCTAAGGAGCATCTTTCCCATAAATCACTGTTGAACTAGACAATTTGGCTGAATGATAGTGGAGATTCTTTTCCACAAATCAAACTTTCATTTGAAATAAGATTTTTGCATTTAAAGTTTTGTGAACAGTAAAACATCAATTTATTGTAATAAAACAAAGATGAAAACTTCATAATTAATTAATGATTTCTAATATCAAAGTACCAATGAATTGACATTTGTATGTATTTATGTACTTGCTTCAAATCTTACTGCACATAAAAATATACACAGAAATACATTAAAAAATAAACGTATCCATTCAATTTAGAGCACTCGATTAGTTTTTGAAATAAAAAATATTTGTATTAAAACACCATGATTTATAAAGTTGTTTGTAATACAGTTGTTTCAGGCATACAATATTTCAACACTAATCTCATCACCAGTGTGACCTTTCTCCCATCAATGTCATCAATTTTCCTCCCACCCCCCGCTTCCACCCCTCTATACAGGAACATAATAAATTTACTTCATATTGGTTGTTGCAAAAAAAAAATTAAAGGAATGGAAAACAGAGTCATAAGAATATAAATTAATAAATTTCAATTTGTGATCATTGCTTTATCATTTTAATCTAAGTTAATAAAGAAATTTAACTTATTTAACACATTAATATCTAATGCCTATTCTCCTTTTTATTTGTGAAGTAAATAGATGCACCTAGAAAGAGATACATATTATTACTTATAAAACATTCTTAACTTTGAATCAACTAAGAAACTTGAATGGAGGTGACTTCTCCTCTAGTTTCTGGTCCTATTGTTATCAAAACCTTTGCCACTGAAATTGGAATGGCCGGACAAGAGACAGACTATATGGGTTAAAGCACTTGCCTTGCATCTGTGTCAATTTTAATCTCAGCACTGCATATGGGATCCAAAACATTTCCAGGAGTAGTGCCTGAGCACATAGTCAAAAGTAGTCTCTGAGAACTTCCAGGTATGGTTCAAAATTCCCCACCACATACAAGATAGAAATAGTTGTGGACATATAACTACATTGCCTGATTAGACTATACCCAATTATTTTAATTGGTGCACCAAATTTGTCTAGCATGAGCTTATGAACTATATTAGTGAGTTATAGATATTTAAGGCTTCTGTATAATAGCTGGAATAATACAAAAAGAACAAGTTTTCTTTGGACAATGTAACATGCGTAAGTAACATGAAAATATTACTTGATAACATAATAAAATAAGGTCATTGAAAATTTAAAGCCTAAGCAAAATAACAGATTTCTATATTCTATCTAAAAAATCAAGTAAAACCTTTTAAAAAAAACCATTTAACTTATTTGAACCTTTGTTTTAATACTTTGTTTTTTTTAAAAAGTAAATTTTTCCTTGTTTTGCAAATAATTAGTTCTGAGATATATAGAGCTCTCCTATCAGTGTCAGCAAATGGATAAAAGACCTACTATTTTCTGTTAACAAATAAATAAATTTTATGTCAAGCCTTATTCATTTAAATGGTAAATTTAAATACAATTTTTATTATAGGATTTTCTTAAATATTTCTGGGAATCTACTATGACCTTAGCACTGCACTGTAGCACTGTCGTCCTGTTCATCGATTTACTCGACCTGGGCACCAGTAATGTCTCCATTGTGAGACTTGTTAGTTTTTGGCATATCAACTATGCCACAGGGAGCTTGCCAGGTTCTGCTGCATGGGCGGGATACTTCCAGTAACTTGCCCAACTCTCTGAGAGGGACTGAGGAATCGAACCCTGGGTGGCCCAGGGCAAGGCAAATGCCCTACCTGCTGTGCTATCTCAGGCAATGTGCTTGCCTTGCATCTGTTCAATCCAGGTTCACTCCTTGGCACCCCATATGGCCCCTTGAGCCCACCAGGAGTGTTCCCTGAGCATAGAGCCAGGAGTATGCCTTGAGCACTGCCCGGTTTGGTCCAACCCTCCACACCCCCTCCCCCATTTTTATTTTCCTATTAAGCTAGGAATTGATGTTGCTAGGCAAAATGCATGCAGGCAGAAGAAACAATGGGCACAGTGGTAAACTAAGGTCGCTACCCTCAGAGCCAGAGTAACAGTTCAACAAGCTAGATGGGCACTCTGGAACATCAGGGTTCCATCACCACCAAGTGTTTTGAACATCCCAGGTGCTCCCCCAGCACTGAGTCAAGAGAAGATTCTTACATTCCACCATGGGGAAAACACAAAGGCTAATTTCAACTAGCAATCAAGCATATGAAATAAAACAGGGCAAGAGACCACCTGGCATGAATCTCAGCTTCATCAAGGAGGAAACCTTTAAACTGATCTAAAGTGGTTAGGAAAGAGATGCACAGGCCTGGACGCAAAGGGCTCCAGAGAGACAACAAGGGGGAGTAGGGGTGTCTGAGCAGCAGAAGGCCTAAGTCACGATTTAAGGGTATGTGTCGGAGGGGGGTGTGGTTAGGGCAAGTGCTGCCATTGGCAGATGGGGCCAATGGCCACCGTTTGTACCGTGTCTCAGAGGCATGTTCAAAATCACCAGAGAAATCATGAGGTATCTTATTAAGAGGTCCTACTAGCCGTGTGCTACTAAAACTTTTATATAATCTTGCTCTGCCTCAGGTTAGTAAAGTGTAGTTGAAACTAGCACTTGCAACTTTCTGACAGCTACACACATAGTCATTAATGAAGTCATGATAAATTGGCCTCATTTCATTATTTCAAAATTCATATGTTGAATTGAAATCATTTTCTAGCCCAAAGGTGATAGCACTAAGCAATAAAGCCTTTAGAAAACACTTAAATTGAGATTAAAGTCCTTTGAGTGGGATTATTGTCTCTATAAAAGGAGACACAGAAACATCTCTGTACCCTACCCTGTATTTGAGGATAAAAAATGGAATCAGCCACTGAAAAGAGGGACTTAGTCTGGCAAATCATCACCTGCAACAGACTTGTAGCTACCAGAATGGTGAACAATAGATGACTCACATTTATAAGACATGCATTTTGACATAGCAGTCTGAACATGCTAAAACATTATTCTAACTCCCAGATGGTTACACAATAGTGAAGTAATGTGACATGCTATTACTCTATGAAAGACTTTGATAACTAGAAATAATTAAATAATATATGTTGCCATAATTATTAGCGTATTTATAATAATTTCTATCATTAGTTTACTGAAGTATAATGCTGCCTAAGAAATGTAGTTTTAATGATACCTCACTGGTACCCATTTTCATTGTTCAGATTTGAAAATCTTTGTCTTTAGAATTACTAAATACTTCAAATTTTAGTAAAGGATATATTGATACTTTTTCTATAATCAAGCAACTTAAATTTACTCTTGTCAAACATTGACTTCCAAAGCTTTGCTCTAGACTAATCAGTATGAAGTGCTAGAATTTCCTCTCTTGCAGTAGCATGGTATTCATATTTGTGCTATTAATAACGTAGGATTGTATCACAAATGTACAGCGGAAAAAGGGATTTCAATATGTTAACTACTGGCTTGATGAATCTGCTCATTTTGTTACCACAGATTTTGCTAGAGGGTGATTTTTTTTTATAAGCATCTCTCTTATTCCTAAATCCTATTTAATTTAATGCACAAGAGTTTTGGAAAAAAAATTTAGTTGAAATATCAGAGAGCAGTAATATAGTGTCTGATTTCATGTCTGGTTTGCTAAGGAATGCATTGGCAATTTGGAGTGAGATAATAAAGTTAAATGTATTTCAAAGTAATTTTACATGTAAGTGCACAATTTGTATTTTAAAAAGATGTGTTGCATACAACACTGAAAATAATTTTCATTCTAAACATATATCCTTCACAAGACTTTCATTACATGTACATGTACATCTAGGTCCTTATAACAATTATTTCTATATATGTCACATATACATATTTAATATAATCCTATTTACATATATGCAAAATACAAAGGTTGGGAGAAAAAAACAGTGTAAATAATTTAATGAACAAGTCAAATGGTTTTCTTTTTTTTTCAAATGGTTTTCTAATGTCATAATTCTATACCAAACTTTGAAATGAACTTTATTATAATTTTAAGCTAATTTTGAAATATTTTGAAATATCATTTGACAGGGCCAAGAGAGATATTACAGGAGCTAAAGCACTTGCATTGCATGCTGGAACAAAAGTTCAACTGTTAATCCTGTGAATTTAAAAAATTTTTTGTGCTAAATTAGGAAATCTTGTGTCAACTCTAATGAAAAAAAAAAGAAAATCACACAGCCCACATTTATGTAAACCCTGTCTTTACATAAAGAAGCATTGAGGTAATATGTTGAGATAATCCCGTTTTATTTTTAGTGTATTTCATTCTGTTTGTTTGTTTCTTTTTGCTTGGCGCCCAAATCTGATGTTGCTCAGAGCTTACTCCTGTACCTGTGCTCATAGATCAGTTGTGGGAGAGTTCAGAAGACCTTGTGTTAAGGGGAATTCACCACAAGTTGGCAAGATGCAAGTCAAATCCCTTGTGCACTGTGTGCTATTTCTTTAGCTCTGCAGGTTTATTTTAAGCTCATTAAGTAATAAACTAATACTAGTGTTGTTAATTAGCTACAGATGAATACCCTATGCTTTCACCAATGCACTTTATTTATATTGTGAATTGTGATTTCAAGTCCATTGAGACCAGCTTTAGGTAAAATAATGATGAATGAATATAGTGTTGTTTATTAGGAGTTCAAAAAATGGCCTGAGTATTTTCCAGATTTTGGCTATTGTAAACAGTTCAGCAAAAACCCGAGTGTCCAAGAACACATGACTAGTTAAAGAAACTCTGGTACATCTACACAATGGAATACTATGCAGCTGTTAGAAAAGATGAAGTCATGAAATTTGCATACCAGTAGATCAACATGGAAATTACCATGTTAAGTGAATTGAGTCAGAAAGAGAGGGACAGACAGAAAGATTGCATTCATCTGTGGAATATAAAGTAACAGAATGGGAGACTAACACCCAATAATAGTAGAGATAAGGACCAGGAGGTTTACTCCATGGCTTAGAAGCCGGCCTCAAATGCTGGGGGAAAGGCAGCTCAGATAGAGCAGGGAACACTAAATAAAGGGTGTTTGGAGGACCAGCTCTGGTTGGGAGATTTGTGCCTAATGTAGACTATAGATCGAACACAACGGCCATTCAATGCCTCTATTGCAAACTACAATACCCAAAAGGAAAGAGAGACCAAAAGGGAATGCCCTGCTTCAGAGGCAAGGTGGGGAAGGGGGGAAATGGGGTGGTGGTGGTGGGAGGGTTACTGGGATCATTGGTAGTGGAAAATGAGCACTGGTGGAGGGATAGGTACTCGATCATTGTATGATTAAACGCAAGCACAAAAGTTTGTAAGTATGTAACTGTACCTCATGGTGATTCACTAGTAACAATAATAATAATAATAATATATTGAATAGTTTTTGATCATCATCATCATTACGTTGATCGTAGAATTTCTCGAGCAGTCTCAGTAACGTCTCCATTTGTCCTAGCCCTGAGATTTTAGAAGCCTATCTCTACTCGTGGAGGTTCTTTCAGGGTCAGGGGAATGAGACCCAGCTTGTCACTGGTTTTGGCATATAAATACACCATGGGGACCTTGCCAGGCTCTCCTATGTGGGCACAAAACTCCCGGTAGTTTGCCAGGTTCTCTCAGAGAAGTAGGCTATAATATATGGCGTGACGCAAAGTGTCCGCACGCTTCTGGGAGCTTCCTTTTAAGTCTCTGGATGCTGGCCATGGATGGGATTACACTGCGCCCAGGGCAGTCCCTGGGTGTGACCGCCTAGCTACTGGGGAATGGGGAATCAGGGCGGAGGAGGCCCAGTCCCATTCCGTCTCAGCCCCGGGTCCCACACACCTGTGTTCCTCTGTTGGTACCTTCATGCATGAGGCTCCTCCGAACGTGTGGAGAGGGGCCTTGAGCATGACTGTGGCTAGGCTCCGGAGGTCTGCTCAGGGCAGGGGGAGAAACTGGAGCCCATCCCCTCTAAGAGGACCTGGGGAAGACAGCCAGGTGCTCAAGCAAGAGACTCTCTGCGTTTTTGATCAAAATTTTATTTTTGAGAATATAGAAATTCTAATTTTCACTAAGCTACTAATTTTGTTTTACTGGGTATAGCATATTATAATTTTGACTTTTTGTTATTTTATTTAACTGTATTATGGTTAAAATTTTTTTTTCCTCTTCTATCTTATTTGAGTATAAGCACTGTCATCCCGTTGTTCATGGATTTGCTGGCGCGGGCACCATTAATGTCTCCATTGTGAGACATGTTGTTACTGTTTTTGGGGGCCTATCTAATATGCCACAGGAAGTTTGCTGGATCTGCCATGCAGGTGGGATACTCTTGGTAGCTTGTCAGGCTCTCTGAGAGGGATGCAGGAATCGAAACCAGGTGGGCTGTGTGCAAGGCAAATGCGCTTAACATGGACTGGAATGATAGCACAGCAGGTAGGGCATTTGCCTTACACGTGGCCCACCAGGGTTCAATTCCTCCATCCCTCTCAGAGAATCCGGAAGCTACACAGAGTATTCCGCCTGTAGGGCAAAGCCTGGCAAGCTACCCGTGGTGTGGTGTATTCTATATGCAAAAAACAGTAAGAAGAAGTCTCACAATGGAGGCGTTACTGGTGCCCGCTCAAGCAAATTGATGAACAACAGATGGCAGTGCTATCCAGTGCTACAGAGATAAGCATTCTACTTGCATGAGAAACTCTGTTAGTTGGTGATACTTCTTGGAACAATTATGGAGTAGTTGTATCAAATTCTGTTGCTCATCAATTTGCTCGAGCGGGCACCAGTAACATCTCCATTGTGAGAGTTGTTGTTACTGTTTTTGGCATATCGGATACTCCACGGGTAGCTCGCCAGGCTCTGCCTTTCGGGTGAGATACTCTCTGTAGCTTGCCGGGCTCTCCGAGAGGGGTGGATGAATCAAACCCAGGTCGGCCGTGTGCAAGGCAAACATCCTACCCGCTATGCTATGGCACCAGCCTAGTTGTATCAAATAGTCAAAATAATTTAAATGTTAATGTCAATCTTGAAGAATAAAAATTAGTTTCTAGAACTTTGATATAAGAATTAACCCATTCCCTGGGATAGCTTTTAAAGTCTTTTACATGAGTAGGAATAGGTAGGAAAAAATTTTTAAGGACAGTTGTTCTCTCTGTAATTAAGATAGCATCCTAGTTTTCATACTCAACAATTAAAATAGTAAAATAAAAGTGTAAAATTATTTTTCAAAATAGTCATTATTTTAGTGATGGATCTCACTCTGCAGTCTAGGACTTACTGCATTTAATGACACACAGTGATGGTGATGGATAAGGTAAGAAATCAATAAGCAATCATTAAATAGACCTGAGCTAACTTTCACATCAATGACTATAATATTCTATCCTGATTAATTGTAGCACTATAGCACTGTAATCTCATTGTTCATGGATTTGCTCGAGGGGGCACCAGTACTGTCTCCATTGTGAGACTTGTTGTTACTGTTTTGGGCATATTGAATACGCCACAGGTAACTTGCCAGGCTCTGCTGTGTGGGCGGGATATTCTTGGTAGCTTGCCAGGCTCTCTGAGAGGAACGGAGGAATTGAACCTGGGTTGGCTGCATGCAAGGCAAATGCCCTACCTGCTATGACCCTGATTAATTAAATTAATGATTTCAGGAAAGATTTAAATATCTTTAACATGTTGACAAAAAAGTCATTGTTTACCGAATGTTTTTCATGATCTCTCCAATAGTACTCATCAGCTTTCCACAAAAGGTTTTTTTTTTTTTTTTGGTTTCTGGGTCACATCCAGTGAATCACAGGGATTACTCCTGAATCATGCACTCAGGAATCACTCCTGGCGGTGCTCAGGGGACCATATGGGATGCTGGGTATCAAACCCTGGTCAGCCACGTGCAAGGCAAATGCCCTACCGGCTGTGCTATTGCTCCAGCCCCCCAAAAAGTTTTATAGTTGCAAATCACTCAAAAATTACTTGAACTATAAGATGATCTAACAGTTATCTTAACACTTCTGATTTTAGCACTTTCAATCATGTATAATGAGAAACTGGAAGTTGCTTCCTATATAGAAATATTTTATTTTCAATGAATCCATTTATCACAGATTTTCTGACTGATAACTTTAATCTCCTGGCCTCACTACTGTTTATAAGAAAACACCCAAATACATTTTTTCCCAAACACATTTTTAAAAGTTATGAAAGACATTAGATATAGAATAAAATATCTGAAGAATAGCAAAAACAGAGTCTAAGAAACATAAGATTAGCAGAGTTTACTTAAACTCAAAGTTTAAAACACCAAGTTAATCTCCTCTCCATCTGTCTCTAGCTCTTGTCTAGTTCCTCAGTTTACAAATTTTCAAATCAAAACAGGAAATTAAGGATGTCCTTGTCAAAGCAAAAATGAGCCCATGGGTCCCTAAAGCTTTGGTTGTCTACTTGGTAAGATTTGGGTGATTGTGTGCTTACTGTCTTGTATAAGTAGAAATTCACCAGCACTAACATATGAATTAAGTTGCAGAAAACTTGCACTAGCCAAATTTGAGAGGTAGTCAGTTCGACCGAGTTAAGAGTTTTGGCTTTCATGCTAAAATCAGACAGATTTGTTTTAATTCAAATAGGATATGCCTGCTCTGAAAAGGGCATTCTTACTGCAGAGCCAAGAGTAGACATGAAGGGAAATAGATAGTACATTGAGACCAATAAATCAGCTATTGCAAAACCTCAGGAAAATGTTAGGAATGACATAAGTCCAAATGGTAAAACAAAAATAGAGTAATATGGGAATATTTAAAAAGAACTGGTATCAAAGTTGTCAAGGACAGATCATCTATTAGATATCTGGTAGGGGAGCATGCAGGGGGAGAGGAATGTGTCTTAGATTTCTGAATAAATTTTACAAGGCACTATGCTCATGTGGTGACAATAAAAGAATTATGCACTATATCTTATACTTTATGTATATTTCCTATCATAATCCAGATCCTCAGAAATTGATTGGATTACGACTCAAATTCACTGCAACTTTTTTAGATGAACAAGTACTTTAATCATTGCATTCATATTAGCCTTTGCACTCTTCTTAGAAAGAAGTGTCATAGTCTTCCAAAGATATTCATATTCTAATGCCTGAAACTTATTAGTGTTGTTTTAACTAAAGAATAAATACTTCATATATTTGATTAAACAACCTCAAATGGAAGTCTTTTCTGAATTAGACCCTAAATGTAACACACAGATCGTTATAACCAGGAGTAGAGAACTTTTTAACTGATAATAGAAAAGGCAATGTGAAAATAGAGGATAAAATTTGAGAGATGCAGCCACATGCCAATAGTCACATTTCAAGCCCAGATAAGATAAGTGAAGGTTTTGGAGCTTTGAGGAATGTAGCTTTGCTGACCACTCACTTTGGTGCAGTGAGACTTATTTGTGAGAAAATGAATTTTTCATGTGTTAAATCACCTCTTATAATTATTAGAGATCATAGAAAACTAACACAGCAAGGCTTACAGAAATAAATTGCTTTTATACTTAGAATATATTCTAATAAATAACTTTTGTTAAAACATCTAAAAATATTTCATTCAAGCTAGAAGTATAAGTGTACTTCTCATGCATTACACAATAAAAAATGAATAATAAGTGCATGTTTTTCAAAGGGTATTATGTCCCAGAAAAATTTCAGGTAAAATACATTGTAGAATTTGGAGGACTGGCTACAATACTTGTATCAAATTGAAATTCAGATAGATAAAATGAGTGAATATTTTTAGTATGTTTCTAATGAATGGTAATTCCATTATATTTGTATAATTTTACTTAAACTCAGTTTTGTCAACTATTTCATAATTAACTATATTCTTCTGTAAGACTTACCAATATAAACTGGTCTAAAAAACTAAAAAACTTTAGTGATTTGAACCACTAATGTTAGAACTATAATTCTAGGGTCAGAAAAAAATAATAGCAGCATTAAGGTGTTGGCCTGTTCTCAATACCAGTTTGGTTCCTGTCACTGCCTCTGGTACCCCAACCATCATTCGGAGTGACCTTTGAACCAAATACCAGGAGTTAGCCAGAGCACTTTTCTGTGTGATTCAACAGCTTCCTTTTTCTAAAATCATTTTTTCCTAATATAATTGTGGGAGGGCATATTTCTTTCTTAATGTTACAGTAATGATTGTGAGACAGGAGATCAACTAACCAGCAAGACATTAGCTGACATCCTGCAGCTGATGTCAGGTTGTCAATTTTACATCTGTCAATAGCAGCAGCAACCAAGAGGTCCCCAGATAGAGGTTTATAAGGAATGAAAAGGGGTAGAATCCTGGTTCTTGGTTGGGATGGGGGAAGGGAGTGATCTTCCATTCTTGGTATAAAGGAGACAAAGGAGATAATCTTGGGAAAGAGTGCTTCCACATTTCTGTTTGACCCAGCTCAATCTCCCAGTGAAATAAATGACTGGCTAGATCAAGACATAGGAAGTGTGCTACAAGCACCTACAGGACACAGATGTTCGAATCCCATCAGCCACAAGACACAATCATCAAACTAAGGCTGAAACCCACTTGCTTCACATGGTTCAAAATGGATCCTCACAATTTGGGGAGTAATGCATTCAGGCTGGAGTGGAGACTTGCTCTTTGCAGGAAAGAAAGTCAGTCCAAATCTCAGCACAAGAATTTCACATTCATTGCCTTTCCTCTCTCTCTTTCTCTGTCTCTCTCTGTCTCTCTGTCTCTCTGTCTCTCTGTCTCTCTCTCTCTCTCTTTCTCTCTCTCTCACACACACATAATAATAATAATAATAAAATGAAATTCATGAGGAATGAATAGTGAAGCAAAATAGTTTTTATTAAGTAAAATTTACTTAGAGGAATATGAGCGAAACAAAAGAGGAATAGCTGTTCAAGAAAGAAAGCTGGCTTGTCCAGAGTGGAAAAAAGCGAAGAATGGCTTTTTGAAGAAGGTTTATACAATTACTCTAAACTCTTTAGACCTAGAGTTCTCTGCATACTCTGAAGTCTATCTGAGTATAGTCACTGAGGAAGCCTTGAACTCTTGATTGTCCTTTCATATTCTTATCAGGATCTTTAAGATTTCCTGGAGTTCCTGCTGAATTTTTCCTCAGTGACTGTGATTTCAAAGAGCCATGATTTGCATCTTAATGGGATGGGTTTTTCACACCTCTGGGCTTCTTTTGGCCTTGATATTTTTTAAAAGTTTTATTATTTCCCAAAACTTCATTACCAGGGCCTCCCTAACTATCTGCCTATAATAATTCTGTGGAAAAACTTCCCAACCTTTACATACAATCAAAGGTATTCGGAATGTTCATGAAACTCTCAATTGAGTAAGCTTGGTTCACCCATGTTTCCTGCCTGCCTTTTGCACTGATAGTAAGCCTCTTTCAATAAAGTCAATAAAGCCTCTTTCAATAAAGTTTTTTTTTCTGCTCAGTTCCCTCTTCATATTTTCTATTCTAAAGGTGAAAGAATGAACTTCCAGTTTTCCTGTAATAATTGTGTCTCTATCCTCTTTTACTCCAAATGTTACAGGCAGATTGAAGGGGAGCAATGAGTCTCATAATGAGTGAAAAAAAAGGGGAAAAGAGAAAAAGAAAAATAAATTTACTTGCCCTAAAATATCTCCAAGGTAAAAAGACTACATCCCTTTTAGATGTGCAATGGGCTCTTTTGAAATGGAAAAAATAAGCTTCCACCTAGAATCAAAAATCAAAGTGTCCGGGCTGGAGCAATAGCACATCGGGTAGGGCATTTGCCTTGCAGGAGGCTGACCCGGGTTGGATTCCTAGCATCCCATATGGTCCCCTGAGCACTGCCAGGAGTAATCCCTGAGTGCAGAGCCAGGAATAACCTCTGTGCATCACCGGGTGTGATCCAAAAAGAAAAAAAAAATCAAAGTGTCACAGACCCCGCAAGCAAAGGAAAAACTATATGAATGACCATCAAGAGTCCACAGAATTTTTTCTACAAGACACAGATTAACTTTTCTAGATGCAAAGAAGTATACACCGAGAATTCTAAAGGCCTGTGGAGCTCAATCTCACCAATGTGAGCTCTCGGCCCTTTCCCCTTCTGGAGAAACCAGCATTCTTTCTTGAACACATTCATGTTTTCCTCTTATCACCACTCTGTCTTTTCCTGAAATTCTTTCTGTGAAGAAAGAGGATGTTCCTGGAAAACATGGGCAGAAGTTAGGAGCGATCGTCCTTTTCTTACGAAGAGCAATTCCTCATTCCAGCCTGATTCCTGGCTCTCCCAGAGTTGAGGTGGTACAGATCAGTTCCCATGCCATAGAGATAAAGCCAGTTTGACAGCTGCCTCAAGGCAAGTGGGACAATAGCACCCATGGCTAGGCTGTGTGCTGTTCATAACATACTGATTCTACTAGGCCTGACTGAGCCCTGACAGGCAATGCACAGGCGCAACGAAGTAGGTTGAACGGAGAATGGCAAAGCCTTTTATCTTGAGGCCACCTCCCTCACTCCCTGTGTTATATAAGTCACCTGCAACACTGTGAGATTGCCAAGAGTCGCAAGACCTATAACAGATTATTAGTCACCCAGGGAATCTTGCTTCTTCTGGTGGCTGTCACAGCTTCTACCTCCAGGCCCAAAATGCCAGAAGTGGTTCAAACTAAAGGCATGCACAAACTCAAACAACTAATGAAGGTTAACCATCCTCAACATACACACACATAGTTCTAATATACCACAAAATCACTACCCATAATTCTGAGATAGAGCAATATTATCAAGTACCCACACATTTAAAGCTATGGCTACTTGGCAAAATGATTTGTCAACACCATATGTTTTTAAAACTTCCTTTCTAGAGGCTGGAGTGATAATACAATGGGTAGGGCATTTGCCTTGCTCTCAGCAATCCTGGTTTCGATTTCCAGCATCCCATATGGTCCCCCAATCACCACCTAGAGTAATTCCTGAATGCAAAGTCACACCCAGCAATGTACAGAGTAACCCGTGCACATCGCTGGGTGTGACCCCAAAAGCAAAATACAAAAACAAAAAAACTTTCCTTCAAGAAGGAAGTTTGAGATAACTAATTGAGATATGTGTATACATAATATTCATATCAGCATTTAAAGAATCTTCTATTTTTTTCATCATTTTAAATTGATATTAGCATTTTTATTAGCTTAACCAGTAGCTCAACTTCAATTTTAAAGTCATTTCTGATTAACGATGTAGTCTGCAAGAAGCATTATATCTAAAAATATAACTTTTTATAAAAGACATAATGCCCTCTTAGAGACTACATCAACAATCAGGAATGAATTTGAATTAAAATTCACAAGCTTTGTGCATGCCCTTTGCCTCCCCAATGTGATAGGTACCACAATCCTCAGCAGTGAGCAAAGGACTATAGCACTGTATAATGTTGTCCCGTTGTTCATAGATTTGCTCTAGCAGGCACCAGTAACATCTTCATTGTGAGACGTGTTGTGAACAAAGGACAAAACATGAAAATTCCATCTCTTCCTGAAAGTTCCCATGCTAAAAAATGTATGTATATATGTGTATTTATACATATATTTTTGCTTCCATATAAATTTTATATCTATATGTTATTTATTGCATAATATTTTTCTATTTTCCCTACCATAGCATTGTCAGAAACTTAAAATCAGTATTGTGAGCCAACTTAAATTTGAATCTTTACTAGGTAGCATAGTCCTTGATGTATTTTAAGACATTTAACATAAATTTATACATGAATAAAATTACTTAGTAATGTGAAATAAAAATGAATCAAATTGATTCAATAAATATTTATTGTCTGCTCTTTGGATTGTAACTGCTGCTGCTAAACATTATTTTAATCAACACCTTCTGCAATATTTTTATTTTTTTGTAGTTTTACTATGTATTTATTTATTTATTTTTTTAATTTAATAGTTTATTTTTAATTGGTGAGTCAACGTGAGGGTACAGTTACAGATTTATACATCTTTGTGCTCATGTTTCTCCCTTACAAAGTTTGATAACCCATCCCTTCACCAGTGCCCATTCTCCACCACCAGTAAACCCAACATCCCTCCCCCCCTCCCCAGTCCTGTCTCCCCCCACCCCAAACTGCCACTATGGCAGGGTATTCCCTTTTGTTCTCTCTTTCTGATTAGGTGTTGTGGTTTGCAATAAAGGTGTTGAGTGGCCATTGTGTTCAGTCTCTAGTCTATATTGGGCCCGCATCATCTTTCCCCCACATGACCTCCAATCACATTTTACTTGGTGTTCCCTTCTCTGAGTTGCCCAAAATGAGAGACCAGCCTCCAAGCCATGGAGACAACCTCCTGGTACTTATTTATATTATTCTTGGGTGTTAGTCTTATAGTCTATTATTCTATAGTCCACAGATGAGTGCAATCTTCCTATGTCTGTCTCTCTCTTTCTGACTCATTTCACTTAGCATAATACTTTCCATGCTGATCCACTTATATGCAAACGTCATGACCTCATTTTTTCTAACAGCTGCATGGTATTCCATTGTATAGATATACCAGAGTTTCTTTAACCAGTCATCTGTTCTAGGGCACTCGGGTTTTTTCCAGATTCTGGCTATTGTAAACAGTGCTGCGATGAACATATAAGTGCAGATGTCATTTCGACTATACTTTTTGGCTTTTCTGGGATATATTCCCAGCAGTGGTATTGCTGGGTCAAATGGGAGCTCAACCTCTAGTTTTTTGAGAATCGTCCATATTGTCACCTTCTGCAATATTTTAATAAAAAAGAAAATATTACAAACCTATTGCATTGTTTAGTATTTAATTACGATTATTTTTTAAATGTTATGGATATAAAATAAAGTTGCTATGAGAAAGTCAATAAAAGAATACATAGCCCTTGTTTCATTATTTCCTCAAATAGACAGTATTTCACAGAAATTTGCAGTATACATAAGAAATAACTAACCAATGGTAGAGAAGGAATCATTTGCTAAAATTCTAGGCCTAGAAGTATCCTTTTATAGTCCTGAAACTTGAAACTGTATCTAATTTGAGCATCATTTTTATAATAGTAATTTATATATAATTGATTACTCTTTGTACAGTGTTTCCCTTTGTAAGATATACAGTTTGAGTTTTTCCGTATTTAATGAATAGTTTTGGTATTTTTTTCAAAGCCAGTTTGTGTTCTATGGCTGAATTTGTTAAATGTAAAATGTCAAACTATTTATAATTCTATATTCACACATTTTTGCTTCCTTTCAAATTATGAGGGAGATTATTACAAGAAGTGATCTATAAAGGAGCTTTGTTTCTGAGATCCATGAGTTTTGCAAACACTGGTGAATATTTAAGACAAACATAGTTTTACATTACCTGGTAATTGAGCTCACGCAATATCTCATTTAGTATCTAAGATTTTCTCAAAACCTTAAGAGTAAATGTGCTCTATGGCACCAACAAATAGCCCATCAATGAAATTTCCGTAGGCAACGTGGGAAAGGAGGCTGACTAAACTTGAACTTCAAACATGTTTACTTTGGCAAAATGTACTATAAGTTATATTATCAGAAAGGGAAATTGTGTCTAGTAGAGTGGGCCATCTCTTGTCTTATTTTGAAAACAGATATATGATCTTTAACTTTTCCTAGGTCCCATTGAAAAGCAAAGAAATACCCAGGTTAATTAAATTTCAGAAATGTAACATAGCAAAGACTTGGTTCATCCTCTCAGAGTGTACCAAAGAATCAGCACTAACTTAAAACTTAAATCCTTACATAAGACAAGAGCTTTAAATTGTGAAGAACTTATTTTGTTGTTTATTTTACCAGTTGTTTGTTTTTCTAAACTAAAATTATTTTTTTCCTTTGAGGAATAAATGTGCTCATGAAATTTAGGATTATACTCAAATGATGAATATTCCATGTTGTGATTTTCAGTTCATGTGGCATCCATATGTAACTTTCTTCAGATAGTTTATATGACTCTACGTGGCACTAGTTGAAATTGTACTTGTTTGTGAATATTTTTGCATGAAATAATTTATTAAGTTTCATTATTTTTTAGCCACAGAACTATCTCTAATTTAATTTATACTTTGTAGATACATCAGGGAGAATAATTCAGTCAGTATGTCTTTTAAAATGGGCAGGTAAAATGGAGGATAATATTTTCTAAACATTTCTTAGGTCTCAGCTTTTTCTCTAGAAAAAAAAGACAAATTAACAAAATAAAAGCATTCAAATTTATTTTACATATGTTTTATCTGACATAGACCTGTCATCACCAAGAAATGATAACTGAAAGAAGCTCCTAAGTGTTTATATTTTAAGTTGAATAAAGAGAAGAAAATATAGGAAGTGACTAAATATGTGGCAGACAACAGAAAAATAAAATTCATTATACTGTCAAATACAGTCAATCAAGACTGTCATCCCATTGCTTATCGGTTTGCTTGAGCAGGCACCAGTAACATCTCCATTTTGAGACTTGTTGTTACTGTTTTTGGCATATAGAATACACCACGGGTAGCTTGCCAGGCTTTCCCATTCGGGCTCAATACTCTCAGTAGCTTGCTGGGCTCTCCAAGAGGGGTGGAGGAATCAAATCCAGGTCGGCCGCAGGCAAGGCAAATGCCCTACTGCTGTGCTATCATTCCAGCCCAAAATTCATTATAACTATGTTTAATTGTTCAGAATTCTCTCAGCCTAGATTCTTTATCTCTGTTGATATTTTCCTTTCATCTTTTGCCAGCAAAACATCTTCCACATGGGAGTTTTACCTAATACTATGAGGAAGGAAATGGAGGTGAGAAAGGTAGGACATGCTCCCTGCACTTTACTGTATTCAGGTTACTGTAGCACAGAATAATTTTTATAATAAAGGGGCATATTTTGAGATGGGCCAGTATATTCTGGTACCTTTCAATGGAATAATAAAAGGTATCAAGGGACTGTGGATGAACGGTCAGGATTTGAGTTCCACATCTTTTTCCTTAATATTTAATAGGATTTAATATTACCTCCAAGTTTTTACTCTCAGCCTTCATCAATGTGTCAAAATAAGAGTCCCTAATAAAAGTATTTAAATAAAAAATCAGGTAAAATTTTGTGTGAAAGAATTTAAACAAAAATTCAGCATAAATTTTAAATTAAAGATTTACAAAATAATAGTGAAAAGAATTATGGGGACTGTCAACATAAAATGAAAGTTATTATTATGAGTCATATACCAGTATGGCAATTTTGTAACAAAACATACAGATGTTTGGAATTTTTTGTCAAATATCTAATAGACACATAAGACAGTATAGATTTCCTTAGTCTCTTGTAAAATTTTGCTCATATATCAAAATTAATACAAAGAAAAATATTATAAAGATTTATAAAACTACACATTCTATGTGATGTCAAATACCAATAATCTAATTATTAAAAGATTAATTATCTGTAGTATATTTAAATAATTGCATAATAATTAAATCACACAATAACATATTCTGTATTAAGTTCTGACTAAAATGTACCAATTTAGAATAATCTGTTAGTGTTTTATTTCTTTTTATAATAAAAAATATTATTTTTATTTAATAATAGAAAAGTAGCCCTCATTTCCATGGTATTTAGTGCATTTCAATTTTCTTCAAAAGATTTAGCAGAATGTTCCATGCAAATTATCTACCATAATGCACACAGAACATACCATAAATTTAACAGGTCTGAGATTGATAACTATTTAATGCCAAAGTTTTTATTTTGAAATAAGATTTATAATTGATCATTTTATTTGTTTTTCAAATTTTTTATTAGCAAATCACCATGAGGTACATTAACAAATTTATGAACTTTTGTGTTTGCATTTCAGTCATACAGTGATCGTTTACCCATCCCTCCACCAGTGTCCATATCCCCCACTAATGTTCTCAGTATCCCTCCCACCACCCCCACCTCATCCCCCACCACCCCACTCTGATGCTGCTACAGGGAATTCCCTTTTGTTATCTCTCCTTTTGGGTGTTGTAGTTGGCAATAGAGGTATGAAGTGGCCATCATATTCAGCCTATAGTCTACTTTTGGCAAGCATCTTTCGACCCCAATGGTTCCTCTCAACATCATCTACTCGGTGTTTCCTTCTCCATCTCAACTGCCTTTTTCTCCAGCATTTAAGATCAGTTTCCAAGCAGTGGGGCAGACCTCCTGCTCCTTATCTCTACTACTCTTAGGTGTTAGTCTCCCATTCTGTTACTTTATATTCCACAGATAAGTGCAATCTTTCTATGTCTGTCTCTCTCTTTCTGACTCATTTCACTTAACATGACACTTTCCATATTGATCCACTTATATGCAAAGTTCATGACCTCATCTTTTCTAACAGCTGCATAGTATTCTATTGTATAGATGTACCAAAGTTTCTTTAACCAGTCATCTGTTCTCGGACACTCAGGTTTTTTCCAGATTCTGGCTATTGAAAAAAGTGCCGCAATGAACATATAAGTGCAGATGTCATTTCGACTATACCTTTTTGCCCCTCCAGGATACATTCCCAGGAGTGGTATAGCTGGGTCAGATGGGAGCTAAATTTCTAATTTTTTGAAAATTGTCCATATTGTTTTCCAAAAGGGCTGAACCAGTCGGCATTTCCATCAGCAGTGAAGCAGAGTCCATTTCTCCCCACACCTGCACCAACACCAGTTGCTTTTGTTCTTTCAGATGTGGGCCAGTGTCTGTGGTGTAAAATGATATCTCATTGTTGTTTTAAATCTGCATCTCCCTGATGATTAGTGATGTAGAGCATTTTCTTATGTGCCTTTTAGCCATTCGGATTTCTTCTTTGAGAAAATTTCTCTTCATTTCCACCCCCCATTTTCTGACGGGGTTGGATGTTTTCTTCTCATAGAGTGAACCAGTGCCTTTTATAACCTTAATATCAACCCCTTATCAGATAAGTATCTGTAAAAAAACTAGAGCACTTTGAGGGGCTTTAGTTTTTAGTGAGATAGGGCTCTCCGGGCAGCTCTGTCTCACCACCCATGTTTGGTGCTCTGCAACCGCTGTGTATGGACTGGATCAGGACGGCCGTTGGCCAAGGACAGCGAAGGAAGAATGAGGACCAAGCTGGTTGCTGATTAGTTACCGTTTATTCAATCTTACATCTTTCTCATTTCCCGCACTCCTATCTCTGTCCTCTCTCTGGATCTACTGAATCATCTCTGGATCCTCTCCTTGACTAGTCTCTCCCTCTACTTGTCTGTCACCTTGCCCTCTGGGCTACACACAGTCTGGTAGCAAAATCAACATAAGAAAGCCCTTCCTGAGGGCCACCAGGTTCAAAGGGAACACAGCCTAGGGGCATTCCAAAGCCCTTCCTGACACTTAAGGTGTTTTTCCCTTAGTCTAAACACTCATTAACATCTTAATACTAGTTATTTTTATATGGACATGGCAAGAGATATATTGAGGCTTGTAAAGCAACTCTCCTGGCAACATCTTGCCACAGACTTAGACTACAGCACTCAGGCCAGATTAATCATTCCTAACCCTAGCAGGGTCCAAATCTAGGTATCACTGTATGGATCATGACAGCATTTGTCCATGACCAAGCTCTTAACTTATAGTTAAGTATTAGGCACTTTGGCCAGGTTCATCTCGATACCAGGGTAGCACACAACTCACCGCTTGCCCTGGGTCTGTCTCTTCCCTTGTCAGGACCCTGCTTTTGGGGGTGCTAGGAAGTAAGGGCAGCTGAGTCTTAGGTCAAGAGAACAGATGCCCAGGAGGAAAATATCATGTAGAGTCAAATGACTCCCAGGTTATAAAAGCATAGCATTTGCTAAGTCTTCCTGTGTTCATACAAAAAGGACATGGCTCTGAATAAACTATGCAAAGGACTCAAGGAGAAGAGATAAACAATATTTACAAGGCAACAGAACACTAAGAAAGAAGATACAAATAAACAAATATGAATGGGATCACTGTAATGGGAGTAACCCAATAAACCTAAACTACCTGAGGCTATGTTATCCTACAGGTATTGGGTTAATATCCTTTCTCATTCTGTAGACTGTCTTTGTACTTTGGTCACTGTATCTTTTTAGGTGCAGAACCTTCTCAGTTTAAGATAGTCCCATGTGTTCATCTTTGTTTTCACTTGCTTGGCCAGTGGCGTGTCATCTTTGAAAATACCTTTAGCTTCAATGTAGTGCAGGGTTTTACCAACCTTGTCTTCCATGTAACTTATGGATTCTGGTCTGTGTTGAGATCTTTAATCCACTTTGACCTGACTTTTGTACATGATAATAGGTAGAGATCTGAGCCTATTTTTTTGCATGTAGCTGTCTAATTTTGCCAGCACCATTTGTTGAAAAGGCTTTCCTTCTTCCACTTCACATTTCTTGCTTCTTTATCAAAGTTTAGATGCTCATATGTTTGAGGGTGTGTGTGTGTGTGTGTGTGTCAGGATATTCCACCTTGTTCCACTGGTCTGAGGCTCTGCCTTTGTTCCACTACCATGCTGTTTTAATTATTACAGCTTTGTAGTGGAGATTGAGGTTTCAGAGGATGACTCCTCCCATCGTCTTTTTCCCAAGAATTACTTTATCTATTCCTGGGGGCTTATTGTCCCATATAAATTGCAGGAGTATTTGGCCCATTTCTTTGAAGAATGTCATGGGTATCCTTATAGGGACCGCGTTGAATATGTACAATGCTTTGGGGAGTATTGCCATTTTGATAATGTTAATTCTCCCAATCCATATGCAGGTGATATCTTTCCATTTCCTCGTGTCTTCTTTTATTTCTTGAAATTGCGTTTTGTAGTTTTCTTTGTAAAAGTCCTTTACCTCCTTAGTTAAGATGATTCCGAGGTACTTGATTTTCTGAGGAATGATTGCGAATGGGATTTTTTTTTTCATTTTACTTTCTTCTCTCTCATTATTTGCTTATAGGAAAATCATGGACTTTTGGTTATTGATTTTATAGCCTGCAACAAGTCTATTGTTTATAGGAGTTTCTTGGTAGATGTTTTAGGGTTCTCAAAGTATAGTATCATACCATATGCAAATAGTGAGAGCTTGTTTCTTCCTTTTCTACCCACATGTCCTTAATATCTTTTTCTTGCCTAGCCGCTTATGTAAGTACCTCTAGTACTATATTCAACAGAATTGGAGAGAGTGGGCATCCTTGTCTCATCCCTGATCTTGGAGGGAAGGCTCTTATTTTTTTCCCCATTTGAATGATGCTTGCCATAAGCTTGTAGTAGATGACTTTCACTATATTGAGGAAAGTCGCTCCTATACCCATTTTGGTAAGACTTTTTATCATAAACGGGTACTGGATCTTGTCAAATGCTTTCTCTGCATCTATTGATAATATCATATGGTTTTTATGTTTTCTTATGTTGATATAATGGATCATGTTGATTTATTTCCAAATGTTAAACCATCCTTGTATCCCCAGGATGAATCTTACTTGGTCGTGGTATATTGATGAGTTGTTGAATTCTATTTGCTAATCTTTTGTTGAGAATTTTTGCATTCATGTTTATCAGGGATATTGGCCTGTAGTTTTCCTTGTTAGTGTTGTCTTTGTTTGCTCTTGGTATTATGGAGATATGAGCCTCATAGAAACTGTTTGGGAGAGTTTCTGTTTCTTCAATTTCCTGGAAAAGCTTGAGAAGAACTGGCAATAGGTCCTCTTTAAGTGTTTGAAAGAATTCGCTAATGAATCTATCTGGACCTGGGCTTTTGTTTTGGGGGAGACTTTTGATTACAGTTTCAATTTCCTTGATATTAATAAGACTATTTAGGTACTCCAGGTCTTCTTGATTCAGACTTGGGCGATTAAAGGAATCCAGAAATTTATTCATTTCTTGTAGGTTCTCTTGTTTCGTGACATACAGACTTTCAAAGCAGACTCTGATGATCTTTTGAATTTCTTTGGTTTCTGTTGTGATGTTCCCCTTTTCATTTCTGATTAGGTTTATGAGGGTTCTCTCTCTCTCTCTTTCTTTGTGAGTCTTGCTAGTGGTTTATCAATCCTGTTTATTTTCTCGAAGAAACAGCTCTTACTTTTATTGATCTTTCGGTTTGTCTTTTGGGTTTAAATGTCATTGATTTCCGTTCTAAGTTTTATTATTTCTTTCCTTCTGCCTGCTTTGGGCTCCTTTACTAAAATCTTTAGCTGTGAAGCCAAGTTATTTATGTGGGCTCTTTCTTCCTTCCTGAGAAATGCTTGGAGGGCTATAAATTTTCCCTTAACTTGGCTTTAGCTGCATCCCACAGGTTCTGGGAGCTCATGTCTTCATTCTCATTTGTTTCTAGGTACTTTTGATTTCTTCCTTGATTTCCTTCCTAACCCACTCATTGTTCAACATTGAGTTGTTTAATTTCCAGGTGTTTGATTTGGTTTTCTCCTCTGTATTTGATTAACTTATATCTTCAGTCTATCATGGTCTGAAAAGGTAGCTGATACAATGGCTATCTTCCTGATTCTGTTGAGGTATCTTATGTGGCCCAGCACATGGTCTATTCTGGAAAATGCTCCATGTACACTGGAAAATAATGTGCTTTCTATTTTTAAAAATTATTTTTTGGTATATGGTCCTGTATAGATCTATTAGCCTTCTCTCTTCTATTTTGTCCTTCAGAGCCAGTAATTCCTTGCTGAGTTTTAATTTTCTTGATATGTCCAGAGATGATAGGGTTGTGTTGAGGTCTTCAACTACTACTGTGCTGCTCTCAATGTCCTTTTTAAGGTCTGTTAGCAGTTGTTGTAGGTATTTAGGAGATATAGTGGGTGCATACATGTTTAGAAGAGTGATTCCATCCTGCTGTAATATCCCTTGATTAATAAAATATGGCCTTCCCTGTCCCTTCTAATCTTTTTCAACCTGAAATCTATGTTGTCTGATACTAGTAAGGCCACCCCAGCTTTTTGAGTGAGTTCTTTGCTTGAAGGATTGCATTCCATCCTTTAACTTTGAGTCTGTGCTTGTTCTGGCTCATCAGATGTGTTTCTTGCAGGCTGCAGAAAGTTTGGTTCAGTCTCAGAGACTGAATCTATTTTGCAACTCTGTTTCTCTTAACTGGTAAATTTAGACCATTGACATTGAGAGAGATTATTGTTATGGGGTTTTGTGCCATCTTTCTGTAAGGGTTTGTTGTGCTTGTCGGGGTTTTTCTTGTCTTTCAATTGCCCCTTTAGTCCTTCTTTTAGGTTTGGTTTTTAGTCTATGAAGTTCCTGAGTTGTTGTTTATCCACAGAATAGTGTATAGTTCCTTCGAGTTTGAATTTGAGTTTAGCCGGATAAACAATTCTTGGTGAAGCATTGATTTCATTGAGTTTTTTTCACTATATCTCACCATTGCCTTTGGACTTGCAGGGTTTCCTCTGAAAGGTCTGCTGTGAATTTAAGGGGTGCTCCTTTGTATGTGATTTTCTTCTTTGACCTTGCTGCTTGCAGTATTGTGTCTCTATCCATGATGTCCATCATTTTAAGTATGATATGTCTTGAAGTTTTTTTTTTGTTAGGGTCTCTTTTAGCTGACACCCTTCTGGCTCCTTGAATATGGATGCCTGCATTTTCCAGCTCTGGGAACTTTTCAGCAATGATTTTTTTTGACTGTGGCTTTTTTATTGGGGTTGCTTCCCTGTCCTTCTGATACTTTGATGATTCTAATTTTCTTGCTCTTGAAATCATCTTCTAGGACTCTGATTTGTCCTAAAGCTATTTTGAGATCTCTGCCCATTGTTTGTTGTTGTCTGTAGGTTTCCTGCAGCTTTAAGCTCATTGATTCTGTCTTCCCCTGCAGCCATTCTATTGTTGAGGGCACCCACTGAGTTTTTTATTTCATCTACTGAATCCTTTATTTGTGACATTTCTTTTTTGTAGCCTTTTTATTTCTGCCATCGTTTCTTCCTGTATTTTCTCGGCTGTCTGTTCTATTATTTCTTTCATATTCTCCTTTAATGTAAGGGATACCTGTTCTATTATTTCTTTGAGATCATTGAACATCTTCAGCATTTCATCTCTGAATTCTTTATTGGAGAGCTCAAGTTTGTGGGAAACACATATTGAGGGTTCTAGCCTCTTTTCATTGTCCTCTCCTTGTGCTATTTCTTCATGTTGTTGTGGTGGTATGGAGGAGTGACCTTCAAGTTCATTATCCCTATTCCCTTTTGTTGAGAGCAAGGTTTCTGTATGGGCTTGGTCAATGGTGGTTGCCTTTTTATTTTCCCCTACTAGAACATGTTCTTCCTCTCAGATGTTCCTCTGTTCCTTATGTGAGGCCTCCAGTGATGCTTTCAGAGAATGTGCGCTTTTATATTGGGCTTGTACAGCTGCTTGTATTCATTGGTATTTTGGTGAAATTGGAAGACAAGCAGCCTATTGGACTACTGTGTTTGGAATAGCTAGGATGTTACTCACAAACTTAGGTAATGAAGACTGGGATGTAACAACAGATTGATGGGTATGAGATAAATAACTCCAGGCAGCTCCAAAAGAGGCCATGCCCACTTCAGCGGAGGTGGCACTCCCTGTAACATAGGCCATGCCCCATACAGCATTATAGCTAGATCTGAGATCTTGGCAGGGACTGGGAAGGGCTGTTGGGGTAGGTCACACACCTGGGCCGGAAGAGAAAATGGCTGCGGAGCTGGGGAATGGCGTGCCGCCAGCCAGGGTGTAATGCCAAAGTTTTTTGAAAGAAATAAATAATCTCAAATAAAATGAAAAGGGGAAAAAGACCATTACGGAGCAATGTAAGTAAGCAAAATAGTTAAAACTTTTAAACTATGACAACTAGTTTTATACTTTGTTACCCTACTGGATAAGCCAATAAGTGATTGGGTACTTTGATTATCAGGTACCAGGAATGTTACTCAGTGGCAGAACACTTGATTTGAATGTATACTGAGTTTGATCCCCAGAAAAAACCTTCTTTAATTTTATGATCTTCTTTTGATACAGCTATAATGGTATTCAAATATAACTATTTTAAATATTAGCATGCATTGGTTATATTCACTTTTTGTTTTTAAATGTAATTTACTGTGTTCTATATCTAGTTTGTTCCAAAAGAATCCTTATTTTCCCAATTCAAAAAGTAATATATTAGAAACCTCATTTCTCCAAAAGTTATAACTTTTATTCTATAAAGCTATAAAAATATGTACTATTTTTCTGTGGATATAACTTCTTATGATAATACATGATAACTTTTCATTTTTAAAACTCAAAAACAGAATATCAATCTGCAAATATTAATATTTTAATCATAAAACATGTTTACTTGCTTTTTTCTGTAAATACATTTGGAATTTAGATTTACCTATTTAAGTACTGTGTTTTGTGGGATTTTCATTTGGGAAAGATTGTGGTTGTTTTCAGAGAACTGAGATCATAGTTATATTTACCTGTTAGGGGAGATACCATGATGATAGTTTTCTCAGAGAGAGGCTTACCCATTGCACATGTATCTTCTGATTCCTGCAATTTCCCCAAATGTGGGAAACTCAACTGCAGAATTTGTGGTAGTGGGGGGATGCATTCATGCTCTCCCCTGAATAAAAAAAATAAAAAAATGAAGATCATAGTTAACTTTTGATTCAGTTAAATGTAACAGTGACTTTGTAATCAAACAATAATAGGAAAAATTTTTTAACAGACATACAATTATATCTGTGTCTTACTTACAGGAATTGAGAGGTGGCTGGTTAAACTGGTTACTGAAGTGGCATTAGAGGTTGTTTAAATAGTAATTATATTTTATAGTGCACCTGTTAAAATCCACAAAATCAAATTTTTCAATATGACCTTTTCCATTTATCTGAGGAATTTTGCCAAATATTTAATTTGTAGACATCTCACTTGGGACCATTTCCAAATACACACCTTTGAATGAATTATCTCATCTTTAACTTTCACATACAAAATTGAATGTCTCTAGGTGACCTATTTTATCACTAGAGTTAACTGTGCTTCATAAAACTGATGATCTCTGATGTGTAATTTTTGTTTAAACATGATAAAATAATTTCTAATTAACTAGAAAAGGGCATCTTAAATATTTTCCTTTTAACATCTATTAAAGTTACCTTATATAAGTTCTCAATTCAGTTTCTAAAATCTATATGTAATATTGGAATAAAACTTTGATATAGCATCAGTGCACTTTTCCCACCATGAAATATCAAATGAAATATAAGAGAAAACTTAAATGCATATTTGGTAATTTTTTTAGATATAGTTATGTTAATTATATTTGCAACCTCAAAGAAGTAAATATATACTAATGTTTGTATTGACTCAAATTGTTAGCCAAATAGTTGACTACTACTTGAAAACTCTTTAATTATAACCTGTATTGATACCAAAATGGGCTATTCCTAACTTCAGCAAGAAAATTGGACACAGTATAAAAATATATATTTGAATAGCCATTTCTTTTATATTGGTGTGAAACCTCTAAGTCTTCCCACTTATCTCATTAAGCAAACAATCTTCTCTGAAATATTTGTATTTATTCATCTTGCTAATCTCTGAATATTTACTACAGTGCCAAAATAATTAAATAGTATAACAATAGAGTTAATTCACTGTATCACTGTATCACTGTCAGTTCGTGGCTCATTGATTTGCTCCAGCGGGCATCAGTAACGTCTCCATTGTGAGACTTGTTGCTACTGTTTTTGGCATATTGAATATGCCACAGGTAGGTTGCCAGGCTCTGCTGTTTGGGAGAGATACTCTCAGTAGCTTGACAAGTTGTCCAAGAGGGCCGGAGGAATCGAACCTGGATTGGCCGTGTGCAAGGCAAACACCCTACCCTCTGTGCTATTGCTCCAGCCCAATAGAGCTAATTAAAAAACAAAATACTACAAACTACAGAACAAAATTGCATAGAATATGACATATATATGAACAGATATAGCTTGAAGTGAGTAAAAATGAAGATTCAGAGAATTTCCATTTCTAGATGAACTCTAACACATAAGAGCAATATGAGACCTTTGGGAAATTACATAAACTTTCTAAGCGAGAGTTTTTTATTGGGAAATGAAAAATAATAATTACATCTACCTTTCAAAGTTATCATATTTCCTATGATAATAGAAAAATAATGAAGAATAAGTATTCAGTGCAGAATCGAGTAATTTTTAAGCTTTGTAGTAAGTGGTAGCTATTAGCATAGGTATAATAAAAATTAACACAGTAGTTGTCAGAGCACAAAGATATCAACCCATAACCCTCTTGATTCTTCAGAGGCTAAATAAATAATCAAACATCAGATAGACTTATATGAAAAGTGATATAAGTTTATTAACAACATATGTATCTATTGGATACATGGAAAATGTTCAGAAAAACTGAGTAATTCACCTCTACAGCTTCTGATGCCTTCTAGAATAATTTATGCAAAGCAGAGGAGATTGGGAAGAAGAAAAGAAATGTCAATTAGAAGGTTATCAGTGAAGGCAGTGTAAAAAAAAACATAGGCATACAGTTTTTTGGTTTTGTATTCTTATTTCTTTTGGGGTCATGCATGGAAATGCTCAGGGCTGAGTCCTGGCTCTGCATTCAGGAACTACTGCTGGTACAGCTCGGGAGACCTTATTAGATGCCAGCGATCCTACCCACTCGGCCTTGTGCAAGTGAAACACTCTACCTTCTGTACTATCACTTGGCCATAGACATGAGATTTTAAGTCTTGCCTTCTTTTTGATAAAGATAGAGACCAAATCTTCCAGGGACATATCTTTAAGGGAAAGACATATGAAATTAACCTCATAAAAGGCAGCCTTGTTCAAGGTTCCCTCACGTAAAATAAAACTTTTGAAAAGGAATATCTTGGGGTGACAATTTTTTTAAATCTCCTGCATAGCAAATGTTCTGCACCTATCTCCAACACACACACACACACACACACACACACACACACACACACACACACACACACTACACCCAGATGGATAGTCATACAAGTAGTTCAAATAACCCAATATAGATCTTTTCAAGATATTACACTTTTCATTAGCACTAAATTCATCTGAAGTTCTGCAGTTGTCCTTGAATGAAAGTGAGAAACACATATGGGTGATAAGTAAGGGTGAAAGGAAATGGAGACTAATGATGCAGATCTTACTAAGGCCTAAGGCACTGTCCTTGAATTGTGTTTGTCTTACACTAGTTAATGGTCAGATCCAAAGTTAGATAGAATAATTATAACTCTTCTTTACAAATTAGGGAGCTAGAATATAGATAAGCCAATTATCCTACCTCTAGTGAATAATTAGCTGGTGGTGGAGATAAAATTGGACCGCAGGTCTATCTGCTTCTGATCTGAACTGTGTTTTTACCTCCATATGATATGGTCTCCTATGAATAGAATTTCAGACATCTATTTGAATAAACTGTGGTTGCAGAAGTAATAAAATTTAACAATAGAGTGAGAATGGAGTCTCACTGAAGCAAATGAGAAGATAGGAAAACCATTTTGAGGAATTACTATTTGAAGAAAGGGAGAAATGTGGTGAAATCTAGTTAGTTTGAATTTTGACTAATAGGATTTTAATTTGTATTTCAGAATTAAGGATTGCTCTTGTGTAACATAGTTCTGGACTTTGACTTGTTTAAATTTGATTATCTCTTCTTTAAAATGGAAGTAGTAAGGGAGGTTTTATGACAGAATAATTTCTTTAAAGCATTTAGTACATGTTCTTATAAACAGTGGTAGAGAATATCATTGCTTGTGTTGTTGAATTGCTTACATAACAGAAATAGCCCTTACCCTAAGTGATGATGAACACAAAATTAAACAGAAAGAACAAAAATATTACCTAAATTGGCATAGATATTTGATATTATTTCCAGCACAAATAGAGACTTGTATGTACAATCAGCTTACAAAAGATCCTCAGTCCTGTTGTCAGGTAAAGCAAGAATTTAATTTTACGGAGGTTTTCTTTTTTGGGGGGGGAGGGTAAGGGGTCATTCCCAGTGGTGCTCAAATTGGTGGATTTTTGGAATTTTAAATTATGTCCCTGGTACCCAATATTTTATCTTTAGCCTGAAATAATAAAAGTTCTGTGATCTTGGTGCTGAAACAATAGTACCATGGGCAGGGCATTAGCGGTACATACGATCAACTCAGGTTTGATACCTGAAATGCCATACAGTTCCAAGTACTGATCAGAATAGTTCCTGAGTGCAAAAAAAACATCTGTGTGTCCCCCTCCTCACCAAAAAACAAACAAACAAACAAAAAACCTGCTCTGTGTTCTTGTCCAAGTCTATTTGTTTAAGGATTAATTTCTGTCTTTTTTTTTTTTTTTTGCTTTTTGGGTCACACCCAGTGATGCACAGGGGTTACTCCTGGTTCTACACTCAGGAATTGCTCCTGGCGGTGCTCAGGGGACCATATAGGATGCTGGGATTCGAACCCAGGTCGGCCGCAAATGCCCTACCCGCTGTGCTATCACTCCAGCCCCAAGGATTAATTTCTACATATATAAATTATATTAGTGTTAATAATGTAGAATTATATTTACAGTTTTGATTAAATTACAATATTATAATTGATAGCAATCATTCTATGTATTCTTTATATGTGTTTGACTTAAATTTCTTTGGGCCATAAGAACCAGTTTTATTTTTTATTATTAAATAAAAGTAACCATTAGTTTCTATTTTAAGAACTAATTTTCCAAGGTTATGCTATGAGTCAAATTTGACACATCAAAACTTTAAAAATTACATAACTCTGTTATAAAAGTTGTTTCCATGCCAAACAGCTAACACCTTTGTTATTCTTTTGCTCTATTTTAGTTAGAATAAAGTAGATAAAATCTTTCTTATTTGATATTCGAAAAGCTCAGACCATGCTATCTTATATAAATGGGAAAATACAGAGTGCAATTTCAAATGCTAGTAGGATTTAGTGGATACATGTGAAAAATATCAAAATCATTACAGACAGAAGCACTCTGGTGATATTCCTTCTAGTTTTTGTAAAGACATTGTTTGGCAGTAGAATACTGAATGTGATTTATTTTAGATATCAATTTTATTTTCTGATATGTCCGTATTGAAATTCTCTGAACTATTTCTCTCTTTAAGGAAATGTTCTTTTCTCCAAAAAAGCTATGAAGAAATTGGGGAATATTTGTCATGTAAAATGTTTATATTATTTCATTCTATTGTCTGTGTATGATCTACAATTTAACCCTGCATTTTTACAGTAGGTAAAAACCTTAAAAATGAAAATATAGTGTTTACAATTACATCAGGGGGAAAAAAAGTTAGGATCGATTCCAGGAAACCACAAGTTTTTTATAGACACATACAAGCACAGGAGAAAATAGAATGTATTCAATCGCCAAACTGAAGACAAGGATAAGGAAGTATTATGACTTTCAACTCTCATTTGCAGGGTTTTCTACCTCAAAACATCATCACATATCATCAGTTCATGTTCTGCAACAGTAATGATGCAGTTTCAAATATAATAGTAGAGAAAAGTGAGACATATGAAAAAGCAGCAGGAAATTGTTGCACCTAAATATAACTTCTTTTAGAAAAAAAAGATCTAATAGGAATCTCACTGTGCATAAAAACAATATACTTAGACAAAGGTAAATTGACATTTCAGTCATGTTAGCTTGCTGTACATTGAGTATTGGTATTATTTCACCTGTATAACAAAGTTTTAAAGCTCTCACCTAAACATGTGTTTGGATATTATGTTGGCTTGGTTAAAATGGGCCCATGCACTATGTATATTATACATTACTGATCCAAATATATTTCACAAGGTTGTATTACATGATGTAAGAAGTCTCACCAATGCTTTCCATGAAGGCTGAACAAGTCCTACTTTACCCTACCAACAGTAGGTGAAGGTTCCTTTTCCCCACAATTCCAGAAGCACTAATTGAGTCTGATCTTTTGATGTGGTTATTCTCATAAGTGTGAGGTGATATCTTGTTCTTTTGATTTGCAACTCTTTAATAATAAGAGAGGAAGAAACTGTTTTCTCATGCCTATTGGTCTTCCATCCATCTGTCTTCTTTGAAGACTTGTCTGTTGAGTAACTCTCCATTTGCTTTTATTGTTGTGTTTTACAAATTACAGCTAATTTATAGAGCTCTCTGTTATCTGTGAGGGGAGCAAATATTTTATAGAACTCTGAGATTATCTCTTTCTTTTAGACATGGTTATTTTTTCAGTGCAGAAACTTGTTTGTTTGACTTAGTCCTATTTTATTTTTGCTTGTTTTTTTTTTCCTTAGCAAAAGTATCTACTCACTGAATATATATCTGAGATCAATACAAAGGAGTGTTACATTTATCTTTTCCTCCAGCAATTTTTTGATTTTTGTCTAATATGATAGGTCTTTAATCTATTTAATTTTTACTTTATGCATGGATGCAAGATAGGGACTCAGGTTCATTATTTTAATATTGCATGTAAACAACCAGTTTTCATAATACGATATACTGAGAGGGTTTTTTTAATGCTAATTCATGACTTTATCTTCTCTGTTGTTGGTTATTTGCTATATATCTAAGGATTTATCTCTAGAGAGGGCATCCTTGTCTCCATGTTATTTTATTGGTCTCAGAATCTGCATTGTCTCCAGTACCATACAATCACATTTATTACAGCATTATGGTATAATTTGAAGTCAGGGAAATAAAAGTCTCATTATTTTTCAGATTTCCTTTTTCTATTCAAGGAGTTTTATTATTCCATATAAATACTCAGCAAGTGTTGATATTACTTGATGATTTTAGTCTATCCTTATATTAATGTAGTATATACATTAATTACTTTGTAGATATTATATTATCTCGCATTCACACTTGATTGTTTTATATAATCCTTTAAGATCCTTTCAGTACAGTATTTAGTTTGCTTGCTAAGATTATGTTGAAGTCTCTGCATCTATGTTCATTAGGGATACTCATATGGAATTTTCATTTTTAGTTGTTTGCATCATTCCCCTATTGTCTTTTGAATCTCTGCCATCTGTTATAGTCCACATCCCCTTTTATTACTTCCTAATTAGAGTTTTATCTCTGCTTTTATTTGTGAGTCTAAGGATGTGTTGATTGTTATCCATTTTAAATATAAACTCTTGGTGTCACAGCCCTTTCGTATTACCTTTTTAGTTTATATATGATTGATTTCTTTCTACCTTTTATTTATTTCCATCCTTCTGCCCCTCTGCTTGCTTTATATTCCTTTTGCAATTATTTTTCTAATATCTTTGAATGTGTGGTTAGATAATCTATTTAGACTATTTCTTACTTGCACTGCTATGAACTTCCCTCTTAGTACTCCTTTTTCCATGCTCCATATGCTCTCATAACCCATGTCTTCATTTTTTTTTTTTTGCTTTTTGAGTCACACCCAGCGATGCTCAGGGGTTACTCCTGGCTTTGCACTCAGGAATTACTCCTGGCATTGCTTGGGGGACCATATGGGATGCCGGGGATTGAACCCGGGTTGGCCGAGTGCAAGCCAAATGCCTTACCCGCTGTGCTATCGCTCCGGCACCCTTCATTTTTGTTTTTATGAATCTTTTGATTTGTTCTTTAATCTTCCTCTTTGACCCACTGTTTATTTGGGAAATGTTTTGTTTGTTTTTGCTTTCAAAGTGTTTGAGTTTCTCTTAGCTTTTAGTTTGGAGTTAATTTCAACCTACAAAGCATTGTGAGTACTTGATACAATGATTTTATGGAAACTTTTCTTGGTCCACTGTCCAGCACTCACGGCTACTTCTCCCAGAAGGGAGCATAAAATGAGGACCCCCATAACCATGCCACCGGACTCCGTTCCAGGGGTGCCCCAAAGAGGGGCGGGTGAGAGCCCTCCCCACCCCTAGGGATCCAACCCTGGCAGCCGACCTCCACTACCCAACCACCGCCATGCTCCAGGCCACTTTCCACAGGCTTGGGCCAGCCTCATACATGAGTGAACATATTCCTGGACACATCATCATAAGGGGAAACATATATATATGTATATATAATATGTATATGTAATATATATAATATGTATATATACATACATAAATACCTCATTCGCATGTGAATTATTAAAAAGCAAAGACAGGGATAAGACACTCCCTGATATAAAGAACCCCTGAGAAATTATCAAAAGAATCAGGATATGAGAAAGCCAAAGCAGTGGAGAGGGAATGGACCATGGGGTAATGATGGTGAGATTTAGGAATACCGGTGGAGAAACTGGTATAGTAGCACTACAACTATAAAACAAGAATGTCAATACTGTTGCAAACTATGGTATTACAATGAAATTTTTGTTAAAGAGTGTGTCATGTGCACTGGAAAAACAATATGTACTTGACTTTTTTAATTAAAAGCTCTATGCATGTCTACTAAATCAGAAACTTTCATTTCTTCTTTCAGGCCAGTATTTACTAATAGTCTAGTTAATCAATCCATCAATGAGAGAGGTGTGTATTAATTTCTCCTAATACTATTGTGTTGTTGTTAATATCTTACCTCAGGTTTGTTAAAAATTTTTATATGCTTTGACACTTCTTAATCTGTTGCATGTATGTTAATGAATATCAAGTTATAGTGATGACCTTTAGATCATTATATAGAATATCTATCTATGTTTAAAACTAGAAAGCATTAACATATTTAAAGACAGGAAGTGATATTATAAATTATTGCAGTTGATTTAAAAAATAGTCTTGCAGTAAGTCTGTGGGAAAATCATCTTCATGTTTTTTAGATTAGACTCATTGATTTGAAATAATTTAGCTGATGATAGAAAGTAACTAAAGAATTTGCAGGGGCAGCTTACAAGTGGTGTTTGTGGGCCCTAATAATGTGTCCATAGGCTTTGTATGTCAGTTAGTGTATGGTCTCAAGGATGCAGGTGCTATCTGGGGCTATCTAACTATACAGGTTATCTTCTTTCTATCTTTCTGTCTATTTATCTATCATCTATATATTTATTTACTTAGGCTATCTGTATCCTTCAAGCAGATCTCTTTGTACATTTACTTCTTTCATTATTACTTTAAAGACATATTTGAACCATTGTTTTAATGACACAAATTGAAGAATGCTATTCCTCCAATCATCTGAAATACAAAATAATTTCATGTGATGTTACACAGGAAATGTGTAGAATTTTCAGAATGTAGAATTTGAGATGCGTGGAGAAAAGAAAACATGAAATGTAGCCAAGCAGATATCAAATGAGTAATATTTTACAAGTATGAGATAATATGCCAATTTTTTTTTCATTATTTTTGGACAATACTCATCAATGCTCAGAAGCTCTTCCACACTCAATACTCAGGGGTCATTTCTGGCTGTACGTAGTAGACCATTCACTTCTGGAAATCAAACTCTGACCTCCTGAATGCAAAACATGTTCTTACTTACCGAACTGTTCCTCTGTCCTTAATATGCCAACTTTTAACATTTGTCCATAGTGTTATATTACTTTAGATTAAAAAAATAATAAAGCAACCATGAAGAAAAAAAGAAATAGGAGTAATTTTGGTAGAGAATGCATAACAGAAATTCATCCTAACTCTGTGTACTTTGTTTACTGCAAAACATATTTTTAAGGCTTTATGAAAATCATAGGACAAGAAATATAATTTAGCTTAATTTTATATGGGTGAGAACCATATAATTTTTGTTCACCTTGTCCACTTCAAACAATTTTCAACACTAGTGAAAATTTTACTGCATAAATATCCGTGGAATGTATTAAATTTGTGGTTTGTGCTTTTATCATTGTTTTGAAGTCCCTACAATATGGTATAGAAGTTTTTATTATAAAATAAATTCAAATTATTTGCTGACTAAAAACATTTAAAATGACTTAGTCCCAGCTATAGAAAAAGGCTATATGCTTATTTGAAGTAAATCCAAACATTTTGTTTAATAACTATAAAATTAAATCGAAGTCATATTGTGATAATTCACTTAATTTATTGAGAGAACAAAATTTTTGATTCATCTCCTCTAAGTTTAGTTCAAAACATGTGAGAAGAGATCATAATTAATGCAAAAGTTTGCTCTGGAAACAAAACATGTACTTTTTCTAGAAAAACTGTCACAAGCTTATCACATTTTTTAAAAGTAGGAGACTCCTAAGTAGTGCTCAAGTAGTCCAAACCCATGATTCTCTGCCATCTGGGACAGAAATTCAATGTAAAGGGAGCCAAATTGGTCAGGCCCTACGGTACCAGGGATTACCCAGACCTTTTCCTGATAGAGCGGAGCAACTCCATGGTTGCAACTGCAATGCTTAAGCACCACATGGTGCCAGGGATCAAACTGGAGTCAGCCACAGTCAAGACATGCACCTTACCTCTATCCTATATCTCCAATCCTTAGCAATTTTTTAAAAAAATTTGAAATATATGTATCAGAAAGGAATAATTCTCTAACTTTAATTATGGTAATCAGACCATTTGTTAGCAATTGGATATGAACAGGTATAGCAGCAGGGGTGGGAGAGAGACTTTCGTCTAAACCCAGCGGAGAAAGAGGAGGGGAGGAATGAGCCAGCCAATTTAGGGAGAAAACTGGTTTAACTGACTACTGTCATGAGAGCACAGGGTCTAGCTCTGAGCTAGAATAGAGCTCAAGTTCATGATGTATAAAATTTCCACCTGTTCAGAAAGAGGTAACAAAAGAGTGAAACTAGAGAAGTGAGGATACTCAGGCAACAAGAAAGGGATATGTAGAGTAGTAATAGTGGTTCTCCTCCCTTGGACTACCCAGTCTCTCTGACCCCAGAGAGAGCTTTTTACTTTCAATGTCTTTAATAATAACCTGTTTCACCTTCTGGCCAAGATTCTTGTGAATTCCTTCTTGGGATATACAGTAACTCACTGGTTCTGGTGATGAAAGACTATGACCCTATGATAATTCTATTTTATATTCAATTTTAGATCAAATACCCTATATTTTTTCAAGAATTTATGTGATATTAGTTAAGCAATATTGGGAAAACTTGTGTTTACACAAATCTTCCACAAAATAGTGCAAGTGGGATGCAACAGCGGACTTCTTAATACCAGTTTAATTCTGTGACACCTGTCATATATATGGTAGCATGTTGTTTCCTAAGGCCAAGAGCAGTACTATTGATCAATTAAATAATTTACATCATCTGGAAATTAATTCTGGTAATAACAGATTGAGAATCCCTTAGTCCCATCTAGTGTTTTTCTTGGTCATTAGATGAAGGCATCAGCTGCGAACAAGTATAGATGAAAAGCAGTACGTAAAATTAAGGACAAATACTTGTGTATTTGTTCTTCCACGGGATCAACTCACATTACATTAACTAGGAAACTTATGTATATCCTTGAAACATACAATGATCTGTTTTATGCTTTGGTTGTCTCATTTGAACATTTCCAGAATTCAGCAATCTTATGATAATTACAGCCAAAGCATCTACCTAATATCTAAATTGTTTGTAAACTTTACTAAAATTACTTTGATTAAATTTTTCAGTGTCCATACCAGACTTTGAGATCAATTAAGTTTTGAAAATAATCTAGATAATAGAGGATATATATTTGGTAATGGAGAAAAAGGCTTGCAAGATATTGGGATTTAAGAGAGTACTTGGAGATGTTTATGGTATGACTAAGTTATTAGTGATATTTATGAAACCCAAATAAAATATCACAACAGTCATCTGGAATTAGATTACCAGTTATGAAATTATAACCAAGCAGTATATTTACTATAAAAGTATTTGTAATCCCTGTACACAGAACAATTAATAAAATAATTTTTAATAATTTTCATTTAATTTTTAATGAATTTCCAGTAAGTAAAATTTATGCTTAAAGAAGAAAAAATTCACAATTATCAAGTGCTTAAGTGGCCATAAATCTCACATAACAATTTTGCATTCATAACATAAATAGAATAAGTTCAAAATTAGTAAATGATTAAAAGAAAAGGTGGCTTATTTTATTCTATCTAATGTTTATTTAATCTCTTAAAAATATTACAAAAAATTGATAACAATGTTTTAAATCCTAAAATAAATTCTGTTTATTAAGTTTAATATATTACTGAAAGAAACCTATTCAAATTGAAACTTTTAAAGCAACAACAATACAAATAGCAAAATCAGTTTTTAAAACTTCAGGAATAAGTGATAAATTAAGTTAATTTCTATAGATGGCATTTACATTAACTTGTTAGTTACTCTGAACACGTAATATTCATAGTAATATCTTTTAAGTAATGTGAACACAAGAATGCATATATCAATTGCTATATTTGTTGCTCATCATTTCTTTGGTTTGCCAATTACTATGTATCTATTTTTGCCCTCAGTAGTAACTAATGGAATTATTGGAAACTAGATGATAAATATTTTAACTCATTAAACTTTTAAAGGGCATCAATATTTTATTATCTTTAATATAGTTTCATACCTTCAAACACCAAATTTTAACTTGAACATGATCTTCACGAAAGTAAAGCACTTGTGATTGTCTACCCATACCATTTAGGTTCCCCGGGAGGAAATATTTCAGTTCTTACTAAGATACTTAGCAATCTTCACATTGCCAAACAATATAATTATTCTTGGACTGGACAATTCTTTTAGCTACAGAATAACTAAAATGTTAACCTTTAATTGTACCATCTGTTTTTCCTCCGTTTTACCTGAATCATTGTATTACAACTGTGCCCAAAATAATGTTCAATATTTTATTATTATAAATATTATGTCTAAGTATTACATTCTAAACCACATAGCATACTAATATTTCTTCCATTCTAGAACAAGATCACTAAGTAAAAGAATCTGTGGGGACTTGGAGTTAAAAAGAAAGCTTAAGACTAGTGAAAATTTTTTTCAGGTTTCCAAATTACTTAAATCCTTCAGTTAAACGAGTTCAGTTACAGAATTTTGCTCAGGAATTAGACACTGTGGCACTTAAAGAGTTGTAATTTGAAAATATACTCAAATTTAAAACATTCGATCATGCAGAGGTAGATAGAATATGCCAAGTGGTGGGTATGGGAGAAAGGTTTGCGGTGACAAAATATAATCTAGAATCCACTTGCTAAACTATTTAAAGAGGAAAATTTAGTGATCATATATTGATACACATATAATTAAAGAATGTCAGCTTTATTATTAAATACACCATATATACATATATATACATATATACAGCATATATATACACATATATATGCACACATATATATACACACACATATGCTGGAGCGATAGCACAGCGGGTATAGGGCATTTGCCTAGGTTCAATTCCTCCATCCCTCTCGGAGAGCCCGGCAAGCTACCAAGAGTATCCCGCCCACATGGCAGAGCCTGGCAAGCTACCCGTGGCATGTTCAATATATTCGATATGCCAAAACCAGTACCAACTAGTCTCACAATGGAGACATTGCTGGTGCCCGCTCGAGCAAATCAATGAGCAATGGGATGACAGTGACAGTGAAATATATATACACATATATATACATATATATATATTAAAGCAAATATTTTTGTTTGCTTTTCAAGAAGAACTTTAGGGTATGAGGGATGGTTATCTAACCAGGTAAGCTGATTGGATGCCAGGGTCTAAGGATGTAGTGCTGCTTGAGATAGATATAAAGTTACACCAGGGCTATATTCAGCCAGTATTTGGGGGTCATGCAGTACTGAGAATCACCAGAGTTACCATTAACAATTTCCCTGAACTATATCTTCAGATATTTTCATACTAACAGTTAATTTATACTTTGTATGTATCTAATTCTTAGTAGGCGTAAGGGAAAGAATACACTGGCTCATATCTCATAAAGGCCACCAAGTTTTAACTAGTCTTCAATGATTATCTTCCAAGAGTTCACTGATTTTCAGTAGTCACCTGCAATATAGAGGAGTAGAATTTAAGAAATGATAATTTTTGCATGCAGAATATGAATTTTTCTATCTTTTATCTACTGATCTCTGGAGCGATAGCACAGCGGTAGGGTGTTTGCCTTGCATGCAGAAGACCCGGGTTCGATTCCTCCACCCCTCTCGGATAGCCCGGCAAGCTACCAAGAGTATCTCACCCACATGGCAGATCCTGGCAAGGTACCCGTGGCATATTCGATATGCCAAAAACAGTAACAAGTCTCATGATGGAGACCTTACTGGTGCCCGCTCAAGCAAATCGATGAGCAATGGGATGACAGTGACAGTGACAGTGATTTCTGATCAAAATCAGTTTTGCAAGAAAATAGCAAGAGGCTAGGGACTATAATGCACTTTGGAGTAATGGCAAATTAATTGGCATGATGAGGACAGCTAATCTCCACAACAAATACAAAAATTCCTTCAGACTTATTCATCAATAATGACTTCTTTCCTTTTTGCTTCTTCTTATTCTTCCATCACATTTTATATAAATTGAATTAAATTGCAGACTAAATGAAATTACATACCTCTTTTAAAAAACACATTTTAGAACTTTGTCCTTTTAGATCCTACTTATTAAACAAGTCACTGTAGAATGGAAAGGTTTATGATGTCATTTTAATGATGGTATTAATTAGTATGCGATTTGACCAGGCACTCCTGGAGAGATATTCAAGTCTTGTCTTAACAAAGCATTGTGATAATTTGTACCATTTGATTTTGAAACATACTCTCAGAGTTAGTAACTTTCTTGGTAGATACTATTTGAAATTGATAAGGAAAACTTTAAAACAGAAAGGACATTATCTAAACATTTGGAACCCAGACTTTTGAATAGATGCACAATATAAATTTCAACCTAGAAAGAGTGAAATATTCATTCTTTTAGTATTTCTGGTTAATATGGAGGAAATATCAAATCAAAACTACTTGAGATCTTTTAAAATTAAAATAACATATTATACATATGTTAATATTTATATTTTAAGATGGGATATTATTTCACCATACTCAGCACTCGATATATACATACCTCTCAGAGAGCCCGGTAAGCTACCAATATCCCGCCTGCATGGCAAAATTGCAAGCTACCCGTGGCGTTTTCGATACGCCAAAAACAGTAACGATAGGTCTCATTCCCCTGACCCTGAAAGAGCCTCCAATCATTGGGAAAGATGAGTAAAAAGAGGCTGCTAAAATCTCAAGCCTGAGTGTAATAGAGACATTACTGGTGCCCAATCTCAGGGCTGAGTGTAATTGAGATGTTAATGATGCCCACTCGAGTAAATTGATGAACAACGGGATGACAGTGAAACAGTGATACTCAGCGCAAAGGAATCAATATTCCTTTAATTCTATCCTTAGGTCCCTTCTAATCAATTTAACAATTCACTTCCTCATCCATACTGCTTTGACACCAAACCGCCTACCTCTGCTTCAGTGAACTGGATTCTTTTGAAGACTCTTTGAACTTCCTTTCATTGACTATTTTTTATTCCTCACTTTGTTTCTTATTTCACACCTTAATGAGCGAGACTATCCAGCATGCATCTTTTTTACTATTTTATTTGCTTAATGTAGCATTTTAAAGTTACATAACTTGTAGCAAAAGACAGATCTCATCTGCATTTCCGTAATAAGTGACAAGACAATAAACGTGTATAAATGTAAGCCCATATGTCCCTTTCATGCAAGTGTCTATTCATCTCCTCTTCTCATTATTTATGAAATTATTTGCTGAGCTCTGTGCTTTAAGCATTTTGCATATTAGCACATTATCTGATGTACTGTGTGAAAAACTTTCTGCCATTTGGGTAGAATGCCTATATTTTAACCTGAGTTTCTTTTGCCATGGAAAAACATTTTAATTTGACGTCTTTTTATTTGTTCATTGTGTTATTTACTTTTTGTTTATATTTTTTATTTGTTTATTTTTGTTTATGTTCACTTTGTCAATAGGATCAAATCACTATAATCAGCTCTAAATTAGAGATCCACGAACAGCACCAAGATTTGCTGTCAGTGTCATGAATATCTTGCCAGAGTTGGTTCTTGCAGGAAGAACAGCTTTTACACAAGAGGCATTTCAGTGCTGGGGCACTGGTTTTAGGCTTGCTCTTTGGGGACTGGGCAAAGCTATAGCTATATTAGTAATCTCTGCTCAGTCTCATCCCCTCCCTGAGGAGTTTCTCCAGCAAAATTTCTCAGTAAGATGTCACACAAGTTTCTATATTTAATTCTGTTTTTGAAGAAAATTTTGTGGTGACATCCCAGGGATGATCTTTCATTGCTCACTTTTATATCATCTTAGACCTATCTCCCCTCTACTTTTCAGTAAAACATAATGTTGAGCCAAAAAGAAATCTTTCTTAGACTCCAGGAGAAAAACCTTTACTAGCATTTGACACCAATAATGCATTTAATTTCATGCAACTAAAATTATTAAAAATAAAATATTACTTAGAATATATTAAAAAAAACCTTAGTAGACATGCTTATCAATTAAAATACATGTTTATAAATTTCTGTGCACTTGCTTTCATTGAGTCATATTGCACAAACAGATATTTTAACCTATTGTTAATGGCACATATGTATATATAAGTATAAATGTAAATTTATAGATAAACTTCACATATATCTAACTGAACAGATAATTGATGAAATTATGATTGATTGATAATATCCTATTAAATAATAGGATATTATTATCCACTACCCAGCCACCACCATGCTCCAAGCTGCTTTCTGGACACTCAGGACAAATGTCACCCATGAGTGAAGCCCCACAGAACCAGGTAAAGCAGAACTTTGTGACCTTGGATTCCAGGGTCAACGAGACCTGGAAACTAGATCCTCTGTCTGCCTACTGCAATCTCTGGTGCCCCAGGGATCAAACCCAGATGCCCCACCCTGTCTGCGCCAGGTAAATACCTCATCAGCCAACCTCCACTACCTCCACTACCAAAATGCCGCCATGCTCCAGGCCTATTTCTGAACCACACAACACACCATAAGACACTTAATACCCATTTTCTATAATTTCCACAGCATATCCGATGGGGTTCAAATATGGTAACCATAGGAACTCTTGTAAGGGTGATTGGAGGCCGCCCTGAAAGCTTCCATCCCTCTCAGAGAGCCTGGCAAGCCACCGAGAGTGCCCCACATAAACGGCAGAACCTGGCAAGCTACCCGTGGCTTATTTAATATGCCAAAGACAGTAACAGCAATGGGCCTCATTAGCCTGACACCTAAAAAGCTCCCAGTATGGCAGTGTTAAGAAGGATGAGCAAGGGCAGGCTGATAAAATCTCAGGGACAAACTAGACTTCCAAAATGGAGAAGGACTCAAATGTCTGCCTGTACTTTCAATGCACATGCACTGGTATTGGAAGCATTCATTGATGACCTGATCATGCAAGTGCAGAAGATCAAGTGTAACATCAGTTGTCTGACGGAAACGAGAAGGCATCGATCACATCACGCCATTTTCAACACTGGAGAAGAACTGTTCCTTGGAACATGTGACAACAGAGGCATTGGTGGCATCAGTGTTCCTATCAGCATGAATTTGGCCATGAGCACTGATTCATTCGAATGCATAACAACTCAAATTGGACAATTACACTTGAATAGATGTGGCTCACTACCAGCAGTTTCTAACTTTGTTGTCTACGCACCAACATCCAACTACGATGAAGAAGAAATTGAGAAGTTCTACATGGAGCTGGATAAGTTCTATAAAGAATACCACACCTTCTACAAGATCATTGTTGGTGATTTTAATGAAAATATATGACCGAGATGGTCACCTGAAGAACTCCACATTGGGACACATGGCTTAGAATGGAACGAACAGATTGAGAGACTGAATTCATCATGTCAACCAAGACCATCAATGGCAACTCACAGTTCCAGAAGGCCTAATATAAACATTGGACATGGGAGTCTCCTGGTGCACATTTCCAGAATGAAATTGACCACATCATATACAATTGAAGGTTTTGCCTGACCGAGGTCACTGTTGTCCCAAAATTCCAAACGGGATTGGACCACCGTCTCCTTCCTGCAAAACTCTACTTCACAGAGAGGGGAG